>NC_052623.1:102955266-103271655 GCF_016161935.1 Mauremys reevesii
TACTCCCAACTCTGCAACTAGTTTGCCATGTGACCTTCAGCAAATGCTGTACATCTGTCTTTGAAAGGCAAAGCAGCTGAAGCATGTAGGTGAATCTGGATGTAAAGAGCTCCATTCACCACAAGTGTGCCTTCTTGTGGTGAGGTCTGGGAACTAACTTTCATTCCATATGATACTCTTCTTGTTGGTTGCTCACCCTGTGGTCCCTTTCTCTCTTCACAAGTCTAAGTGCTCCCTGTTGGTGACTCAGCTGTCCAGCCAGGTCACTATACAGTCCCCTCATCCAGAGTAGCAAAGTTCCACCAGAGAAGCTGAGGCCCTGGGTTCATTCCCCAGCATCTCTTCCACAGGAAGAGGGATAGCTCAGTGGTTTGAGCATTGGCCTGCTAAACCCAGGGTTGTGCGTTCAATCCTTGAGGGGGCCATTTAGGGAACTGGAGTAAAAATCTGTCTGGGGATTGGTCCTGCTTTGAGCAGGGCACTGAACTAGATAATCTCCTGAGGTCCCTTCCAACCCTGATATTCTATGATTCTAAGCTGTCCAGATGCTACCTCAGAAGATCTTGCTTTCTGCCTCTAGCTCCTGTGCCACTTCCCAGTGGCTGGTGGGGAAACCCAGGCCCACTCATGGTTCCAGCCCAGGGACCCTATGACTAGCAATCCAGCTGAACTCACTCTCTGTTGCAGTTTCCCTGGACTCCTTCCTACTCTATCTCTCCATTTGCCCCTGGAGCTTCCTTGGCCCTCCATGCCTATTTTAGCCCCTCTCAGTCTCTTGCCAGATCCCAGGGTTTACTCTTCCCCTGAACTTCCTTCTTGTCCCTGACCACCTCCCTTTTTCACTAGAAAGTGATTGCAGACCCCTTCCCTGTAGCCTCTTTTTTCTTTGTTTTTTTTCGCACAACAGCCTCATCATATAAGGCTATGACCAGCACTTTCTTCATTCATTTTAGCCAAGATTATGATGATTATTTATGAAAGCAGAATCAGAATGAGCTCTACCCTGACATCTGGTGGTGAGCTGTGGAAAAAGACTTCAGAGGCTGATCTCATTTGCATGGGCACACCCACCCTGCCTAGCATGATGGACTGCTTGCCCAAATGGTCACTTTGGCTGCTGTGGGATCCCCAGTCTCTTTGTTATTGGGGCAGGAGTAATAAAGTGTTGTTATCCTGGTTATGTGAATCAAGGACAGTAGAACTGTACCTGGCATTTTATGATGGAGGGACTCGCCCTTAACTAAGTAGCACTCGCTAGGCATGGGACATGGGTTCCAAAGCACAATGAATTGAGAAAAGTTGGGGGTATGTACCCCAAACATCACTTTGAGTTTTCTATGATGTGATAGCTAATTTTGATTCTATTAGGAGTCTTGTTATCTGCTGTAGAGCTGAAATCATTGATTCTTAGGTCTAAGTAGTAGACTTACTTTGGGCTTGTGGTTCTGAGTGTGCCAGCACTGAGGCTCCCCTATTAACAGCTGAAATTACTTAAGATCTGAGAGCTGTGTTGGCGGGGGGGGGGCTGAAGACATGTTGGTGAGCAGCTAGCAGGATGGCTGGCGGAGAGGAGCGGCTAGCAGGACAGTTGCTGGAGAGGTGTGGCTAGTAGGATGGCTTGCGGAGGGGAGTGGCTGGTGGTGAAGAATGCAGCAAAACCCTCCGGAGAGATGTAGCAATCAGCTATTGACCCAAGCAGCGGAGCATGTAGTGTACCCCCATACCTCCCCGCGACTTCCACTCGGACTGGGAGGTAAACTGCAGATGAACTTCTGAATTCTGGGGCTGCACTGACCAAGGACAGAAACTGTGGGAGGGGTGACTGTTGGGTTGCTAGACTTAAGACCCTGAGGGGAAAAGGACACTGCCAAATTTACTTGGGGGTGGGTCTTATAACAGTAGGGATCTATTATCGACCACCTGACCAGGACAGTAATAGTGATGATGAAATGCTAAGGGAAATTAGAGAGGCTATCAAAATTAAGAACCCAATAATAGTGGGGGATTTCAATTATCCCCATATTGACTGGGAACATTTCACTTCAGGACGAAATGCAGAGATAAAATTTCTCGATACTTTAAATGACTGCTTCATGGAGCAGCTGGTACGGGAACCCACAAGGGGAGAGGCGACTCTAGATTTAATCCTGAGTGGAGCACAGGAGCTGGTCCAAGAGGTAACTATAGCAGGACCGCTTGGAAATAGTGACCATAATACAATAGCATTCAACATTCCTGTGGTGGGAAGAACATCTCAACTGCCCAACACTGTGGCCTTTAATTTCAAAAGGGGGAACTATACAAAAATGAGGGGGTTAGTTAGACAAAAGTTACAAGGTACAGTGACTAAAGTGAAATCCCTGCAAGTTGCGTGGGCCCTTTTTAAAGACACCATAATAGAGGCCCAACTTCAATGTATACCCCAAATTAAGAAAAACAGTAAAAGAACTAAAAAAGAGCCACCGTGGCTTAACAACCATGTAAAAGAAGCAGTGAGAGATAAAAAGACTTCCTTTAAAAAGTGGAAGTCAAATCCTAGTGAGGCAAATAGAAAGGAGCACAAACACTGCCAACTTAAGTGCAAGAGTGTAATAAGAAAAGCCAAAGAGGAGTTTGAAGAACGGCTAGCCAAAAACTCCAAAGGTAATAACAAAATGTTTTTTAAGTACATCAGAAGCAGGAAGCCTGCTAAACAACCAGTGGGGCCTCTTGACGATGAAAATACAAAAGGAGCGCTTAAAGATGATAAAGTCATTGCGGAGAAACTAAATGGATTCTTTGCTTCAGTCTTCACGGCTGAGGATGTTAGGAGATTCCCAAACCTGAGCTGGCTTTTGTAGGTGACAAATCTGAGGAACTGTCACAGATTGAAGTGTCACTAGAGGAGGTTTTGGAATTAATTGATAAACTCAACATTAACAAGTCACCGGGACCAGATGGCATTCACCCAAGAGTTCTGAAAGAACTCAAATGTGAAGTTGCGGAACTATTAACTAAGGTTTGTAACCTGTCCTTTAAATCGGCTTCGGTACCCAATGACTGGAAGTTAGCTAATGTAACGCCAATATTTAAAAAGGGCTCTAGGGGTGATCCCGGCAATTACAGACCGGTAAGTCTAACGTCGGTACCGGGCAAATTAGTTGAAACAATAGTAAAGAATAAAATTGTCAGACACATAGAAAAACATAAACTCTTGAGCAATAGTCAACATGGTTTCTGTAAAGGGAAATCGTGTCTTACTAATCTATTAGAGTTCTTTGAAGGGGTCAACAAACATGTGGACAAGGGGGATCCAGTGGACATAGTGTACTTAGATTTCCAGAAAGCCTTTGACAAGGTCCCTCACCAAAGGCTCTTACGTAAATTAAGCTGTCATGGGATAAAAGGAAAGGTCCTTTCATGGATTGAGAACTGGTTAAAGGACAGGGAACAAAGGGTAGGAATTAATGGTAAATTCTCAGAATGGAGAGGGGTAACTAGTGGTGTTCCCCAAGGGTCAGTCCTGGGACCAATCCTATTCAATTTATTCATAAATGATCTGGAGAAACGGGTAAACAGTGAGGTGGCAAAGTTTGCAGATGATACTAAACTACTCAAGATAGTTAAGACCAAAGCAGATTGTGAAGAACTTCAAAAAGATCTCACAAAACTAAGTGATTGGGCAACAAAATGGCAAATGAAATATGGATAAAAGTAAAGTAATGCACATTGGAAAAAATAACCCCAACTATACATACAACATGATGGGGTCTAATTTAGCTACAACGAGTCAGGAAAAAGATCTTGGAGTCATCGTGGATAGTTCTCTGAAGATGTCCACGCAGTGTGCAGAGGCGGTCAAAAAAGCAAACAGGATGTTAGGAATCATTAAAAAGGGGATAGAGAATAAGACTGAGAATATATTATTGCCCTTATATAAATCCATGGTACGCCCACATCTCGAATACTGTGTACAGATGTGGTCTCCTCACCTCAAAAAAGATATTCTAGCACTAGAAAAGGTTCAGAAAAGGGCAACTAAAATGATTAGGGGTTTAGAGAGGGTCCCATACGAGGAAAGATTAAAGAGGCTAGGACTCTTCAGCTTGGAAAAGAGAAGACTAAGGGGGGATATGATAGAGGTATATAAAATCATGAGTGATGTTGAGAAAGTGGATAAGGAAAAGTTATTTACTTATTCCCATAATACAAGAACTAGGGGTCACCAAATGAAATTAATAGGCAGCAGGTTTAAAACAAATAAAAGGAAGTTCTTCTTCACGCAGCGCACAGTCAACTTGTGGAACTCCTTACCTGAGGAGATTGTGAAGGCTAGGACTATAACAATGTTTAAAAGGGGACTGGATAAATTCATGGTGGCTAAGTCCATAAATGGCTATTAGCCAGGATGGGTAAGAATGGTGTCCCTAGCCTCTGTTCGTCAGAGGATGGAGATGGATGGCAGGAGAGAGATCACTTGATCATTGCCTGTTAGGTTCACTCCCTCAGGGGCACCTGGCATTGGCCACTGTCGGTAGACAGATACTGGGCTAGATGGACCTTTGGTCTGACCCGGTACGGCCTTTCTTATGTTCTTATGTTCTTATGTGTTATGAATCCTGTTTGTGGTGTTTCCCCACATAATGCTGCATTGTTTTCCTCCTTTATTAAAAGGCTTTTGCTACACTCAGACTCTGTGCTTGCGAGAGGGGAAGTATTGTCTCTTAGAGATGCCCAGGGGGGATGGTATTTAATTATCCCAGGTCACTGGGTGGGTGATCAAGCCGGTTTTGCATTGTGTTATTGGAAAGGAACTCCTAGATACTGAACCCAGCCCTTGTTGCTGCTAACTCTGATGGGCAGAAGAGTTACATTTATTATTATTATTATTATTATTATTAAATATCTTTTCATGTAGTCTAGTATTCTTAAGGAAATGTAGCAAGGATCTTTTTGCACTATTCCATTTTCCTGACATTCTCACAAGTCCTTTTAGGGAAAAATCTTTGATTCCAAGCCAACTCAAATTTTCAAATATAAACGTTCTTTTCCATAGAATATTGCCCACAATGCCATGGAACATGATCAACAGTTTCTTTGTTGGAGGACAATGGAGAAGTTAAGAAACCCAGAGGGAACTAGCAGAAAGGGAACAAGAGGCCCAGCTGAGTTCCCAACAACAGCAGGAGGTTCTTTCGCTGCAACAGCTCCAGAAACACCCACCTCAAGCCTGGCTGGGAGCCCAGTAACCATGACAGCACCCAACTAAGCATGACCGTCATAGACATCAAAAAGGAAGGGGTGGGATAGGCCTGCCAAGGGATGGCAGCTTGTGGGTGAGCCTAGAACTGCAACAGTGGCTTGCCAGGCTAAAGGAACAGTAGCAGTGCCTGTTACAGATCCTGCAGGAAAGAAGCAGCTGCAATGGTTACAGGTACTGGATAGATAAGAGGGTTTCATTGGGCTGAAGGACTGAGGCCTGGCCAAGGAGATGTTATGATTGTGGACAGATGGGACATTAAGTAGGGCTTGCCTCCTGGGTGAACCGGGGGAAAAGACAGAGTTGCTAGGGCAAACTACAGGAAAATCCACAGAAACTCCTCCAGGGCCTAAGAGGTAGGAGGCCCAGTTGATGATATGCTATGCTTGTGGGCAATTTGGACATATTAGAAGGACTTGTCCCTATGTAAACCATGATGGCAAGAGTGACACAGGGCACAAGAGATATTGCATGGGCCCTGAGGGATAACGCTCTCCATTGTCAAAGCAAGGGCAGCACTGTTATGTTTTGCTTGTGGGGTGACAGGGCATTTAAAACAACATTGAAATGAGTGGCAATAAGAGGGAGATCCCAGGATCAGGCAAGTCTGGGATAGACAAAGAGGGACAGTGGAGATGTGCAAGGCCAGAGAGCATGACTACACGTTGGGGTGGTCAAGGGCCTGCTTTGGCCTATAGTTCTGAGGAGAGAGTTTCTCAGTCCTCATGCAGGAGGGACTAGGACAGTGACCCAGGACCATTGGGGACCAGGTCCAACTGGGAAGGATGTAAGGATGCCGGAGTAAGGATGGAAAAGGAGGACCAAGAGAGAGAACATGATTTTCCCAAAGACTTGAGGGACCAGCTTAGGAAATGCCAACAGGAGTTGGACAATGTAAGCACCTCACTGCGGAAAATCATCAGCCAACTTGTCCAGGTGGAACAAGAGTTGGCCCAGGAAGAATTGGCCAAGGCCCAGAGAGGGAAAACTTAGCGGGCTACAGCAAGGACCCAGACAGCGCCCCAGGCGCAGCAGGGTACTGTGGAAACCCAGGCTGGACTACCCATTGAAGAGGCTAGAAGACAAGACCTCTCCAACAGAGAGAGGCCCAAGAAGGGAGCTTGGGTAGGCAACAGGACCCCAGTATGGGGAAAGAGGTAGTGTGGGCCTATTTTATGGCCCCTCCTATGAGTTGACGAGCTGAGGAGAGTCACTAGAGTCAGCAGAAAGTGAATTGAAGTTCCAGAAAAGATAACTGGCCACAGATCTCCAGTTCACTGAGAAGGAAAAACAACACTTACTCCTCATAGTTTATGAACTTGAGACTGAAGTAGAGGCTCTGTATGCAGGGACGGACAAGCCTAGGCATGCAGAGACCCCAAAGTCCAGGAGACTGAGATGAGGTGAAGAGATTGTTAAAAGCTCTCCAGGCAAGAGAGGCCTGAGCGAGAAGACCCTGATCAAAGCAGGACAGAAACTGGAAAAGCTCTCCAGGCAAGAGAGGCCCGGGAGAGAAACCTTGACAGAGACTGAATAGCTCACCAGGCAGAGAGGCCTGGGGGAGAAGACCCTAACTAAGAAGGGCAAAAGACTGGATGGGAGGGGACATAACTGTCAATAGAACCCCCACCGCCAATCCTTTCTGTGAGGGGAGGTATTGTGATGGGGTGTACCAGGCCCCCCTGCTGAAGGCCTCATGGTCCTACCACATTCCACCCCAGGAAAAGGAGCAGTAAAGGTGGTTTCTCCAGGCCTGCCTAGAAAGGCTGCAGGGAAGCAGCCAATTGGAGGACAGCAAGCTCAGATAAAAGGCACTGCAGGGCCTGAGCAGATCAGTTGCTAGCTAACACCAGAAGGGTGAGAAAGGACTGGATGGCTGTGAGACTCTCCAGGTGAGGAGGTTTGGAAGAGACCCTGCTCATGCAGGGAACAGACAGAGAATCCTGAGGTAAGGGTGAAGAGGAAGTGGCCCAGGGAATAGTAGAAGCAGCAGCAACTACTGCAGGAAGCAGCCTGTGGCTCCTATTTATAGGGTCCCTGGGTCAAGACCCAAAGTAGTGGGTGGGTCCAGGTCTTCCCCGGCCACTAGCAGGGTGTTCTAAGGCCCGAGAAGGAGATTAGACTTGCTTTAGAGGCCTAAGTGAAGGACAGGACTTAGAGTCTCAAGAGAGAAAACCCTGGGAGGCACTGCTCTCTACCAGGGAAGACATGGACTTAAAGTTAGTCCAGAAGGGTCTGAGGACTGAGCCCAGAGGCAGGACTAAAGACTTTAAAAAGGGCACAGGGACAGGACCTGTTGGACTTTTTACCCCGGAAGGGATTTGTTCATTCACGTTTTAACTGTGTGTGACTTGGCTGGAGGGCTGAGCCACTGAACACCCATGAAGAGGGCAACAGCCCATGGGGCACTACAAAGAGAGAGAGAGAGAGTGTGTGCAGGGTCACATCCACCTGACAGAAGGAGCTCACAAGAGTTGAGTGTCCCCCATCACAGGGACCATTCAAAGCAGAGTGGCCCGTTAACACCTCTGCAGTCATCCGACAAAAAGAGGGTATTAGTGGGTATAGATTGTTGTAATAAGCCATAAATCCAGTGTCTCTGTTCAGTCCATGACTTTTAGTGTCTAGAAGAGTTATGAATTTAAGCTCCCAGGCTCATCTTTTGAAAGTGTTGTGCAGGTTTCCTTTGAAGATGAGGACTGATAGGTCAGACATAGAGTGATTACTTTGAAAAGCGTTCACCCACAGATGATATCATGATTTTCTCTTATCATTTTCCTGTGACGGTTCATTTGAGAGCATAGTGATTATCTGGTTTCACTCACATAGCTGTTGTTAGGGGCATTTCGTGCCTTGGATGAGGTACACCACATGTTGTGATTGGCATGTATAAGATCCATGGATCTTGAAAGGATGCATCTTTAAAGGTGTGCTGTGGGGGGTATTGATCATTGTACCAGTGAAGATATGTCTGCAGATTTTGCATCTGTTCTGGTAGGGTCTGATGTCATTTTGAGGTGGTATGTACTTGTCTATGGGGAGCTTGCTTTTGATAATGAGCTTATAGAGGTAGGGGGGATGTTTGAAGGCCAGAAATGAGGGTTCAGGAAAGATTTCTTTCAGGATGGGTTCCCTATCAGGTATGAATTGTAGTTGTTTGATGATATCCTGTGTGGGTTCCAGTGCAGGGTGGTAAATGACAAGGAGGGTGCGTGGTCACAGAGCAGTTTACTTCTGTATTGAAGCACATTATCTTGGGGTATTTAGGTGGCCCATTCCACGATGTGATCTAGTGGTGATCCAGATATTGGTTCAATAAAACGTATTACCTCACCCACCTTGGGTCTCTAGTCCATATAGCACAGTCATCTGTGAAAAGGGAAATACCTATTCCCATCTGCACACTTTCTGGGAGGTCAGTTACAAGGCCGGCTCTAGGTTTTTGCCACCCCAAGCAAAAAATTTGCCGCCCCAAGCTCCGAGAGCACAACTGCCCAAGCAAAAAAAAAAAACCAACCAACCAAACCAACGGGTGGCTGGAATGCTGCCCAAGCAAAAAAAAAAAAAGAAGAATGGCCGGAATGCCGCACCTGGAATTGTGCCGCCCCAAGCATGTGCTTGCTTTGCTGGTGCCTAGAGCCGGTCCTGGTCAGTTCAGTAGCGTAGCTGGCGGGATTCAGTGGAAGCAGCCACTTCCCCTCAGGCCGGCAGGCGCGGAAGCGGCGCCAGCCGGCGCTGCCAACCATACAGCCAGAGGAGCCGTGGGGCGGCAGGCCGGCGCAGAAGCTGCGCCTGCAGGCCAGTGCAGGCACAGCTGAGCGCTGGGACAGGAGCCGGGGACAGGCGGCAGTGCAGGAGGGAAGGTAAGCGGGGATGGGGGCGGGGGTCCGGTCTGGGGGCGTGGCCAGAGGGGGAGTCAAGGGGGCATGGCCGGAGGGGGAGCCAAGGGGGGGTGCCTTTTTTATGTTTTTTGCTCCCCCTACGCTGAAAACCTGGCTACACCACTGGGTCAGTTAGCATAATGGAAAACAAAGTAGGGCTGATAATACTCCCTTGTGGAGTTCATCTGTAAGCTTATAGGCTTTTGGACAAAGCTATTTCCACTTTGACTTGTATATTTCTGTCACTTTAAAAGTCGATTGTCCACAGAAACCTTCTGCCATTTTATTCCAATTTTGGCTAGTTTTTATAGGAGGCCTTCCATCCATAGTATGTTGTGATTTTTTTCAATATACAGGAAGGTTATCATAAAGTTCTTAGTCCTTATGCTTTTTTGTACCTCCATTTCTAGTCTCACTATATGATCAACTCTTCATCTTCCTTCTCTGAAAACTTTGTACCTCAGAATATAATTTTTTTCTAAGTATTCCACTATTCCTATATTTTTTTATTTTTTCTCCCCCATGATTTTCCCCACACATGATGTGAGGGCTACAGCCCTATCAGCATTAGGTCTTTTATGTATCAGTTAGGAAACCAGGCAAGGAATCACCAATGCTTGCTTCCATTCTATTGGCAATAGTCAACAGAACCTTTAGACTCCCTCCTGACAAGAGTTGAAGCATTTCATTAATTATATAATCTTTATCTGGAGATGTATTTTTCCTCTTTCCAATGGCTGCAGTAAGCGCCTGCATACGAAACTTTTTGTTTAACACATCATCATATTCTCTCTAGCCATCTAATAGTTTTTTCTCAATAAACCTTTTGGGTTTTTTTCCCTCACAAAACTCATTGCTTTGATTCATATCACTACTGACCTTTTGGAATTCTTTTGCTAAAATGTCTGCCTTTTCTAAGTTGGAGAGCTCAATTCATTGTTTACAATAAGACTCAGTATACATTTACTTTTACTATGAATTCCATTCATTCTTTGAATTTGCTTATATTTTTCTGAAAACTTTGAATTTTTGGAGAAATTTCAGTGGGAAATTGAACAACTTTCTTTTTTGTCTTTTTGATAATTCTCTGTGCCACCACCTTATGTCCTTTGTAATTCATTAAGTTTGTACTATTCATTAGTGTGTTTTGGTGGCTTGTATGGCTTATTGCTTTCCTTGATTACTAGGTTGCAATCCTCATTCCACCAGGAAACCTGATATCTAAGTTGGGGGCAACTTGATGTTTTGTAGCTGACCAGAGTGACCGCTCCTGTAATTCCTTTTACTATGTTATAGAATGCTCCTAGATCGTTACTTGTACAGTTACTACATAAATATTCATAACATTTAATTCTGAAAAGGCCCCGTAATATGGTCCTTGGTGGGCTGGGTGGTCTAGTGGTTAGCACACACCCATAGTGGTGGGGGGGGGAGGGGGCAGTAGTAGGGAAGCCCAAGCCTGCCCACTCCACTGGGCTTTGATCCAGAGCCCTAGGAAGGTCAATAGCATTTCGTGTCTGAGGGAGATGCGGAGGGGGAGGGGGGCTGAGTTACTCTCTAGGTCACTTCCTACTGCTTCTTTCCTCCCTTAGCTTCTGGCCCCAGATAAGGTAAAAAGAAACCAAACTGTCAGACCCAACCGGGCTCAGTAATTAGTCCTGTTCCCTCAGGGAGACTTCTCCAGTGCCTTTGTCAGGAGCCTTCCAGATAGGTCTGTCTTCCATCCCAGCTTTCCCCCTTCTGAGCTGGGTTGCTCCCTTTTTAACCTTGTCTCCAGTTGGAGCATTCTCTACAGGGCTGGAGGGGCAGGGCTACCTCGACCCAGTACTGTCCTTTAACCCCTTCTGGCCCAGTGTGAGGTTTGTATACCCCATCAACCCTGAGCTGTGGTGTCCTGGGGTTAGTTGGTGTCCCCAGCATCCTGTGGAAAGAAGTTCTTATTTTCCGTACCTGCAGATGTACCACCTGGAAGCTATATGGCTGTAGCTGTGACCACAAAAGCTTATGCCCAAATAAATGTGTTTGTCTCTAAAGTGCCACAAGGATTCCTCATTGTTTTTGCTGATACAGGCTATCCCTCTGAAATCTGTATCTCAAAGTAGCACCCTGGAACCACTGATATGATTATGATATGTTTTGTACGAAGTATGCCTTATGAGGTATCATTTGAGAAGTCATGATCTATTAAACATTACTAGCCTGTTGAATTATATGTTACCATTGTATTTAAAGTTATGAAGTTTTGCTCTGTGTGTGTTACTGAAATACATTGTGAATCTGGGAGATGCCCATTGCTGGCCTTTTGGTGGCACCAAAGGAGCAACTAACACCCCCAAGACAATTTTACATTAGGACTAGCCAGACATGGGTTGATGGTCCATTATGGAGAATCGATTCTCCTGGTGGGCCCCTCCTAAAGCACTTAGACAATGGAGGCCCAGTGTCTCAGCAGGGCACATAGAACGAGTGACCCATAACTCGATGTTTGAGACAGTACTTTCCATGCACATGGATTGGGTGGGGGAGGAGGGTATAAACTAGAGTCTGACCATCAGCCCAGGGCCTCTCTCCTCCCACATCTACTCTGAAGGTGACAAGAGCGTTGGGAAGACACAGACTTTGAACTGGGGAGATTGGTCCCAGGCCGAGCAGAGAATTCAGCCTGTGTATAAGAATTCTGAGCTGCTTTTATAATGCCTAGTGGGATGAGAAACTGCTTGAGTCAAATCTTGCTTGGACTGAAAGTTTAGAATTTAGACCTCAGTTTTATTTTTTATTTCTCATGTAGGTCTTGTGTCCTTTATGCCTACACTTATAATCACTTAAACTCTATATTTCTGTAGGTAATAAACTTATTTTAATGTTTTATCGTTAGCAGTGAGTTTGTCTAAAGTGCTTGGGAAATCTGCTCAGATTACAAAGGCTGGTGCATGTCCACTACCACTAGCCTTTGAAGTGGCAAATTAATTAAAGACCTTGCATTGTTCAAGAGAAGATTTTGAGCAGTGTATGATGGTGTATATCAGGGGTTTAAGGCTGGGGGGATTTGCTGGTGTCTCCCTCTGTATAGTTCATGAGAGGCTTAGAGAGCACTCATGCAATTTAGTTGGGTGTTGTTGGTAGAGTGACCACAGCACCTGGAAGGATTTACTGCTTGTCACTAGCATGGCATTGTAAGACACAGCTCAGGGAGGAGTGTTAAGGGGGCACAGGAGTCCCACAGTTCCATGCTGTACCCCAGGGATCCATCACAATCACCTGGAAGCTAATGACTGTAGTGAGAGATACCACTGCATAATGTGTGGGCTATGGTCCTTCATTGAGTTCAGCCAGGAGAGTGGTGCCTGGTCAGTTATTAGGTGGAAGAGCTGCCCACACAAGTAATATTGTAGGTTATTGACAGCCCATTTCACCCTTCTCAATGACCAAGTAGGCTACCTCTTGTGGGAACAACTTTCTGCTAAGATGGAGAGCAGCATATTCTTCTCCTCTTAATTCCTGAGATAACACTGCCGTGAGTCTGACATCAGAGGCATCTGTTTGGAGAATAAAGCACTTCAAGAAGTCTGGCTAGGATAGAGCTGGTTCCTGGGTCAACTGGTCTTGAAGTGCCCTACGTGCCTCATCACAGCTATTGGTCCACCAGACTCTTTTGGGGCCGTCAAAAGGGCAGTGATGGTGGCAAAGTTTGGGATGAATCACTGATAGTACCCCACTAAGTTCCCAACACTGCCAGACTTGCCTCTTGGTGGAAGGGATCAGGGCCGCCCAGAGGGGGGGGGCAAGTGGGTCAATTTGCCCCAGGCCCTGCTGGGGCCCCCACGAGAGTTTTTCATGGCCCCTGGAGCGGGGTCCTTCACTCACTCCGGGGGCCCCGGAAAACTCTTGCGGAGCCCGGGCCCCCAGAGCTTCTTCCGTTCCTGGTCTTCGCCAGCGGGGGGTCCTTACCGCCGAAGTGGGACCTGCTGCCAAAGTGCAGCCGGGTCTTCGGCGGTAATTCGGCGGCGGGGGGCCCTTCCGTTCTGGGATCTGCCGCCGAAGTGCCCCGAAGACCCCGCAGCCAAATTATCACCGAAGACCCGGCTGCACTTTGGCGGTAATTCGGCAGCGGGAGGCCCCCGCCATGGGTCTTCGGGGCACTTTGGTGGCGGGTCCCGGAGCGGAAGGACCCCCCGCCTCCGAATTACTGCCGAAGCGGGGGCCCCCCGCTGCCAAAGACCCCAGGCCCCCGGAATCCTCTGGGTAGTCCTGGAAGGGATGGGGCAGCCCACTAGGGCATGGACTTTGTCCACCAAAGGTTGTAACTGTCCCCATCCCCCAGCATGCCCTACATAGATGATGTGACATTATCTGATTAAAATTTGACTATATAGATCATTGTTGCAACCACTATTATATATTTGCAGCAAATCTTGTACAAAGGTTGTCAAGTGAGATGTCTATGAAAAGGGCATGGTTTCAAACTGGTATAACCCCTACAGTGTGGGGAAGGTAGGTTCTTAGCATATCCATGTTTCATTTTTCCAGTTTCATTATGCCACACTTCTAAAATTGTCCATGCTTAATTTTCCCATTTCATTTAAAGTTTTCAGATTTTACCATTTCATTGTAGCTTTCTTGAATTCCTGTCATTCAATAAACAGGCATTTTTATAAAAGTTTTTAAATTGTGTGTTATATTTTGTTAATTATTTATATCTTTCATTAAATTTTCCTCAAGACATATTTAATTTGCTTTTTTATTTCATTTCAAATTTTACTTTCTTTTAATGTCCATTTTCCCATATTTTTCTATTGCCTTTTATTTAATTTCATTAAGTTCATGTTTTTCAGGTC
Source organism: Mauremys reevesii (assembly GCF_016161935.1). Taxonomy (NCBI): domain Eukaryota; kingdom Metazoa; phylum Chordata; order Testudines; family Geoemydidae; genus Mauremys; species Mauremys reevesii. The sequence continues at coordinate 102,969,222 of NC_052623.1, forward strand.
TTTTCTTGACATTTCTAAAATTTCATTTCTTTCTGAATATTGTTGATATTTCCTGCATAATTTATTTCTTTTCTAAAATATTTCTTTTCCTTTCCTTAATATATTACACATGCCTTATATTTGCCTTTTGATTTTTTTCTTTTTTTTTATTTTTAATTTCTCTGCAGCTTTTCTGTGCACTGTCTGAATAATTCAAATTTTTTTTTTTTTTAATTTTTTCTTCTCTTTGTTCTTTCTCTGTTTTTCTATTTCTTTCCTTTCTTTTTCTTTTCCCTCACTGTTCCTTTCTATTTTTTTCCTTTTTTTTCCTGACTGCTCTGCTACAATTTATTCCGACAGATTATTCATTCTTCACTGGATTAGATTTTATCAAGTATGGAACTGGTTTAGTCTTTCATAGGACAAGTATAGATGTGTCCACCTTTAAATATTATGCCTACAGCCATAGATACTTGATTTTTCCTTAACAATACAAGTAATATCCTCTTATGCATTTTTTATTTTTCCTTTCTGTCTCTTCTTTACCCCACTCCCTACATAGCCCTTTTTTCTCTGTTTTTTTTTTTTACTCTCTTTTTTTATTCAGCTGGTTTTCAAATTTCATTCACTGTTTAGATTTATTTTAAGTTGCTTCATTTTATAGCTTTACATGACACATTCTTCTCATTGATCTCCATCTTTAACTCTTCGTATTCTTTGTCTCTTGCCAGTCTGCCATCTTACCAGTCATAATCTTTTATTCATTCCACATCTGTCTTTTTATTTTTATTCCTTTTTTACTTAATTTAATTTTTTTTTTCTTTTTCTCTTTTTTTTCTAATCACATTTCCAATTCTTTTTCTTTTCCTTCTTTTTTTCTTTTTTTTTTTTTTTTTTTTCTTGTCCTTCTTCCTTCTTTTTTTCATCACCTTTTTTTTTTTTCTTTTATCCAAGTGATCTCCAGCTATTCCTTTTCCTCCTTTTTCTTCTCATTCAGTCTAAGCAGCCATCTCCTATGTCAGGCTCAGCACTGCCATTTTGTCCTCAGCAGCCGCACCAGCCACTCTGTGGCCAGCCAGCTCAGTCCAGGCCCAGTGCAGTCAGGCTCCACCTCACCAGCGCAGTGCGCCAGTCCCTTCAGCCCAGTCACCACAAGTTCCAGCCCCTTTCAGACAAGTTCAAAACCTACCGTTCCCACCTTTCCTCACTTTCTGCTTTCCTCACTTCATCTTCATTCTGTCTCAGAGACCAGGGCCAACCTCAGGGGGCCTACTTCCAATTGGCCCTCACTCTGGTTGGATTGCCTCCAGAAGATCTAACCAGCTGACCACCTCACTTGAACTGGTTGTACTACAACAGCAACACACACAAGTCAAAGGGTCATGTCTCCTTTGTACACCCGCCTTTGTGTAACTTCATATCTCCCCCCAAGGTCTCACTGACCCCAAGTCACAATGTGTTAATCTGTCCCCAGTCATTTCACCCGTCCCTAATAGCACCTAATTGCACCTTAGATCTTACAGCAAGGACAATGCTTGTAGCCAATTGGATAATATTTTAGTTAGCTTATTTCTTAATGAACTATATATTTACTATATTACATAGGGAGTAAATTTGTTTACAATTGAATTAAACATACATGCTATATATTTAGTAGTAACACTCTGGTTGTCATGTAAGTGGATGCTCCTTACCTGGGCTTCGCTGAGTGATGTCTAAATCTAGGAATCCTTACAGTTAAAAGATTGCTAGAGTTTTAGCAACATAAAGAGATACAGTTCCTTCGTGCCAAGGATTTTTATTCCCTTTCCTCAAGCAAGTCTGGGATTCAAGCCCGTCACAAGGGTTTCATTTCCTTGGCTCAGAGTTTCAAGCAATCATCAAAAGTCTTCTATGCAATCCTTCTATGCAATCTATGGTCTGGTGTCTATGGGCCTTCTTGGCCTGTCCAGTTATTTCACTCTTTCTCCTGTTAATATCTCCCTTTCTTAAGTCCAGCTTTCTCTCAGAGAAAAAACTTATAATATTATAATCTCTAACACTTAAGTAATATATCTCATAAAATTAAATCATTTCATAAATTTACAATAATTTCTTCAAGTCTAAAGATTTCATTTAATTTAATATAAATTTTTTAAATCTAAACCTTTTTTAACAATACTAATGTTTTTATTATTACAAATGTCAGGTAAGCTAGTTTCAAGCTTATATTGTCAGTCATATTCTAATTGGGCTATTTCTATGTCACTTTCCAGTCTCTCTATTTACAGGCCTCCCACCTGGGCAATATTGTCTCTCCAGGTGCCCCAAGCTCCCTCCTGGTGCCATAAGGTGCTTTAGTTGCCTTTAGGGTCACTTTGGTACTTGCTAGGGCTATGTCCAGGGCTTGTATTATGGTAGTTTCCTGCAAAATCTTTGGAAGATCTGACTTAAAATTTGAAGAGTAATTGTAATAAAATTGTTGTGTATTCCAGTTGTGTATGGTGTGTGTAATAATTGGACACACCACCCTTCAGTTCCACACACCTGCAGACCTTCCCCACCACCTGCAGACCCAAACTGACCAACAAACAAAAACAAGACAACAGACAAAAAAAAAACTTTTTAATAAAAAAAAAATGAGAGTTTAAAAACAGCAACTTCAATTCAATCCAGCAAACTAGAAGGGGACAAAGGAGGGGGGAGGGGAAAGACTAGAAGGACTGACACCTGCCAAACTCAGGTGGGGGTTGGAGGAGTTGGAGGTAGGATTTTGATGTTTTATTTTTTTTTATTTTTAATTTTTTTTTAATGTTGCTTTCACTTTTGCTTTAATGCTTAGAATAAAGAAACTGTGTGGTAACTTACAACTGCACAATTATGTTTATAGCCTCTGAGGAGCCTGAGGAGCAAGCACAGTTATGTTTGGTGTGTGGTGAGGTTGCTGGAGAGTTACAGTGTGTTTAAGAACCTGGGAAAAAAAAAACCCCTGGGTAGGAAAAAAGGAAAAAAAAGTCTCAGGAAGAGCAAGAAAGGTGATGGTTGAGGAGCTGGCAGCCTAAATGTGTGCCTAGCCGGACCACAAGGGTGAAACACAGGTGCAGTTGCTCTGAACTGTGATGCTGTGTTCCTATGCTGTATTACCTCACTATAAAGTTAATAAACTCTCATCTTCTCTTATTTTTCAGTTCATTTTGTTAAAGTACTGCTAGGAGCAGCAAATTAGAAGTCCAAGTTGGATGCCATAGGTAGCCATTTTAAAAATCAGAGGGTAGTGTGTGTCTGGTGGTTCTGTAGAAGCAGCAAAAGAATGTGGCACACCCTATAGACTAACAGGCGTTTTGCAGCATGAGCTTTCGTGGGTGAATACCCACTTCTTCTTGCATCCGAGAAGAGTGGGTGTTCACCCACGAAAGCTCATGCTGCAGAACGTCTGTTAGTCTATAAGGTGCCACAGGATTCTTTGTTGCTTTTACAATGATCCAGACTAACTCATTGCTAGAAAATGTTTGTTTCTTTATTTTTTGTTGTTTGTTTTTGAAAAAAAAAAAAAAAGTCTCACTCTACAGTCAAGCAGGAATAAATTATATGTACTTAGACTTGTACTCTTGCAAATCCAATAAAGAAAATAACCTACCTACAATATTTTTTTTTTGAGCTAATCATTTTTCAATTTTTTTAAAATGTTTATGCACTGCAGAACCAAACAGCAGGACTTACTACTTGCTCACATGCTGAAGAAGCTTAGAAAAAAAATAATTAAACTATCTAACTATGAGAGATATTTCAATCAATAGCTCAGACAAAAGACAAAATTTCAGTTTTTTTTTTTTTGAAAATCTCAAACTGGCCTGGAACTGAAAAAAAAAAAAAAAAATGAGTAGTCAGTGTGCCCAGTAGGTAGTGCACGTTACTGGCTTTAGAGGATATATATGCTCATGACACATCCCAATATTAGGGGCTTATCTATGCAGCTGCACCCCTCCCCCTGAAAAGTGTCCTGACTGTTCACACTTGCTATCTGGTCACCCCAGTCGCTGCCTGTTGTTAATGCGCCACCAGCCAAATGTAGAGCAGGGGCCGGCAACCTTTCAGAAGTGGTGTACTGAGTCTTCATTTATTCACTCTGATTTAAGGTTTCATGTGCCAGTAATACACTTTAATGTTTTTAGAAGGTCTCTTTCTAGAAGTCTATAATGTATAACTAAACTAGTGTTGTATGTAAAATAAACAAGATTTTTAAAACATTTAAGAAGCTTCATTTAACATTAAATTAAAATGCAGAGCCCCCCCCGGAGCGGTGGCCAGGACCCAGGCAGCGTGAGCGCCACCATGCCTGTGGCACAGGAGCCATAGGTTGCCTACCCCTGAGGTACAGCCAGGAACATACAATTTCCCTACTCCAGCCTCTCACAGGGAAACAGCTGCAAGCTCGGGCAGCCGAGCCACTAACAAGCCGGGCAAGGCTACAACAAGCAACGCCGAGTAACCATCAGCGGCTGCCGCCCGGCCTCCCCCGCCCTTCCAGGGTGCGTTCCGCGCTCGCCCTCCCCCCAGGGCGGGCTAATCCTGTTTCTATAGTAACTGGGCCAGGAGGGGGTGTGACCCGGAAGTGGTCCCTCGGGCCCCCACCCTACTCTCGCGGAGGGAGGTGCCGTGAGGTCAGCGCAGGGTGACGTGTCTGAGCCGGAGAACCGGAAGTCGCGGCTGCGGAAGGAGCTGAGCTGCGATGCCGTTGAGAGACCCGGTACAGGCCGCCAGGCGCCCCCGCCCCGCCCGGTCGCCGCGGCGGGTCCCCGCGGCCATGGGCCTCCCGCAGCGGCTGCTGCTGCCTGTGGCGCTGCTGGCGGCCTGCGCGCCCCGCGGCGGAGCCTTCTACCTGCCGGGCCTGGCGCCCGTCAACTTCTGCGAGGAGGGGCGGGCGTCGGCTGAGTGCAAGGTGAGCCCGGGCCTGGGTCGCGCCTCCGCCTGAGGGCAGGTCCGGCCTGTCTGCGCCCCACACTGGGCAGCGGGGGTCGCTCCCCTGGCCTTGCCCCCTGCCTAGCGGGGCGAGGATCCTGCGGGAAACCTGCCCGGGCCCCATCCGTGTTTGGGGTGGGGCTAGGGTTGCCACCCCTCCAGGATTGTCCGGGAGTCTCCAGGATTAGAGATCAATCTTTAATTAAATATTGTCATGTGATGAAACCTCCAGGAATACGGCCAACCAAAATTGGTAATCCTAGGTCGGCCTGAGGTGGTCCCTTGCCAGGTACTTCTCCTCCTTAAGAGGGACCTTGATGAAGTGTCAGGCTGGTGCCTGGATATGTGCTGAGGGGGCTACTGCCAGGGCCCTTGGTGCCTCTGCGTCAGCCACATACGGGGTGGTAGTGCTTAGACCTGGACTCCTTGGTAATGGCCCCTTCTTGGAAAGTGTTAATTATTACTTTGCAGTTAAACTAAACAGTACAGTCTTTGAGATCTCCCCTCATTTCACTGCAGCTCCAGTGCTAGTGGACTGGCTGTGTACTATGAGCTTTCTGAATGATTGATCCTGGATACCCTGATGCTCCTGTTGTCAAAGCTCTGCTGGGGTGCGAGATTTCCCCCAAAAAGTTCCTGTGCTCCATGTCTTCTGTAGAATTTTTTTCTCCCTTTAATGTGCTGTCTCTGTTTCACTGTTATTTCTTAGACACTAACGTTGTGCTTTGCGCTCCGCAACATTGCCTTTAGGGTTGCTCTGGAGTTTGCACGAATACATCCAACCAAAACAAGCGACCCTACCTAAGTATCAGAGGGGTAGCCGTGTTAGTCTGGATCTGTAAAAGCAGCAAAGAGTCTTGTGGCACCTTATAGACTAACAGACGTTTTGGAGCATGAGCTTTCGTGGGTGAATACCCACTTTGTCAGATGACCCACGAAAGCTCATGCTCCAAAACGTCTGTTAGTCTATAAGGTGACACAAGACTCTTTGCTGCTTTTACAGACCCTACCTAAGAAGCTTACAGTCAGGTGCAATGGGAGACAGCATTTTACTGGCATGGATTTGCAGTATTTGTGAAATAATAAGCAAACATATGCAGTGATGCAGTGCAAAAGATGTACCTGTCACCACCTTGATCACTTTGATTGCATTGAATGAGCTGCAGAATTTAATTTTTTAACTGAAACCATTTTATAGCTGCTATGAGTTCAGCACATGTATTTAAAGATTTTTAACTGTCAAATATTAACACCACAATGGGGCTGTGATGGAAATGGTGGTACCATGATAAGAGTGAACAGATGGACTACTACTTTAGTGCGTTATTCAGGAATATATTTTCAGTTCTGCCTGGTAATTACTAATTTATAAGGGAGTTATGGAACACTTTTTTTTTTAACCATTTTGTTTTTCTTGATTTGTTTTCTCCAGCTGTCCTACAAACTTGCAACAAAATTAATGACATGCTGTATTATTATTCATTGAATTCTTTTATGCATTCCCTTCTAAACTAAATCTTAACAGAAATTAGTAAATTAAAGTGATTTTTTTTTTTACTGGAACTTTCTAAAATACATATACCTGCTTTGTCTCTTCAGCTCCAACTTCATACTAACATCTGTTATCAGTGATCCCCTTTTTGTAAAATTTTTGTTTAACCTATGTTCAACTGTAGGGGGGAGATCTATCTTTATTACAAGTTTATGTTGATATCATGAGTTGAAATTACACTGGTCTGTGTTTTGAGATTATAATAAGCAGACTGAGGAACAAGTATAGGCCTAACATAGTTTTAAAGTCCTGTATCTTACAAAATTTCAGAATTGGAAACTACTGTTTCTTACTAGCTGGGGTCTTGGCTTTCTTATGGTATAAAGCACTAGTCCATGGCCTACAAGGTAGTAAGACTGTTATTTACAACTGCAATTCTGATGAGCATCTTTTACATCAAAAATGTACATTTATTTGATCCAGTAGCTGCTGAGAGTCAGTGGGTCAGGGCGCAAACACATCCTAGCTGAAGTATTCTTGACATACCAAAATCGAATATAAAATTAAATTCAAATGGACTGAATAATTATCACAGAGGTGTAGTAATTTTATATTGTTGATATGCTGTAAAATACAAGCCATTAATAACCAGTTCATAAGGTCTAACAGGTACTTCAGTATGTATCTTTTGTAGCATATCTGTAGTTGTCAAAATATGGTAGGTCCTCTAAATATGTTGTAAAGCAGGACTGTGCCATGAAGAGTTTACCATCTAAGACCCCAAGCCTCTAAATAACTCTAGGCGGACCCCTTTGTCGTAATGTGGAGCCCTTTCCAGGAGGCTCCATGCAATTCAGGGGTCTGAGCACATAGAGTGATTTAGAAGATTGGGGTCAAAATCACTATTAAATGTTACCAGTCCAAACATAACCGACTTACCTATCAGAAAGATGAAATATTGCATAGTTGATCTAAATAACCAACATGCACCCTAAGGACTTGGGGAGAGAATTCATGGCCCCCAAAGATTTCTTTGCTTCCCCGCAGAAAAATGACTTTCTGACAGGGAAGCAAAGGGAAGCTGCAAGAGCAGTCATGTACCACTCCCTTGCAGTGCAGGTACATCATTTATGGCACTGGGAGCAGCTGGCGGAGAGGTAAATCACCGCGGGGCTGGAGGCACACCAGCCAGTGGCTCCGACCCTGAGCTGGGATCAGCTGCTCGTCCTGTCCGGGCTGGAAGTAGGAGAGAATGGGATTTCCTCTTCCCCTGCAAGGAGTGGCTGAGGCTGTGTCAGACCCACCCTCAGACACCTTCCCCAGCTGCAGGAAGCTCAACATCCTCCCCTACTTCCTGCCCCCATTGAGCCTCAGTTGGTGGGGGAGGGGTCACTTTATGGGGAGCTGCTTCCCCATCACCCAACCCCAAGGCATCTGGACCTCCCATACCCAGACACCTCTGCCAAGCCTCACTGAGTACATCCAGCATCCCCCTGGCCCTCCTTACCTGAACGTCAACCCCTGCCTCTGGACCCCCACCCCTGCACCAAGACCACCCTCCATTGAGCTCCCTGCACTCAAACCACCACCCCCTGCCCCATCCCGAGCCCATTCACCTAGACCTCCATGCCACTGACCCCCATCTAGCTTCATCCATACCTCCACCCCACCAAGCCCCACATCCAGACCCCTCCGCTGTGCCCCAACCACCTTCACCTGGAAGCCCCTGCAGATCCCATTGGCCCTGCACCTGGAACCCCACAATGAGCCTCTGTGCATCCAGATCCCTCCACACCAAGATCCCCAACTGAGCTGCCTGCACCCAGATTGTCCCACACAGAATCCTCTCATCCCACATTGCACACTGAGCCCCTCCACACTTGGATCCTGCATGGTTGAACCTGCCTGCCCCACACCTGGTGCAGAGGGGCAGGGCCACAGGGTGTTTCTGGGGCAAGCCCAGGCCTTGTGCTGTGTCAAGGTCAGGTGCAGCCTCCCAGCTGAGTCCGTGTCCAGGGGGTGACAGGGCTGCAGGATGATCTCCCACCTTAGTGAAGCTAGTGGCCTGTGCTCACCACTGCCATTCTGGAGCCTCTGCATTTATTTATTGACAAATAAAAACTTGCAGAATTTTAAAATATTGTTCGCAGAAGTTTTCATTTTTTTGGTGTAGAATGCCCTCAGAAGTAATTCTCCAGATGTGCTGCATTTGCAACACTATACTTGAAATTGCTAATAATTTTACTATAGATCTCTGTTAATACCCTACAGTAAAATTATAACATTATCTTTCATTTAGTTTTATATCTGTTTACCACACATTTTCCATTTGTTTATTCCCTTCATTCCATATTTATAAAAAAATTACACTGAAAACAGGTTAAGGTTGCAAAGTTAGCGATTAGCAAGTGCCAGAATTAAGGCCGTCTCTAACTTCAATTCTGCACCATGTATGTTTACTTTATGATGCAGTCTTCAGTTACAGAATTGTTGCTGTTTTTTTTTCCTCACAGGACTCCTGCTTCATTTAGTGAATTGATAGCTATTCAATATTTCTTTATTTTCCTCATTCAATGCCTGGTTCTAGGCCTAGTTTAATGCAAACCCTGCACTGAATACAAAATTATGAGTTTCCTCTAGAATGTTGATCTGGTGCTCTCACCACACTGTGCTTCACAAACAGTAATACAGTTATCTTCCTGTGAGATTTGATTGGAGTATTCCCATTGTCAAAAGTGTCTACTAATTTTGGGTGCCCAGCATGAGACACCTAGGGCATGGTTTTTCAGAGTACTTAGCATTTTTATAGCACTGCATATATTCAAGGCATAGCTCCAGTCGATTTCAGTTGCAGTTATGAGTGCTCAGCACTTGTGCATATCTAATGCTTGGTATCTCAAGGTGGGTATGCAGAAAATGAAGACCACGGAATTTTGGTTTGTGAGTTGTTCAACATCACATAGGACCTCTGCTTGTTGCAGGAATAGAATCCAGTTCTTCCTTAACCAGGAGGCCATCCTTTCACTTACTGTATTCCCCTGCCTCATTCACTACACATCTTCCAACTTCTGCAGCAAGTGAGGCTGACGTCCTACAAACAGCCTAATTGACTATCCAACTATTCATTCCCAGAGTGAATCTGTACACTGAATGAGGCAGGGATACAGGCTGGATGGATTATGTAATAAGACTGTATCATAATTCATACAAGGAAGTGGCATTAAGGATGCACAGACAACCTTAATTTTGGCACTTCCTAACTTTTTTGAGTTCTTGACTTTGCAACCTCAATATTCTTTTAACATTGCCCATCAACATACATTGCCCGTCAATTCAGATTACAGGGTGTGAATAGCAGCGTGCTAAGTGCTGTGCTGTAATTCTCCTGGGCGGACGCTGCTAGTGCAAACATAAAGGTCCCTTGTTCACACTAATGTAGTTGTATTTGAAGAGGCAAAGTTTACATGGGGGATTTACATCTCAGCACTTTGGTATGTGCCCCTGTAATCTGAACTGTAGAACAGTGTAGGCATACCTATAGTTTCTTGTTTATGTGAATTTCCTAATTTAAAAAACAAAACAAAACTCAAAAAAAGAAATTCTGTCTTGTGAATACGCCACTTGGGTCATCAGCAGGTTTCAGGTGTTCAGATCCACAGCATAGATCTCTAACTTCTAGCATTAGTAGGCTGCTATCATCTATGTGGATGAGCACTAGAGAGATGTGACCCACTTTGCCTGTGAACCTCACAGCTATTTGCTGATAGCAAAGAAATATTGAGACTCAAGTCTCCTGGGTTCAATTCTAGATTCTGTAGGGGGGAGTGTGATCTAGTGGCCACCCACCTTTCTGCTTCTACTCCTGTCTCCCCTCCCAGCTTCTGCCCATGCTCTCCCTCTATCTTTCTTCCCAGGCTTAAATTCTTGCCCCTTTGCATTCCAGTGTGGCTGCTTTCTTCTCATCTTCAATGCCTGGGTGCCAGCTGGGAGAGCATTTCGAGCATAGGGTAGAGCACGGATGGACAAACTATGGCCCGTGGGCTGGCTCCGGCCTGCCAGCCATCTTAATCCGGCCATTGAGCTCTCGCTGGGGAGTGGGGTCTGGGGCTTGACCCGCTCCGACACTCGGATTGGGGGCTGCTCCGTGCGGCTCCCAGAAGCAGCGGCATGTTCCCAGTCTGGCTCCTACATGTAGGGGCAGCCAGGGGGCTCTGCATGCTGCCGCCCCCTCCCCCAAGCACCTCCCCTGCATCTCCCATTGGCCAGGAACCACGGCAATGGGAGCTGCAGGGGCGGCGCCTGTGGATGGGGCAGTTTGCAGCAGACGTGCCTTGCTGCGCCTCCATGTAGGACCCAAAAGGGGGACATGCAGCTACTTCCAGGAGCCGCTTGAGGTAAGCACTGCCTGGAGCCTGCAGCCCTTAGCCTCCCCCCAGCCCTGATCCCCCTCCTGCCTTCGGTCCCAGCCTGGAGCACCCTCCTGCACCCCAAATCCCTCATCCCCAGAGCCTGCACCCCCCAGCTGGAGCCCTCACCCCCCTCTCGCACTCCACCCTCCTCTGCCGGAGCCCCCTCCTGCACCCTGAACTCCTCATTTCGGGCCCCACCCCAGAGTCCATACCCCCAACCAGAACCCTCACCCCCTCCCACACCCCAACTCCAATTTCATGAGCATTCATGGCCCGCCATACAATTTCTATACCCAGATGTGGCCCTCGGGCCACAAAGTTTGCCCACCCCTGGGGTAGAGTCTCTTTGGCATATGTGAAGTCTGCTCAGTGTGTAGGAGCTGTGAGGGGATGGAGCATACTCAATACAAATGGAATCTTCAGAGAATTTAGCTGCCACGTTCTAATAAATCTTTAGTGTGTGTGTGTGTGTTTCTCACTCGCCATCCCTCAGTGGCTTCTAGCTTGGCCAAACTTGGGGGGAGTTTTTATGGGAATGGCAAAAGGTGCAACCCTCCTACCAAATTTGATGTTCCTGCTGCAAACAGCTTTTCAGTGAAACTTTTTATAAGAATTTCTTTAACATGGGCAAAACAATGTACTTCTTCTGTGCCACATTCTTGGAAATGTCTGGTGTTAAGTTGAAACTTTAAACAAACAGGAAAAACAAAGCCCCAATCTCTGCTTCTTGTAGACACCTGGAATGGAAAATTTTAGCTCAAATGGTTAGTTTGGCAAAGTTTTATAAGTACGTGAAAACAGGGTCTTATAATGGAAAGTGTTGGGCAGCCTTAGCTATGGGTAGTGCTTCTAGTTCAGTCTATAATCATGCATGTTCTTTTAAGGGTTTATTCAGCAAAAGTTGTCTTTATGTTCGCAAATTGTACTTCTTCCTGTATGTTGAATGTAATTTGTTAGTGAGATTGGTTTAACTAAGCAGTTAAATCAACATGTACTTGTCATTCTAATTCAGAGGTACCATTCTTGATCATGATTTTCTGCTCCCTTGAACTTTGTGTAGTCACAGCTGTGCAGAGTGGATATGAAATGCTGTCTTTCTGTGATATTGGAGTGTTTTACATCCACTTTGGGCAGGTGTAATTAAATGCAAGGTTCAAGGCAACTTTTTTTTGTAACTTTGATAGTGGTCATTAAACTCAACCCCAAGTCATACCCAGTGACATAATTTAGTGTAACTTTGCTAATTGTCTCTTAACTTTTTCAGTCTGTGATAGAGCTGTTTGTGAACAGGCTTGACTCTGTGGAATCTGTTCTTCCCTATGAATATACTGCGTAAGTGTACTAAACTTTGTTATGTGTAACTTAATTTGCCAGCTCTTGCAAAAGGCAGTCTCTGAATGGTTTTCTGAAAACGCTATGAATAGAGATGTAATTTCTAGCATTTCTCCAGTGCATAGAAACCATTTATTCTGTTGGACAGGTTCCATTTGACTATTTTGTAACCTAAACTATATTTGTGAATACCATTTAGAAAAGAATTTTTACTTTCTAGTGCTAGTAGTCATTCTGTAGGTCAAAGCACTGCTGCTGTCTTGATTAGCCTGCAGCCAGATGAGTTTAAATTGTAGTTACAAATGATATGGGATGGGGATAGCCACAATTATTTTAACAAAGTATTAACTTTAAACACTTCCCTGCTATGTATCTTACTAGTACAGGATGGAAAATATGTGCAAAATGTGTTAATGCCATCACTTCAAAGAATGCAGCAGAGATTATTATCGAAGAGGTTAAGTGTTAGTTATCTTTGTATTTTAATGGATGCAAGTATGGTGCATTGTGATTCAGCCATGGCAATTCTGGGAATTTTCTAGCTAAATCTAGTGGTCAATAAAAGCATAACTTCAATTTTAATTGGTTACCATGTGACAGAGTCCTCCATATATATTTTCAAGTAGCAGTCCAGTGTTGTCCTTTCTTAAAGCAGTTATAGATTTCTAAACGTGTAGATTTCATTAATTCCTGGCTAAAATCCTAACGTGTACACTGACCTTCCAGTGCATTTAAGGAAATGTATTATTAAAGTATCTGTGTTTAATTGAAACTGAATTCTGAAATATTTGAAAAAGGCATTTTTAAAATCGCAGGTGTTGATTTTACTCCTAGAGTCACTCAGATTTTGGTAAGAAATCACTGAACTCTGACCTCCTGCCCTCCCCCCCAGAAAATATTAAATAAAAAAATTTGCAGGTGTTTGCCTTAGATTTGGCTGGCTGGGAAAATTAGTCTTTTTTTGTACTATGTTTACATTTCAATCCTTGATTAAAGCTTACATGTTTTCTAATTTAGGTTCGATTTTTGCCAAGCAGCAGGTGAGAAACGTCCATCTGAAAATCTTGGTCAAGTATTGTTTGGAGAGAGAATAGAACCATCACCATATAAGGTTTGTGCTCTGCTAAAGGGTTTTCTGCAAGATAAAACAGAAAATTCAAAAGTCAATAAATCAAACAGTTGTTCCTGATTTAAAGATATACAGTAGAAATTTGTGAACATAACAATTAAAATACATGCTTATCAGTCAGATTTTTGGATGGTTCTCTTCTGAATTTTTTTTTTTTAATAGCATCATGTGAAAGAAGGTATAACATATCTAGGGATGTAGATAAAATTGTATATGTGGGGATCTGTGTGTGACACAACTCCGTAGCTGTGGTATTCATTCCTTGTGCTCCTGAATCTGTATAATGAAATTTTTTAGCCCTTATGGTTGTAGAGAGAATCTTGAAAACTTGAATCAAGTGTAAACTGAAGAGATGTTCTCTTCCTGTATTTTCAGAGAGCCTGAAACAATAGCTCTGAGGGATGTGACGGTTCTGTTAATCTCTGGCAGGATCTTGTGGATGCCACTTTTGTTGAGCTGCAGAATTTGGCAAATATCTGAGAGATCCCGAGTTCAGGCTTTTTTAAGAATTTGTCATTTTCCTCCTTTTCCTGCTGGGACCTGCCTGCATCTGACTCTCTTGCTCTCCAGCTTTCCTCAAAGGAGGCGTTGCTCCATGGAGCTAGGCATTTGGGGGTCAGGAACCCAGAGCAGGAGTCCTGCTTGCAGCTGTAGAGTGGATAAACTATCAGTGTAGGTTCTGACCTACCTGATCAACATTGCCCCTGCTCAGATCCATGGAACATTAAATAAAAAGTCTACAATAATTGATGAAAACAGTCAACGAATCATACATCAGTGTATATTTTTCAGTATTGAGGGTGTGTGTCTGTCTCTGCAAGGAAGGTAGGAATAGAAAATATTATTGTAAGGAAGTCCAGGGATTCTTACGTAGAGTACACAAAACCCTGATTATATTATATTATATTTTTAAAATGGTATGTGACGAACACATAGACATACAAAATACCAGGATGTTAGGGTTGTCTGCTTGTGGGTTAACCACATAATTATAATACATTAAGGTTTTTATAGGATACATATTGTTTAGTATACTTTTAGTATAGAATGATACAGATTCTTTTGAAAGACTATTCAACTCAAATCCTGTCTTTTTTTTAGTTTACATTTAAGAAGGAAGAGAAATGTAAATCTGTTTGCACAAAAGTGTATGACACAAAAAACCCAGAGGATAAGCAAAAACTGGACTTTTTGAAAAAAAGCATGTTGTTGAACTATCAACATCATTGGTAAGTTAATTTTTTTTTAAGATACTAATTTAACCAATTTAATATTTGTATTAATGACTATTATAAAATGATGGTACAAATTCAGTACTTCATGTTAACTGGTGGAAATCGTAATTCTTCTGGTCTGTTCTCATGCGGGGGTGGAGTGGGGAATTAATTCTACTTTTATTGAAACATGCCACTCATAAATAGAATAGCTCAGCTGTAAAGCTTATGGTTCTCACTGTACTTTGTCTGAAATCTTCATGATAAAACAGCATGATTGTTAGATATGATTACAGGGGAGTCGCATCTTACGCGGGGTTAGGTTCTAAAGTCAGGGTGTAAGGCCAAAATCGTGTATAGTCAAAATCACCCTTAAAAATCCCTTAAATTGCCCATAAAGTACAGTATACTGTATATGTTTAATGTATACAGCAATGTGCAGCATATAATAGAGTACGTATGCAAAATATAATTTTACAGTATTTTTAATTACATGAGAGAGACAGCAGACTGAAAGAATAAAAAAGGAAAACAGTAAACCTAACCACTCACCATTCATCCTGGATATTCTTGCTAGTCTACGACGACGATGATAATGGTGATACGATGACTATGACAATTGTGATGCGACGACGATGAATGATGACGATGATTAGTACAGCGTCCGTATGATGAACGATGAGATGATGGAGATGGGTGCTTTACACACTCCGATGATTAGTCTTCCTCTTCCCCTGATAACACTATTTGGCGGGGGTGTTGTCAGGGCTTGATGTTGATCCAGGAGATGGAGGTGACGGAGAGCTTGGGTGACAGAGAGCAGGTCGTAGACAAAGTGATTGGCTCTGGTTCAGTTCCAGAAGTTGATTGCGTAGGCTCGTCTGCTGGTTGTTTTTTCTTGAAAAACATAGTGGTTGGCAACTGTTGCTGTTGTCTCTTGAGCTGCTCAAACGTTTCTTGATATGGTCTCAAGTCGTCAGTAAATTCACACGTAGTATTGAGGCTTCATTCCATAGAGGGATTGTATTCAGAAGTTAAATCATTCAAGTGTTTCGCTGCTTGGAACACTTCAGCAAATTTATGAGGATTCCAGCTTGCTGGCTCTTCCTGTTTGTCATCGTCATCTTTGTTTTCTGTAGACTATTTTCTCAGTTCCTCTAACTCTTTGTTAGTCAATGTTTCTCTATGGCCCTCAATTAATTCTTCAGTTTCTTCCTCAAGGATGTCGACTAAGCCATTACCACCCACTTGCCTGGCCACCTGAACAATGCCTTTCACTTCTTTGTCAATGGTCGGGAAACCCTTAAAATCATTCACACATTCTTTCCATAAGTTTTGCCAACATGCATTGACTGTTTCAGGCTTGATTGCATCCATTGCCTGCTTAATATAAGTGATGTAATCGGCAATGTTGAAGGACTTCCAACACTCCATCACATTAAGATTGGGATCCGCATCCATAGCGCTATGTATCCATGAGAACGTAAGCCTCGTGTACGTGGGCTTGAAACAGTGAATCATGCCTTGGTCAAGAGGTTGGAGGATGGAGGTGGTATTGGGGGGGAGAAAGACGACATCAGCGTTATGCGGAAACTGGAGTGCCTCAGAGTGGCCAGGAGTATTGTCTACGATCAGCAACACTTTAAAGTCAAGTCCATTCTCTTTGAGGTACCACTTGACCTCTGGAATGAAACACTAATTTCATGAATTAAACAATCCAGAAATAATGCTGCTGTCACCCAAGCCTTTTTATTTGATTGCCAGAACACAAGCAGGAGATTTTTGTTCTTTCCTTTTAGGGCATGGGGATTTGCAGCCCTGTAAAGCAAGCCCGGCTTTATTAAATGCCCAGTCGCATTGCCACAGAACAATACAGTCACATGGTCTTTAGCTGCTTTGAAGCCAGGGTCTTGTCTTTCTGATTTCGAAGTGTAAGTGCGTTTGGGCATTTTTTCCAGAATAGCCCAGTCTCATCAACATTTAAAAACTTTTGTTCCAGAAGATAGCCCTTTTCTTCTATGATTTTCTAATTATTCGGAGTAGGCTTTTGATGCAGCTTCACCAAAAGTCTGCACGTTTTTGAGGTTGAAGCGGTTCCTAAAACTGTTAAGCCAACCTTGGCTGGCTTTGAATTCCTTTTCATCAGAAGGCTGTCCGTCTTTGGCAGGAGGTTTGAACAGCGCTAGAGACTAAGAGCCTTTTCTTGCAACATGTTGCCATCGATAGGCACACGTTTATGGTTCATGTCTTCCAGCCATAAGTTTAATGCCTTTTCAGTCTTCATGAAAGTCCTAGCATGCACCTGGCTCATCACCTTAGCAGTTATTGGAGCACTTGATGCCACGGCTTGATGTATTTTTCTCTCTCTCTTTAATTGGCACGGACGCTAGATTTGTTGTGGCCATATTTACGTGCCACGTTGGAGACCGACATACCATCTCTCAATAAGTCCAACACAGCCAGTTTTTTTCCTTGGTTGAGCACCAGATGAAGTAGTTGGCTTGCGTTTAGGGGCCATGTTGTACGAAAAATACGTATCTTTAAACACTAGAGTCATGCTCAGCGCTGCGAGATGCTCACATTATGAGAGGCAGGCGGGGACTGAGGGAACAGCAGATTCACGTCTCCCATCTCACGCTCACTCCGGGGCATACGCTCATTGAGTGGAATGGTGGGCAGAATTGCCCGCACTTCTGTATTGCAATTTTTTTTTTTTTTTTTTGCGCTGAGCGCGTATAGTTGAACTCACGTAAGTTAAATGCGTGTATGATGCGACTCCACTGTATTGCTTTAAACCTGTAGTACTGTATGCTACTCTATGTAGAGGTCATATTTACTCTTTCTTGAGAAGGCCCTCCACGGTCTTCCTATGGCTCCCTTTTGTCCTGGTAGGGAATACTTGAGCTGGAATCCATGTGTTCTGGAAGGAGTGGATTCTGCTGAGGGGATGAACAGGCGGAAAATATAATTTGTAAACTTTTAATGCAGAGGTTCTCAAACTGTGGTCCGTGGAGCTATATTCAGGTGGTCCGCAGATAGTTCCCTCTAAAGTGAGCGCCTGGGCGACTGCACACGAGACAATGAAGGGCCACGCACCTAATTAGAGGAGCTACGCAGCCGTGGCTCCACTAATTAGGTGCCTGGCCCCTGGAGAAGATGCACATGTAAGGTGAGGTGTTGACCTTGGGGTAATAGGGGGCAGGTGGGAGGAGGTAGTGGGGTGAGAAGAGGGGGTGGAGGGAATTTGAGATATGCAGGGCTGCAGCGGCCAGAGAAAGAGGCGACTTTCCCCAGCTCCAGGGTTGCAGCTGCCGGGGAGAGACAGCCCTCCTTCCTAGCCTCAGCTTTGTGGCTGCTGTGGTTGGGGAGAGACCCTCCTCTTTCCCAGCCCCAGCTTTGGGGATGCTGCAGGGATAGAGAGAGGGTACAGCCATCACATTAGAAAGGTAAGATTATTGATATTAAAATGAGTTTTGTGCTTTTATTTGTAGAACAAAAAACGTTTAACTTTTTTTATATAGCACTTTTATCCAAAGCACTTTACAATAGTTAGCTAATGGTACAAACAACATTTGAAAAGATCATTAAGCGGTTTGCCGAGACCCTTAACAATTTTTAAGTGGTCCACAAAAAAAAAGTTTGAGAACCACTGCTTTAATGACAGGAAATATGTACAGCCATTAAAAGTTAAGTGACAAACAGTCAATGATACAGATTTATCTTTATATTCTATATCTTGGAGGAGGAAGGGGGATCTCTGACTTGGGACAATCACATGGTCTATGTAGCCAGTTGTTTCACCCTTCAGTTCCCTCTGTTTATCTATTTTTTTCTCATTGTGTGTATTTCCACAGGCTCTTAAATGATAGGACCACGATCCTAATGAAGGCCTCTTGGTGCAACTGTAATAATAATGAAACCCTATGCATTGCAGCTATCAAAACCCTTTTTTTTTCTTTAGGAAAAAGTACACTATAAAAGTAGTGCATGAACCTAATGGTTAAGGCTACAGTTTAGTTACAGAGGTCGCGGAAGTCATGGAATCCATTACTTCCAGCAACCTCCATGATTTCAACGATGGGGAGGTGCAGGGTTCCCTGCAGGGGTGAGAGCTGTGGGGGGCTGTCAGAGGTGGTGGGGGAACCCCTGCACAGCTGCCCCACCTCAGGTGGTGTGGGGATCCGCAGATCCCCATTTTGTCACGAATATTTTTAGTAAAAGTCACGGACATGTCATGGCTTCTGTGCATTTTTCTTTTTTGTCTGACCTGTCTGTGATTTTTACTAAAAATATCAGACACAAAATCTTAGCCTTGCTAATGATTACATACCGCTTACCTGGGTTCAACAGTGCCTCCCAGACTCAGAAATCCTTGTCTTGAGGAGCTTACAACTTACATGGACATATTAACAAAAGGGCAGATAGTGTCAAGAGTAAATGTTACAGCTGTGATAGTAAGCATGTTTCTTGTTCCTTTATTACCGTATCTTAAGGCTGAATCCAACTCATAATGAAGTGAACCAGAGTCTTTCATCTGTGTTCATGGGAACTGGGTAGGGCCCCTGTAGGGATGGAATAGGACTTACACAAGTTAGCTTTTAGGCAATATTTGAAGAAAAAAAAATAGGTCAGAACATGGTGGACCAACTCAAGGATGGGGTGCCACATGCTAGTGCAAATGAACTAGGAAGCATACGTAAACTGTGAAAGACAAATTAATGTTATGAAGACATTAAGGCTAGGACTATAACAATGTTTAAAAGGGGACTGGATAAATTCATGGTGGCTAAGTCCATAAATGGCTATTAGCTAGGATGGGTAAGAATGGTGTCCCTAGCCTCTGTTAGTCAGAGGACGGAGATGGATGGCAGGAGAGAGATAACTTGATCATTGCCTGTTAGGTTCACTCCCTCTGGGGCACCTGGCATTGGCCACTGTCGGTAGACAGATATTGGGCTAGATGGACCTTTGGTCTGACCCGGTATGGCCGTTCTTAAGACTGAAATTTTACATTTTTAAAGCAAGAGTACCAAGTAAAATTTGAGAGGGGCTTTAATGTGACTTGGTCCTTCTAAATCTGAGTGTAAAATAAATTATTAATTTGGTGTATAATATTTGCAGACTGGATCTTGCTTTCAAAACTTTATAGGTCTGAATTATGTTGATCTGGCACAATCAAAGATGCAACCTGAAAAAGTGCATTTTGTGTGTCTAAATGAGAGTTCATTTTCTATGGCTGTCATTCTGGCACTTTCTGAAACATTAAATTAACTTGTTGCTAAAACATTTTCAAGTGTTGTCATTTGAGCCATAAGAATGAAGAGCTGCTAAGTGTAATTGCAGACTTTCCTTTTTTCAACTTCAGAGTTTGTTAGCATAATTAGCTACTCGTTGTTCATGGAATCTGAAGTAGGATTGTTTAACAAACTATTTTTCAAGTTTGAATGCAATGGAATGCTTCCCCCTCAGATTAAATATTTGAGTAAATGAACTGTATTCTTCAACTGTAGTGCTGATATCACCAGCATGTTTGATGGTACAAATAACTTGATAGAATTATTTTTAGCCCAAACAAGATGCAGCTTCACTGTTCAATAAATTTTTTCCTTTATAATATTGTGCTCTTTTTAATTCTCAGTTTAGTCTATTGCATGCTATGAATTAATCTGCGGGCCTAGTTCAACCCTCTGTCACTATCTTAGAATTGCAGGGAAATCCACCTGGATATCTCTCATGGTAATGCAAGTTGCCCACAACTCCAACTCCTCAGAAATGGCTAGTACAGCTCCAAATGGCAGTGGCAAAATAAACTGGATTAACATCAACACTGTTACCTTTATCAAACAAACCTGTAATCTCATCAGAGAAAGACATTAAATTAGTATGATAGGATCTATTTTCCAGTTTGAGTTGCATTAATATTAATAGAGTCCCATTTCAGCCAGGCCATTTTTTTTGCATAGGACTGATGTCAGGCTGACAGGACTATAATTACCCCGGGTCACTATGTTTACCTTTTAAAAATATTGGCACAACACTAGCTGTCTTCTGGAACTTCTGCTGTGTTCCAAGAGTTATTGACAATCAGTGTTAACAGTCCAGCAAGCTCCTCAGCCAGCTCTTCTAAAAACTCTTAAATGCAAATTATTTGGACCTTGTGATTTAAGTGTCTAACTTTAGTAGCTGCTGTTTAACACTCCCCTGAGCTACTGTTGGAATGAAAAAGGGTATCATCATTATCATATGTTATGACTATATGGTCTGTCTTTTCCAAATACAGAGCAGAAATATTTACTGAACACTTTTTTGCCTTTCCTGCAGTACCAACAATTCTGATATCCATTTAATAATGGACCAGCACCACTGTTGAGTCGTCCTGTTTTTCGTATACTTAAACAACCTCCTTATTGTCATTACCTCTGCTAGTCATAGGTTTCTCCTTGTGCCCTTATGTTTCCCTGATCAGTTATCTACTTAAGCTCCTTCTGAACGCTTGGAGGTATACCATCCGGGCCTACTGTTTTTTGTGTGTGGGGTTTTTGGTATTTTGTTTTAAATAATTATCAGTTTGTTTCAGTATTGCTACTTCTGACACATCAGTCTTTGAGCCCTCATCTTTATTACCAGAAGAAAGCTAGACTACATCATCTGCAGGAAAAACTGATGTTTCACTTATCCTAGCCCTGTCATGTGAGGGGAGGAACAAACTAAAGCAAAATCTGATTTCTAGTATTCTGGGTTGTGAAGATAACCTAACCTGCCAAATGTGAACAAAATGTAGGAAGATACAGTATTGTCTTCTGAGGTCTGTAAATGGACAGCTTTTAATCATCTGCCACTCATAACTGCCCAGCAACAACATGGTGAAATGAATGGGACTCTGGTCAGTTTCACAGCTGCTATTCAGAGCCTTGTGGGAATCTGCGGAAACTGTCCACAATCCTGCCAAGTACATGTTGTTGCTGTCCCTCCGTCCCTTCCCCCCCGCCCCCAGTCCTGGCTTCCTACCTACTGCTGGAGGTTATTCTCCAAGCTACTAATGGTCTTGCAGGGGGGATGCTGGCTAGTAAGAGTCCTCTCTTGCTTCTGCTCTGTGTCAACAACAACGTGGAGCTGGGGGCTAGATCAGAGAGAACAGGCTGGGAAGAAGAACCTGCTTGGTCTGCTCTTAGGAATGGAGGACTGTGTAGCAGTAAAGAAGAACCTGCTAAGTGATACAGCAAGATAATTAAATTGATTTATTAAGGTGTGGTTTTGGGGAGGGCATGGTGATGAAGGAATTTTTCTCTAGGACTCTAAGGTTTAGTTGTTGGATGAGTAGGTGTTGGTGACCCGTCCTTTTTCCCCCCTCATACCCTGATTACCTTCCTTCTCAGGTTGGGGCAACCTGTTTCTGGTGCCTTGGGAGCAGCAAATTGAACCTCCTGATACAAGTCCATGGGTGAATTAAACCTCAAGTTCTTTTTTCTACCCAAAACAGTTTAATGTCACTAATACTACTACACCTTAATGTCTGTGTAATGCAAAGAAAATATATGGAAGATACTAAAGCAAATACCTGTCCTATTGCCTTTCCTGGGCTTCCTGGAGAACTGGTCCATGAAATCTTTCTTCCATAACTTTTGTTCTACTGGGTATCCTGGGACACTGTTTGTTAGCATTGCTGACCCACTAACAATAAGACACTTAATGGTAAAGGTGATTCAATAACTCAGTGCATTTTGTACCAATATGTAGCATTAAAACACAACAGGAAGTTTTATTTGTCCAATGATGCAAACAAAGTGACTGCAGCCTTGTGTCTTCAACCACTTAAGACATATTAATGGATCAGTAAAACATATCCTGGGGTGTTTTAATGCTGTTCTAATTACGTCTATTGAATTTTTTAAAATTCTTTTAAATGATTTTCTTTTTGGACATATCCTTCCACTATGGAAAAAAACTTCATAGTGGAAAGAGGGGTAGTGGTAGACAACTTCTTTTTTTTTCTTTTCTTAAATGTATATTTTAGTTGTTGACATTTTTCGTTTCCATTTATGTTAGCACTCCTGCCGTATCCTGCTGTCTTGTCATCTTCTCCTGCAGCTCCTCACAGGGGGCTGGGCTGCTTTCAAGATTTATCTATTAAGCCTAAATTGGAAACTTACTGTGCTCTTGATTTTTTAGCCTTTTTAACAATAAAAGAATCTTGTGAAGAGCTGCTGGAGAAGCAGCAGCTGAGCTGTGGAGGGAGGTGTGAAAGCAGCTGCTTTTCACCTAACTATAGTAGCTCTCAACTTTTTACCCCATGTAAACTCACTAGTTAAAATAGTTCGTACCATCAGGGAAGCGCAGCTGAGCATGATGGTCAGGAATGCACTTCAGTAAGGAAAAACACTGCCTACTCTGAGCTGCCATACTTTTTCCCATTTAACTCTAACAGGACTTCCTCATTTGTGGCAAGTTTTTTTACTAGAAAAGCTGAAGTGAGATTTCATCTGAAACACTCAACTCAGCTTTCTTTAGAAAGTAAAAGTTAAAATGTGCCCTATTGTAGACAGTGAGGAGGGGGGGAAAGATCCATGGGGAACAGAGTTAAGGTTGTGCATCATGTACTGTGGTTTGTATCTGAGGTGGAGAAGAGTGTATGTGTTGTAAGGTGACTTAATTTTTCACTCTTCTTTTGTGCGTGGAGGGGTTATCAGGTGTGTAACTGCTTCACTGCAAAGTTCTTTTGTGTACTACCTTCGTGGTACGTGTTAACGAGTAAGCACGATTGAAGAGGTCAGGCAAGGTAGAAGTGAAGCTGCTGCTACTTTTGCCCTTAGAAGCCTTCTTTGTATTTTTCTGTCAGATTTCATCTTACAGACTTCATTGGAGGATGTTATTATCAGATGGAGATGACTTCTGTGCATGCAGGAGGCTTCAACCGTAACTGATGTTTTATACACCAACAGTTATGATGAATACTAGCTAAAACTAACACACTTATTTTTTCCCAGAAACTTGCGTATTGCACCTGATCTACTCGGGATACACCTGTCTACCAAATTTTGTGGTGAAAGGCAACTAATGTCCTTGGCAATACAGCCAAATTTCATGAAGGTCCAATTTCATATGACATATTAATTTTACAAAGAGAAATAAACTAAATTACACAGAAAATTCAAAGGGCATAAAACTAATGCTGTGTGAAATTTCACAGCAGTAGGCTTTCTACTTCTAGAGAAACTGAAAGTTCCCCCTTTTTTAGGATCTGCTTTACCTGTACAGCTGCCACCAGGCATCTCCATTATCTGGAAATTGAGTTAACAGTCATTGGAACAATCCCAGCAATTAAAATCTTAAAGGAATTTTATTGCTACTTTCACACTCATAGAATTGCCAGGAGGAACACACAATAGTCATGTTAAACTTTTTTGCAAGGAATACCAAATCCTTCAGAATTCTAGGAATTTAAAGTAGCATTGAAGATGCAATCTGTGTTCCGCGACTTGTTTTTTTGCTCAAAATGCAAAGAATTACTGTGGGTTAAATTGATTTAGGACTTCTATTTTTATATTACTATTTGCTCTGTCTCTAATTCTATTAGTGTTTTGTTTATAGGATTGTGGACAACATGCCTGTAACTTGGTGCTATGATGTTGACAACAACCAGAAGTTTTGCAATCCTGGATTTCCTATTGGCTGTTTTACTACAGAAAAAGGTCATCCAAAGGATGCCTGTGTCATTAATGTAAGTTTAAAGTATTTTTTACTAATGTGTCAATTTCTGTATTGAGTGATTATCCATATTCATGTTCACCATTAATGGTGAATGTGCATCCCACGTGCTTGAGTTCTGAATCTTTTGGCTAGCGGGGTCCATATGGGGTGTATGAGTCCTCAGTCCTTGTGCTCTGTGCAAAGGATGTAAAAGGACAGAGCAGCTCAACTGCTGCACATATTTTCTCACTGCCTCTTGTTTTAGAGAGAGTGGCTTGTTGTCTGTGCTTTGACTGCTAACAATCTCTTGTTCTTACTACTACTTTTAACTAGTTGGCATTTCCTTTAAATTTTGAAACTTCTGATTTGCCCAAATTAGACTACAGGCTCCAGGGTGGCCTCTACTTTTGTCCTCCAGATTGAAATATTGCCCCTTGTGTGAGGAAGCAGTGCTCGTGAATGGTCACTTCAAATGACAAGACTGCCTGGGGAAGTCTCACATTTTGGAAAAATATGACCTCTGCAGGTCTCACTTCCAGAACCCAAAAAGACAGTGACTGCAGATATTCCTCATGAACCAATCCATGAAATCAGCATCTGACCCAGCTTCTCTGTATCCCCCCTGAACATGGCCCCAAAAGGTGCGAGCACTGGTTCAGTGACTCATAGAGCCTCTTCTTCAATCCTGGCAGTGAGATGGACCAAACCCATCAAGAGACCATCATCTGAGAAGGTACAGGGAGTGAGGGGTTGTAGTGGTAGATCCTCTACCACTAAAAATCTCACCTCCAGCACCACTTTTCCTCTGAGATATCACAGCCTTGTGTAGTTCCTGCCACAGCTCACTACCTCGCTACTGTGCCTCCTCAGTCAGGAACTTGACACCTTCAACTTCCTGCTCCACAGCATTGATGTCATGGAAAGCTATCCAGGCACCACAGCCTCTGGTACCACAGGCTGTGGCACTGTCCAAGTCTGGTGCTTGAATTGTCACCATTGCTTACTGAGGTTTTGTCACTGTTTTTGCTATCCATGTCACAACACTGGCTGGCACCGATGACATTCAAGGCACTGATGGACTTAATGGTTTTCCGGGAGCTTTGATAGTCACCTCCATTTCCCTAGCTGTAGTGGAACTTTCCTTTATCATGGCACCATATACTTCCGTAATCTTGCTGGTTACGTCAACATCTAATACACAACCTAATGCAAAGTCTAAAGCTCCTTTAATTCAGCCTCATCAGTAGCATCAAATAATAGCGGGGACTCGGAGCACCATCATACATACTCCCCAGAACATTTGCACCACCTGCTTCAACCTCATGAGACTGAGCCTCATTCTGAAACAGTTATTTGGATGTTTGCCAGACAGGACACAGACTTTCCTGACTTTATGGCCATCAGGACCATATTTATCCATGCAGATGTGAACCATGCTCCACTCAAAGTAGAGTCAATTACCAGGATAAATGTCACCATCTTAGAGTACCTCTCCTGATGGCCTCAGCTACCCAGGCTGTCCCCAAACCTCCACAATAGTACAGGGATAAACCAGAAGATGTTTCACCTCTGTCGAGACTTTCTAGGGCCTGTGGCACTCTCATCATCCTCTCCTGAGGAGGTAGTCATCCTATTGTCCCCTAGTTGGACAACTTTAGAGGTTTCCAAGAGCTCCTCAGAAGAGTTGTAGAGGCCCTACAGGTTCGAGTGGACGAGGTCCAGAAATAGACCCACAAATTGGTGGATGTCTTACAATTCACCTCACCAACTACCAGGCCTTAATGGCCAGTTACGACTTTCAGATTGACAAAAACTCACCTTTCACCAACAGTCTCCTACCTCTTATTTCCAAGGACTGATTAATGGCATAAACTGGCTTCCAGCCTGCACCAGATGTGGCAGACTGTCTGTATTTTGATGGTCATAAGGCAATCACTGTGGCTACAGAGTTCAGGCTTCCTTCAAAGTACATTCGATGGTAGAGGCCGTGCCCTTTGAGGGGTGGTAGTTATAGCTCAAAAATGGATGAGTCCCTTTGCACACTGAAGGACTCCAGCACAACTGTTCTATACCTTGGGATCTACATGATGCATTTCCTTTTAGGAGCTATCAGTAGTCATATGACCCACATAGGTCAAGTCCATCACTGTTTTTCTGTGAAAGCCCCACTGAGCTTTGGAGAAAAGAGGCAACGCTTGCGCAACTGGAGACAGTCCACCTCTGTTGCCCACTCTTCTCAATTTTCATCAGTCCAGTAACACTCTTCTAATGGTACTCTGAGGCAGTTCAGCCTGACTCCTGTGACTTCATACCTAACAATCTGTTCCATTTGGAAACTGTTTAACTGTTTTCAGGCATTCATGAGCCTCTATCACCATGGGCCAGTTGGTCATAAACATCATAACTTCAAGATATTCCATCCAGTTTCACACAGTGCCTGCACCCAACTGACTTTTCCCATCCTCTTCTGGGACCCTTCTCACGAGAATCAACTATGTCAAGCAATCCTCATTTTTTTTCCGAGCAATAAAGAGAGTCCCTGCTCTATATCATGGTAACTGGTTTTAGAGCAAGTACAGTAGGACTCCATTTATCTGACTTTCCCTCAACCAGCTCTTCATGTTTACCGAACAGCTGGGACTCCAGGCCCAGAAGTAGGCAATCTTTCCTGTGGCTGCTAGATAGCACTGCAGCATCACATTTTTCCATTCTCCAGTTTATCAGGAGGTTTGATTATCTGATCTGGCCCTGGTCCTAATTAGACTGTAAAATGGAGTTTTACTGTACTTCCATATCCCTAAAAAGAAATGAGGTTGGTGATCCATCCTGAAACTGAGGAAACTGAACATTCATATGACATTGAAGTTCAAGATGGTCACCCTCACATTAATTCCCTTTCTGAATTCAAGAGACTGGTTACATCTCTGGCCCTCAAGATGCATACTTCCACATATATTGATGGTTCCACCCTACAGGAAGTACCTTAGGTTCATGGTAGGCCACGACCATTACCCTGAAGAGTAGAGCCCAGTACTGGTATCAGCTGCACTGAGGATATTCACTAACGTGCATGTAGTAGTGGTAGAACACTTAAGGAAATCTTGGTGTGTACCCTTACATGGAAAATTAACTGGACGAAATATTGTCCACTCTTAAAATCTGTTCATCACATGCTTGGTCTGTTCCCTAAGCCTCAAAGTCACTAGACAGAAATCCAACTTGACTTCTGTCCATAGACTCAAATTGATTGGAATGATTCTGGACTCCACCAAGTCTATGGCTTATCTTCCTTAGGATAGTTTTAAGAATGCTATAGCTCTTATTATGCCGTTGGAGTCAAGTCCAAGCATCACAGTAAGGACTTTTTCTTGCTCTGCAAGGACGTGAGGCTTCATGCACCTTTATCATGCTTCATGCCAGACTACACCTTCAGTGCGTACAAGGCTGGCTAAGGCTGGTGTACACCCTGATTTAAGTATCATGTGGACGTGCCCCTCGAGATGCCTCCATTAGTACTGTTACCTCTGAAGTGGTGGAAGGACTCTGCAGACACCTAAAGCGATGTGCGAAAGGAACTCCTCTGCTGTATAAAACTATAGTGACAGATGCCTTGCTCTTGGAGTGGGAAGCTCACATGGAGGGTCTTCAGGTGCAAAGCCTTTAAACAACATGAGAAGCATGGACGCATATCAGTCTCCCAGAATGCAGAGCTGTGTGCAAATAGCATGACCAGACATCCTGATTTTATCGGGACTGTCCCGATATTTGCTTGTTTGTCCCGACCGGTGTTTGTTTTTTGTGTTTTTCTGCCGCCGGCTTTTTTTTTCCCCTCCCTTGCCATTGGGTACTCTTCGGGGGTCTCACGCTTTCATGGAACTGTAAAAACCCTCTGCTCCATCCCATCCATCCAGTTTAGTGATGTCATACTTAACTACATATTGAGAGACTCTCAATGGCTGATAAATTACACTTCTCTATAGCTGGGTAGCAGCAAGTCCTAAAGAGAATTTTAAGGACAATCAGTTTCAGCTTTTGCTTTAGTATAATTAACTTGTTAATTTTTCATTTCACTTCATCTATTAAAGAAATTCTTATAAATAAGGCTTTTTACTTCATAGCCAGCCCACTTCTTGAATGAAATAAAAATGTTATTCTTTAAAGATGCCATATTGCTTGGATTTTAAAATTCTGCAGTGTAGACATCGCCTAAACCCCTGGTAAATGGTCTCCGAATGAGTCTGGCCTGACACTGTCTCTCAAAGGGCCAAAAATCTTTGACAGCTAGGGGAGTCTCAGTCTCTTGCCTGGGGAGTCCCAATCTCTTGCCTAGAGAGTGGAGATCCAATAGTAGAAATCCAGTCATGGAAATGTTCAGAGAAGCAGAACTACAGGAGAATATAAGTATCCCTTTCTGACTTGCATTCTTTTCCAGTAGCACACAAATAGCTATGATATCAGCACAGTGGTATTACTGCGTCAGTCAAACAGGAGGAGAAATGGTGTGGCTGGATAAGAGAGTTAAAACACAAATGTTTTCAGAATACTACAGAGGAAATAGAGCTGTTTGTTTAAATTTTCATGTATTAACACACCACTTCTTGCCAATCTTTGCAGTTGACACATATGGACAGCAGTAAAACCTGATATTAACTAAATAAGTTTGTTACCCTGTTGAAATACAACTGGCAGTTTGAGGCAGCTGTATACAGTCATATGACCTCTGAGAGCAAACAGCTCTTTTAAAGAGACATTTTGAAACCAACTGAAAATGGACCAGTCAAGGTTTCTCTCTAACAGTTGAACCAGGCATAACATTCAGTTCCATCATAATCTCTGGGAGGGATGCACAACTGATATTGAGTTGAGGTGGTGTTTGTGAAGCATTTGTTTAAAAATAGTTTGGTTTTGTGTTCTAAATTGCTGTCACAGGAGTTTGTCTATCTAGTTTATTTGCTCCTATATAAAACCTCTTTGTAAAATTGGTCCACTTGGAAGTCCCCAATAGTCCAATATTTTTTTCTTCAGTTAAGATTCATTTGAGAGTGGTGATCTGGATACTTTGTGTAAAGTTCACATACTCTTGAAGTGTCTCCATTAAAAGGGTAACGCAGGAAAAAGTGTTTGCTTGTGCATTCCCAGAACCCTCAATACACCTTGTAAGAGAATTTGGGGGCTTTTAACTTCGGCAGTATATCCCTTTAAAAAAACAGTGAATACAAGTCTGTCTGACATTCAGTTTTGAGCTTCTGTTTTCTAAATTGTAGAATAATCTTATATCTTTGGTTTCTTTAATCTTGTATTTTGGTCCACAGGCAGAGTTTCGTGAAGAAGATACCTTTTACATATTCAACCATGTAGATATTAAGATATTCTACCATGTTGTAGAAAAGGAGGCGGTAGGAGCAAGACTAGTAGCTGCTAAACTTGAACCAAAAAGGTGAGTGCATTTAAAATGGATTTTTAAAATTACTTGTTAAACAAATGCTTTAGGGCCTATAACAAGAACTAAGTCAGTGCTCTAGTGCAGTTTGTGTTTAAAACTGGGCTTGTTAAACTTGGAAATCCATAGCAACCTGAGTATCAACCACAGGAAACTTATTCCACATCATGGACCTGTCATAGGTGCAGGGCATATATATACGAAGTTCAAATTGGCTTTCCTGGTAACCAGGGTTACCTGCCCTCGTGTGCTCTAACGCAGTAGGTCATTCTACTGATGAGGAACCTTAATCTGCTATTTCTGCCTCCAGCGCATTGAAAACATCTCATGGTAGTGGTATACTCCCAGCGTGGGATTCTCCATTTGCCAGTTGGGAGGGGGTGGAGCGAAGTTGCATTTTATTGTATGATTGAACACATTACCCCTGCTCTGGACACTGGTGAATCAGTATAGTTCAACTTTTGACATCTTAAGTGTTAGTCTAATACAGTGGTGCCTTCTTGCCTCCTCTACACTAGTTTAATTTTCCTGTTTTCTACGAACAGCAGTATGAAGAAACATGTATTTCAATTCTATGACCCTCCCACAACTTAGTGTTCTCTTCTCCTTCTTCCCCTGGTTTATTTTTGTTGCTTTCCTTTTCCCTGTTAATATAATGGAGCTTGCTGCCTTGCAGATTAAATACTTATATATAATATTTTGTTCTGGGCCACCTAACTGTTTTGACAGCAAAGTTAGGAAGTCCTATCTTGTACAACATAACTTTTCTTTCTATTTTCTATTCAGAAAAACAGAATGTTTTGTAAACCTTAACCTCCGTGTGAAAGAGTAAAGAAATGATAGCATGTAATCTTCAAACTTTTGAGTCAGTTTAGCAAAACAGTTTTTAGGTAGTAAAAAGTACTACGCTTGTGTATGTATATACTCGTTCCTTGCAACTGCTGTAACTTATTTATTGTTAGTTTTGGTTTAAAATCTGATTTGAAAGAAGAATCCTAAATGTAGTTGATAATTAAAGGTCTTTAAAATTACAAAATATGTAACATTAAATTAATGTTCTTGTAAGATTGATAATTGGATAAATTTATAAGATATTATGTAAATATCTGTATATATTTTTCTTCCCACAGCTTCAAACATACACATATAGATAACCCTGACTGCTCAGGACCACCCATGGGTATAAGTAACAAGGCTAATGGGGAGATCAAAATTGCTTACACGTACTCAGTTAGCTTTCAGGTGAGTGTTTTTCTGTTTTGGAGGCCTCACTCTATCAGATTGCTTGCATTGATATTTTAGGAGCTCTAAAAGAGGAGTGGCTAAAATTACTCCAAAATATTATCAGGCTCTCTTCAAAAGAATGGTTCAAAAATAAAACTCCTTTCAGATTAGGATCTTGTGGTCTTATTGAGATTTTCATAGCTGACTAGGGGATTTAGCTACCCAACTCCCATTAATTTAAATGGGGATTGAGAACTAAATTCCCTAGTTGGCTTTGAAAAACTCTCATGTCTGCTTAGCTTCACTGTGCAGAAACGTAATCTGCCAAACACTAAATCAGACCAGTCATGCATTTTCAAGAAAGAACTAAAAGTGTGGCAGATATGTCAGGATAGATGGTTCTCTTCTCCAGCTGGCTCTTAGGGCAGGTCTACACTGCAGGGTTAAGTCGACCTAAGTTATGCAACTCCAGAAACGTGAATAGTGTAGCTGGAGTCGATGTAGCTACAGTTGACTTACTGCAGTGTCTACACCACGCTGGGTTGCCGGGAGAGCTATCGGCGGTCGATTTTAGCAGTTCTTCACTAGACCCGCTAAATTGACCCCCGGTGGATCGATTGCC
Organism: Mauremys reevesii; assembly: GCF_016161935.1. Taxonomy (NCBI): domain Eukaryota; kingdom Metazoa; phylum Chordata; order Testudines; family Geoemydidae; genus Mauremys; species Mauremys reevesii. The sequence goes on from NC_052623.1 coordinate 103,000,688, forward strand.
ACAGCATCAATCCACGGTAAGTGTAGATAAGTCCTTAGTTTTCTTTCCTCCCAGGCCTTCTCCCACATCTTTAACTGCAAAGAATCAGGCAACTATTTTACGTTACCTCTGCGCTCCTTTGAGAGCACAAGCACAGCCACAGGAATGCCCTTGAGGGGGACAGGGTGATGGCACAAGATGTGGCTTTCAATGTAACCTATTGAAGGAAGGTTCCGCAAAGTATTGGAATGTTAAGGATTTCTAAGGTCCCTCTTACTGTGGTGTGTAAGAGCTAATAAAATAGAGAGAGATTGCGGGGAAGACTAGAGATCATCCTTATCTTCACATATTAATCATCTTAAGTAGGCATTTGTCAAGTTTCATTTTTCTAGCCTTAAATGCCTCTGTTTGGAGTCTGCCCAAATGCACGCACGTTTATGCATTGAAATGGGCAACTATTACTATGTCATGCTGTGGATATCTATTTTAGAATCTTGGAAAAATAAGAGGAAACTTTTTTTTAATTTTTGTATTTTCAGCTATTTATTTTTTTAAAAAACTAGTTATACCAAATTTTTCCTAAGAGCAGCATAATACCTTGGTATATTATACCACTGCCTGATTGAACAAATGTGCTTAAACAAATCTGAGTTCCTTTAAAATTTACACAGCTTGTTGCAGGGTTAGTTCAAATATGGTGAAATGAAGCTGTATATGGAAGTGAGTCCTTGTTCTTTAAAATTTAGTTGAAACGTGGTTTCTCTACCCATTACACATACCATTTTCCACGAGCTTCATGGAGATACATATATAATTAATATATATTAATAATATTCTAATAATAAAGTAGAAATACATGCTCTCTTAAATGGCCAGGTTGGAAATAAAACCCACAAGAACTTTGAAGATGAGGACGAACACTTGGTTTGTCAGAGTACAATATAAACAAATGTATTGGATCACTCTCACCATATATGTAAACATTCTGATGTTCACTTGGTACAGGCTATAAATCAGTAGTTCTCAAACTTTTGTACTAGTGACCCCTTTCACATAGCAAGCCTCTGAGTGCGACCCCCTTATAAATTAAACACTTTTTAATATATTTAGCACCATTATAAATGCTGAATACAAAGCGGGGTTTGGGGTGGAGGCTGACAGCTCGTGACCCCCCCGTAATAACCTCGTGACCCCCTGAGGGGTCTCGACCCCCAGTTTGAGAACCCCTGCTATAAATGGACATTCAAATTGAACTTGAAGTACATTTTATGCTTATTTTAAAAAAGCTGAAAAACACATTTTCTGCTCTGTTCCTAAGAGTTTTAAACATTTTGGCCAGGAATGCTTGATCAGGGCTGAAACTTAATGTCTAGAATTGTCAATGAGGCATTCTCAAACTTTTGCCGTTAGTATGGCTTCCCTGGTTTTGTGTGTGTGTGTGTTTTTTTTTTTTTAAACAGGTTTTTTTAGTGTCAAGAGGCACATGTTTTGCACTCGTTACAAATGGATAGTTTTAAGTTTTGTAGGATTAGTCCATAATACTGTTTTTGAAATGGCTCAGGTCATTGTTGAAAAGCTAACTGAGAGTCTAATTACTTTGAAATTTGTATTTGAGACAGGTAGATTTACCTGGTGTATTTTAAATATGTGCCATGTGTTTAAATAAGATTGGTCCTAAAACCAATCCCTGAGGAACTCCACTACTAACCTGCTTCTAGCCTGACAGGTCACCTTTCAGCATGACCAGTTATAGTATAACCAGTTCCTTATCCACCTTTCAATTAATCCCCATCTTCTCCAGTTAAATTAAAATTTCCCATGTGGAACTGTATCAGATGCTAACTGAAATCCAGGTAGATTAGATCTACTGCATTTCCTTTGTCTAAAAAAATCAATTATCTTCTCATAGTAGGGAGATCAGGTTGGTCTGGCACGATCCACCTTTTGTAAAACCATGTTGTACTTTATCCCAATTACCATTCACTTCTATGTCCTTAACTACTGTCTCTTTCAAAATTTGTTCTAAGACCTTGCATGCAGTTGAGGTCAAACTAACTGGCCTGTAGTTTCCTGGGTCACATTTTTCCCTTTCTTAAACATAGGAACTATATTAGCAATTCTCCATTCATGGGGTATGACCCCCAAGTGTATAGATTCATTAAAAATCCTTGCTAGGGTTTGCAATTTCATGTGCCAGTTCCTTTAAATATTCTTGATGGAGATTATCCAAGCCCCCTGAGTTAGTCCCATTAAGATGTTTGAGCTTGACTTCCACTTCAGATGTGGTAATTTCTACAACCATATCCTCATTTCCATTAGCCACTCTGCCACTACCTCTAAGATCTTCATTAATCTTACTGAAAACTGAGGCAAAATATTTGTTTAGGTATTGGGCCATGATTAGATTATCTTTAATCATAGAGTATCAGGGTTGGAAGGGACCTCAGGAGGTCATCTAGTGCAACCCCCTGCTCAAAGCAGGACCAGTTCCCAACTAAATCATCCCAGCCAGGGCTTTGTCAAGCCTGACTTTAAAAACCTCTAAGGATGGAGATTCCATGACCTCCTTAGGTAACCCATGCCAGTGCTTCACCACTCTGAGTGAAAAAGTTTTTCCTAATAGCCAACCTAAACCTCCCCCACTGCAACTCCTTGTTCTGTCATCAGGTACCACTAAGAACAGCCTAGATCCATCCTCTTTGGAATCCCCTTTAGGTAGTTGAAAGCAGCTATCAAATCCCCTCCCCATATTCTTCTCTTCTGCAGACTAAACAATCCCAGTTCCCTCAGCCTCTCCTCATAAGTCATGTGATCCAGCCCACTAATCATTTTTGTTGCCCTCCGCTGGACTCTTTCCAATTTTTCCACGTCCTTCTTGTAGTGTGGGGCCCAAAACTGGACGCAGTACTCCGGATGATGCCTCACCAATGTCAAATAGAGGGGAATGATCAATCTGCTGGCAATGCCTCTGCTTATACATCCCAAAATGCCGTTAGCCTTCTTGGCAACAAGGGCACACTGTTGACTCATATCCTTAGGTCCTTTTCTGCAGAACTGCTTCCTAGCCATTCGGTCTCTAGTCTGTAACAGTGCATGGGATTCTTCCGTCCTAAGTGCAGGACTCTGCACTTGTCCTTGCTGAACCTCATCAGGTTTCTTTTGGCCCAGTCCTAATTTGTCTAGGTCCCTCTGTATCCTATCTCTACCCTCCAGCGTATCTACCACTCCTCCCAGTTTAGTGTCAGCATGTGTCAGTTTTATCAATTTTGCAACAAAAAACTTCAAAAACAGACTCCAAAAAGAGACTGCTGAACTCAAATTAATATGCAAATTAGATACTATTAACTTCCACCCTCTCCTCAGTGTTTAGCAGTCCCACTTCTTGTTTTCTTTTTATTTATATGGCTATAGAACCTTTTACTATTGGTTTTAATTTCCTTTGCAGGGTCCAACTCTGCTTGGCTTTTGATCATCATAATCTCACCTTCATTCTCCCTCTCTAGGACCAGGCAGAATCCCACTGAAGATCACTTGAGCATCCATTTCCTTAAGTGTTTTCCCCAGCTTGGCATAGTCTCGCTTGATATGTTCCAGTGAGAATTTAGCTGTATCACTTGTTCTCACATGAAGGATAATCAGTGGATTCTTTCCTGCTCCCATTAGGATCCTCTTCAGCCTCAGGTCCACATCCTGTATCTTAGGTCCTAGCAGACAGCACACCCTTCTGTTCTCCAGATCAGCTCTGGTGACAGGCCTGTCTGTTCTTAGGGAGTCTCCAATCATGTAGACCTGCCTTTTCCTGGTGATGGTGTGATTCTCCAGCCTTCCTCCTGTTCTTTCTGGCTGCAAGTTCTCTTGTCTTTTATTCTCCCTTGCAAGCTTCTGCGAGTTGTCCTGCATCCTCCTAGGGTTCTGAGCTCTGGGTATTTCCATTGTCTCTTCCCCTCTTCTTATAGAATTAGCCACTTGTGATAGGTTTCCCCCAGCTCCCCCCCAGCTCTGAGGTAACACCTGGGGCTGGGATACCACTGAACCTGCTTGACCCACCAGCCTGGGCTCCCTTTCACCCTGTAAAGCTGTGGCAAGCAAATGGGAAGGCTCAGCTAAGGATTTGCCCAGTACTCAAGTGCGCACATCCCTCTAGAGAATAAACCCAAAATTATACCATCTTGCACTGCACAGAGAACTACACAGCGCAAGCTCATGAAATTCACCACCTCCCTCAGTGAGGGGAATATACACAGCTTTCTGCCCCAAGTTAGAATTTCCACACACACTAGTTTAAGACAAAACAAAAACAGGTTTAACAACTACAAAAGAGAGATTTTTTTTTTTAAGTGATTATAAGGGATAGCAAACAGATCAAAGATTACACAGCAAATAAAACCAAAACACAATCTAAAATTAATATTCTAAAGGAATTGGTTACAAGTAGCAAATTTGCACCCTAAATGATGTTTTAGGCAGATTGCAGAGACTTACTTGCAGCTTAAAACGCCAGATACTCCTTTCACAGACCAGACACCACCTAGCCTGGGCTCAGTCTCTTTGTTCCTCAAGTGTTTCCAGAAACCTTCTCTCTTGGACAGGGAGTTAGTGAAGAACGAACCACGGTGATGTCACTTCACTGCCTTAAATAATTCTTCCATATGGCGGCACTCCTTTGTATCCCAGTTTCGTCCTCACCCCCGGTCAGTGGAAAAATAGTAGTATTATCATGGAGTCCAGTGCCAGGTGAATTGGTTACATGACCCTGCAGCCATAACTCAAAGGCTGTTTATAGCATCCCCAGGAAGACTTCTCAGTGAGTGATTAGTATCTTCAACGGCCTATTGTTTTCACTAATGGCTCTTCCTAGCCAGACATCTAGACTGATTGCATTCTGCCTAGTGGGTGTTCTCCAGTTGTAAACAAATTTGTAATAGATGCCTAGACAATATTCCTAATATTCCAAATACCAAAATGATACATGCATACAAATAGGATAATCATATTCAGTAAATCATAACTTTTCCAATGATATCAGATGCCTTATTTTGTATAAAATACATCATAGTTATGCTATAATCATAACAATATCTCTCTGAAAAATATGGGGACATAATACCACCACGCTCTTCTCTTCTTTGTCTTCCCACTTTCTGTTACTGCCTGCTGTGCCCCTTCTTTATTCTCCAACTCAGAACACCTATTCCTGAGCTCTATTTCTCCTTCACTTTGCTTGGTTCTCATAGTCATATGCTTGCACTAGCCACTTTCCTTACCCAGCAGTCTCCCCTCAGAGTTCTTCAGTTCAGCTTGCATCTGCAAGTCTTGACTTTTTTTTTTCCTTCAGCCTTCTTCCTCACCTCGAATTCCCTTCGGAACTCAACCATAGTTTCCACCTGCATCTTTGAAACTCAGATTTTCTCTTCCATCAGCTCTGTCAGGAGGCACTTCATACAAATGAAGCTTTTTTCAGGTAACCGCTCTAGGATCATGTACATCCCGCAGCTTCCACGTCTGGTCATCTTCATTTTCTCTTCCATTGCTTGGGTCACAACCACTGTCTGTCATAGCCTTCCCACTTAAAGTCCTCTCAGGGGTTAAAAAAGAAAACCCAAACAAAACCCAAACAACAAAACCTTGAATAGGAAAACAGGTGACTTTGTACTCTGAGCTATAAATTGAAGGTTTTATTAGTTATGGCTTGTTAGATAATTTATATAGCAACCTATGTTTTATATAGTTCTTTTCAAAAAGTGAAACTCTTGTGAAAAAAGATCCTCTGAGGACCTTATGGTGCCAGAACATTCAATCTAAAAATGTTCAGATGAAGTTTGTTAGGAAACACATTTGTTTTCTGTGTACAAACTTACATAATGTTTCATTTTCAGGAAGAAGAAAAGATAAAATGGGCATCCAGATGGGATTATATTTTGGAATCCATGCCACACACCCATATTCAGTGGTTTAGGTGAGAAGAAAGCTTTAGCCTTCAAATGTTACATACTAGACCTTTTTTTTTTTTTTTGAGCAATAGATGTTGGTTTTTTGACAGAGGATTTTTTTTTTCCTTTATGTAGCATCATGAATTCCTTGGTGATTGTCCTTTTCCTATCTGGGATGGTAGCTATGATCATGTTAAGGACACTACATAAAGACATTGCAAGATATAATCAGATGGATTCCACTGTAAGTGTGGCCTTTCTAAAAATCACTATTCTGTGGCGGGGGGTAGGATATAAATTTGTACAGCTTAAATTTCTTCTATCGAATGGGTAACTGCTGTGTTAATACCTGTCATTCTTGAATTCACGTGTTAGCTAGTGGTCTTCTAGGTTTCGTGTGTGTATATAAGACTTTAAATAACACAGGATCAGACGTCTTGAGCAGTGTTTCTCAAACTGGGGTTGCTGCTTTTGTAGGGAAAGCCCCTGACGGGCTGGGCCGGCTTGTTTCCCTCCCTATCCGCAGGTCCGGCCAATCGCGGCTCCCACTGGCTGCGGTTTGCTGCTCCAGGCCAATGGGAGCTGCTGGAAGCGGCACAGGCCGAGGGCTGTACCTGCGGAATGGGCAGGTAAACAAACCAGCCCAGCCCACCAGTGGCTTTCCCTACACAAGCGGCCACCCCAGTTTGAGAAACACTGTTCTTGAGGAATCATTTGCTGTTATAGCATTTTGAGATTGGGGTTGGAACTTTCATCTACAAGATTGTATCTTGGAGCAGTGGAAGTTAGGCCCTTCTCTGAGGGTACGTCCATACTACCCGCCCAGGTCAGCGGGTAGCGATTGACTTCTCAGAGTTCGATATATCGCGTCTCATCTAGACGCGATATATCGAACTCCGAACGCGCTCCCGTCGACTCCGGAACTCCTCCACCGCGAACGGCGGTGGCGGAGTCGACGGGGGAGCTGCGGACTTAGATCCCGCGCTGTGAGGACGGGTAAGTACTTCGAACTAAGGTACTTCGAGTTCAGCTACGCTATTCGCGTAGACCAGGCCTAAGAGACTGCAACTTGTTTGAGCCATGTTGCCTTCCTTGTAAATCTTATTTCTTCTTTGAGTGCTATTCCCTATGTATATTTCACGCATGGGTATGCCTGCACGATATGTGCCTGAGTCTGGAAGTTTTTTCCAAGCAGTATCCATTGACCCACACAAGCCATATTCTCATGGAGAGTTTCTAAGTGGGTTTTGGACTCAGGCGCATGATCTGCATGTATACCCACCCAGATAAGGACCACACATCTCACAGGACCTTCTTGTGAGTAACCTCAAGTAACCTCCTCTTGTAGGTAGGTGTAGGATGACTCTTATCTTTTTAATTATAAATTTTTCTCTTCATGTTGCTGTGCACAACTTTCAAAAATCATATTTCCAGTCCAAATAATTCAGTAACTCTATGGAAAACCATTAATTGGTAAAAACATTACTATGAAAAATATTTACTACCAAAAAAGTACAGAAACTAAATCTCTTTTGAGATGCTTATATTTAAGATTAATTTACATCATTTGCCCTTGTTTTTAGGAATTTGCCTATTTAAAACATTGAGATTCATTTTTAATCAAGGAGACATTTTTCCCAACTTTGAAAGAAAAAAATACAAGATGCAACCCTTAAAATAGACAGCAAGATTTAAAACTTTTAATTCTCCAGTCATCGAGGGCCAGAGTCTAATATTAAATATGACACTAGTGCATGTCTTCAAAAGCATGATGACACTTTATCAGATTGAAATCTAAATTATATACCAGTTTGCTACATTGGCAATGGAATTTTTTAAACAGACTAATAACCTTTCTGTAATTTCAGATACGATAGCCAGCTCACTGAACTCATTTCAGTTGAGATGGATCAACCTTGACTCCTTCCACCCTCATTAATGAATAAAATAACTGAACTATTTAAAAAGGAGAGGTCCTAGAAAATAAACTTTAGTAAAGCATAAATATTTAGAAAATCTTGCCCTCTTGTGTCCTTGTCTGTTTTTGCTGAAACTGAAATTTCTTGGTTTTATATGATTTTGCCAGATTTCTAACTTTTTTTTTTCAATATTGCTGCTGAAAATCTGGCTGAGACATTCCACTGTTGTAAATTATGTAAAGTGTTGTCTCATTGGGGTTTAACATACTTGAAGTTTATATGCAGAATTGCTGCCTCTTATTACAATATTGCAAGTTTAGGGGAACTGTATTTCAAAGCCTCTCATGATTTGGACCAAACTTGTAAAATTTGCCTTTTTCAAAATGGCTGATCATTTTCCATTACTCATAAGGGCTGGAGTAACAATGGGTCTTCAGTCCATGTTGCAGCAAGGATGCCTCTGGTATTGATGGCTGCTGTCTACCATTATTTCCAGTGGAACTGATGCTAGACTGCCTTCAGCAAAGATGGCTGCTTTTCTGCTCTATTTTGGAAATTGGTATTGGGGAATGTAAAGGAACACAATGTAAAAATTGTAGGTAGGGGAAGGAAGTGGTAATAATGGGGGCAAGTGAATGCAGAGTGAAGAATAAAAGCTGAAACCTGCAGGGAGAATGTGAATGGGGATGGAGACTAGGGCCCCAGTCCTGCAGTTTGGCTACAATCAGTTGGTATGTGTGAATGCAGTTGTGAGATTGGGGCCTCAGTGGAGCAGGAAAAAGACACAATATTGATGTGTGGGTTTGGAAATAGGGTAGAATGTCATCTGTCCCCAACCCAGTGGTAGGAAAAGTTTCCTTCCAAGTAACTAAGAGGAAGGAGAACATTTTTTTAATGTTGAGTTTTGAACCTGAAATGATGCATACAGTTTAGTTAGGGATGAATGATTTCCACCTAAATAGTCAAATCAAAGGGCAGATGGAAAAACTATATAATCTTTTTTCATCTTTCTTTTTTAGGTTGCACTTGACTTTTTGAGGGGGGTCTGACCTATGATTTTTGAATGCCTGAACATGTTAATACTGTATTTGTTATTTTTTGTGTTAGTAAATTTGTACTGGTTAGTGCTATGTATTAGTGGCTTATGTTTCTTAGGTATCAAATATGATTTAGACAACTAAATATCGTTTTTTTCCAAATAATATTTTTGAAAGGAGATTTACTGCATTAAACTGGCTATATTTCCTTTTCAGGAAGATGCCCAGGAGGAATTTGGCTGGAAACTGGTTCATGGAGACATATTCCGGCCCCCAAGAAAAGGAATGCTACTCTCTGTTTTTCTAGGCTCTGGCACACAGATCTTAATTATGACTTTTGTTACTCTGTGTAAGTGGTGTGGAGCTGGGGGAAAAGTAAATTTTCAAAAGAAAAATAGCCTTAACTTCTAATTGCATAAAACTAAATGGAGATGAAAGAAACATTTCTAGATAACATTTAAACTGGAATTGGAAAAATATCTGTATTTCCTGGTTGGTGTATACAGTCGATATGTTTCAGAGTAGCACTAAGCTGTATAAAGTTACAGGAGATAAATTATACATTAGCTGTAGAAAACTCAGATATAATTTTAAGAATCTTCTAAAATTGTGCATCTGTGCTTGTAGTTTTCGCTTGCCTGGGATTTTTGTCGCCTGCTAACCGAGGAGCATTGATGACCTGTGCCGTGGTCTTGTGGGTGCTGCTTGGAACTCCAGCAGGTTACGTTGCTGCCAGATTCTACAAATGTAAGTAAAAGTTATTTAAGATGACAGGTCTTAAGTTCATTAGTCTAAATTATCATCACAGTAGTGGCTTTTTTCCCCCCTGTTGTTTGGTATCTGTTTCCCCTCAGGACAAAACAAAAAACAGAACAGGTACATGGTTAGATTGTTCAGTGTTTTGAAGCCTGAGAGTAAGCTGCTTAAAAATATTCTCAAAACAGGTATCCTATGAGTCTTTTCATAACGTGAATTAATTTCGTATAGGAAGGAACACATTACTTTTCAGTTAATACTCAGGTAGTGATTTCTGACAGTTTCATAATTTCATTGTTTTCCTACATTACAGAATTACTGTAGTTGCTTTAATTTTTGGCAGGGGGGGTGATATGTATTTAAAAATACAGAGTTTAGCTTTTACCCCTTTTCAGTTAATACCTGCCCTCTTCGTCAGGGTGTTGCTGTAGTCAGGGAAATAGATGTCATAGACTCTTTGCTGACTCTGGAGATCTTCCCTCTGGTGTTTTGGTGCCTTATGATGATGAACTGGCCCTCTATCTCTCAACTGGCCCTGACTGGCCCATTCAAAGTGCTGAAGGAAAGTACGTGGTTCTTCCTCTGCCTCAGGGGAGACTTGCTGCAGGGCCAAGAATGCCATTCCATCCAAAGCTTTTCCTTACCTGCCTTATTTAGTTTAAGATATGACTTGCTTATGGCTGACTGGTGCTGAGTCTTTACAGGCACACTTTGGATATTAACACTGGTTTTAGGAAGGCATTTCCCCTGTTAGAGAATGGCCTTGAACTTCTTTCATCTTCCAGAAACTCTTTTGGAGTTTGTATTGTGGAAATAGGGTTTCTCTTGTCTCATTTTGTTACAGTTTGTAGGGTGTGTGTTTACTAATGGTGATGGTAAAATAGTCATTAACTAATCCCATTCCTGACTACAGGGTTGCAAGTTGGTTTGAAAGGGACCTGCAGAGACCGTGGGGCTGGTGCTTCATAGTTGAAAACAAATTGAGGAATCTTTTGTCCAAGTCCTGATTCCCCCTTCAAGAGAAGTTATTTGAGGGGTTATGGCATCAAACCTAATACCATGTACCTAGGGAGGTAGACGGTTAATGGTAGTATCCCCTAATGGGTTTAGTGATGATGAGAGTAACTTGTCAGCCAGTATTTGGATACTCTACTGGACTAGCAAACTGCCAGGTGACTATTTGCTAATTCCAATTTATTCTGTCTGCAGTTCTCATCAAATGATGCGATCAGCAGTGTTTCACATGAACTAAAAGCTGTACATTTATTACAGTATTTGTGTGTGCATATATATTGCTGTAAATATGCAGAAATATAAAGCTATATACAGTTTAAAATGTTTATGAACGAAACATTAATTTAAACAATTTATTAGAAGACATGAGCCCAAGCTGAGACTAGTTAGAGTTAATAGACACTACCAATTCCTACCAAGATGCTAAATAAGAATGGAAACTTAAATTAGCCCAATCTAATCGTAATGGTACGTGACTCTTGAAAGAAAAAAAAAATTATTATGACAGAGCTCAGATGAAATTGCCAGCTTTGCTGAATTCAGGCAAGACGTTTGTCCTACTGACTCATATGACTAGAATTCTTATCAATTTGGCACACCTTTAAAAGTCCTTCTAAACTAAGCTGATTTAGTATTTGAATATCACTCTTTTCTTAATATTTCTAGGATTCGTAGGGAGCACTGATGTTGGCTCTTTAATCATTATTGGTAAACTCTATCTAAAATTTTAAACTGATCATTCATTTTTTAAAAGATTACTAGCTATAAATTTTGTTTGCATCAGTATGGTTGCGAATATGTAAAAATATCTTGTGGCACCTTGTAGACTACCAGACATATTGGAGCATAAGCTTTCATGGATGAATACTCACTTCGTCATCACTACATGCATTTGACGAAGTGCATGTAGTGATGCACTTTCACCCATGAAAGCTTATGCTCCAATATGTCTGTTAGTCTGTAAGGTGCCACAGGACTCTTTGTCACTTTTTACAGATCCAGACTAATGCAGCTACCCCTCTGATACCTAAAAATATCTTGAATCTTAACTTATAATGCTAGTTTATTCTAATCAAACCTTCATCTGAATGTTAAATAAGCTAGTGTAAGCCTCGAGTGATCAAAAAGTTTAATTCTCTAAGATGATTTGAGTATGCCCTAAATCAAGTTCCTTTTTTAATGCACTAAGTTAAATACACTGTGGATGACTAAGCACCTAATTCTGCTTACCTTACTTATGCAAGTGTTTCTACTTCACATGGAGTTTGGCCCTTATCCTTAATGCATTTAGCTTTGTAGGGAGGAGGGGGAAAATGTGTATATATAATAAAATAACAATGTTGACACCTTTATTTATTTTCCATTTCATGATTGTAGTATTAAATGTTTCTTTTGATAGGAAGGTGTGTAATTGAGGAACAAAGGAATAAAGCAAAATTATTTTTCCATAACTAAATATTTTAGTGTAATGCTTTGATCTTAATTTACTAGTGTTCAAATAGTGTTCTGCTGGCCTGCCTAGGTATAACTGTTAAATAATATACTATTAAAATAAACTGTAATCTGTGCACTTAATGCACATTTTGATAGCTATCAAATATTTTAATACAGCTTTTGGTGGTGAGAAATGGAAAACAAATGTCCTGCTGACATCATTCCTTTGTCCTGGGTAAGTGAAATCTCTAAATGACTATTCATACTTGTTACATTTCTGACATAGCTAATTTTTAAAGCTTCAGTTATACCTATAAACCTACTACATCTTCTTTTCATTCTAGAAGCCATGTGAACAGCAAGGTGCATTTGACAAAGACAAATGTGCTAATTGCATACACTATCTTTTTCTGTAAATTTTGTTTACTCTCACCATGTGAAAAGGTTGATTATGTAGTAGTAGCATGACGGTAGTAAGTTTTTTGACCAGGCACACTTTTTTTCATGTATTTGTTTTACTCTCTAGGCTGTTTCTCAGACCACACTGTAGTAGGTCTTATATGGTGTCATATACTGTACAACCTTTGTGTTTAAATTTTTCTGCTTAATCACAGCAAGCAGTCTTCCCCTGAAGTGCAGTTGTGACAGGCATATATTTGAAACTGCTTAGTTGGAATGTCAGCTCCTGCTGGAGTTGAATCCCACTAGGCTAAGAAAGAGAGACTAGCTTGACCTCTTCATTTGATATTTTCTGTTTCAGTTGGTCTTAATGCATATTACACTAAGATATTAATACAGTAATATAGTTTCAGTAATGTTAATATAAATATTATTGGGCATTCCTGTTTCTTTTTTTAAGCATGTTGTATATTTTTCAGAATTGTATTTGCGGATTTCTTTATCATGAACCTCATTCTTTGGGGAGAAGGATCTTCAGCAGCTATTCCCTTTGGAACTTTGGTTGCTATTTTGGCACTTTGGTTTTGCATATCTGTGCCACTGACATTTATTGGTGCCTACTTTGGTTTTAAGAAAAATGTAAGTGATTATGTGGGTGTAAACTGCATGTACTGTGGCTATTGTATTGGCGGGATAGAAAACATGATCCACCTCCAGCCCAGCTCAGTTCCATTAGCATTCAATTGATCTTGGGATTCCACTGACAGTTTCTCAAGTCCCTTTAGAGATTTGATAATGAATAGGTCTCTTTTAGTTTACTGTTAGGTCTTAGTGTTACTTACTCTGATCAGTGGATTTGACTCCTGAGGCTTCTTTAGATTAAGCAGTGGTTTGGAACATTCTGGTTGTTGATGGACCTCTCTTTAATTCCTAGTGAGTTTTGTTGATTGAATCAGATATGAGGGTAACCACTTACTGGATTCCTTAATTATTCCTTCCTTGGTTTTTTTCCATGGTTCTTATTTCCATTTCAGAATCTCTGAGGAAGGGATGAGTCCTATGGTGGAATCTTTTGGTATTCCACTTCCCTAAGTGAGACACTCTGGAAGGCCATTTCTCTTGTGGCAAAGATAGATTTCTTAAAAAGGAAGACTTCATGGGCCATAGAGTGTAATCATTCGTGTTCCCTTTATTTTTATGTGGACTTATGCAAAAATAAAAAATGGACTCCTATCCAAAGCTGTTGGTGCCCTTGATGAGTTAATTACAAGAACAAAAATTATATTAAATACCACTCACCCACCCTGCAAAACTGCCCTCCCCCTACGCAGACCTAATTCCTACAGGCCTTATTCACAGCAGATCACACTACTATATTCTCCTTGCAGCATGCCCTGAAAATTGACTGAACAGGGCTATTTTAGATTGGGAAGAACAGTTTATTCCGAAGCTAAGAGTTCCTCCCTCAAATCAAGGGGGTTCTCTTTCAGTGCCTGAGCTGATTAAAAACTGGCAGTCTGACGCAAGGAGAGTAGCAAGAGATCAGTTGCTACATCTTGATTAACAGTAATCTTTCAAGAAATCTATTACCTATTTTTTAGGGCTGTCGATTAATTGCAGTTAACTCATGCGATTAACTCTAAATTAATCAAGTATAAAAAACTAATCGTGATTAATCACTGTTAAACAATAGACTACCAATTAAAATGTATTAAATATTTTCGGACGTTTTCTACATTTTCAAATATGTCAGTTACAACACAGAATACAAAGTGTACAGTGCTCACATTATATTTTTATTACAAATATTTGCAGTGTAAAAATGAGATTTCTTTTGGCGTGTTTACAGTGCAAATATTTGTAATAAAAAATAAATATAAAGTGAGCACCGTATTGTGTTGTAATTAAAATCAATGTATGAAAATGTAGAAAACATCCAAAAATATTTAAATAAATGGTATTCTATTGTTGTTTAGCAGCGTGATTAATCGCTATTAATTTTTTTTTAATCTCTTGACAACCCTACTATTTTTGTTTGCTCTGAGGCTGTTGGCAATTGGGCTGCTAGAAACAATGACAGTGTGGTACTAGGTGGCCACCAGTTTGTTAATAAAATTTAAGTAGATTTTTGCTACTGCTAGTGTCAAATGTATTTAATTGTTACGTATTTAGGAATCTTTTCTTCTCTTTGAAGGCTATTGAACACCCAGTTCGTACCAATCAGATTCCTCGTCAGATTCCTGAACAATCATTCTACACAAAACCATTACCTGGCATTATCATGGGAGGGATTTTGCCCTTTGGGTGCATCTTTATACAACTTTTCTTCATTCTAAATAGTATTTGGTAAGTTAACTTATTTGAACACCCACAACATATAAACCTTAATTTTTCTCTTTGAACCTTTTCTTCTCTAGAGAGCTTGACCCTGCTGCTGAATCATGCATTCCCAGTTTGAAAAACCAAAGGACGAGTTAACTTCCACTTGTGTCCGCACCAATGACACTCCACCCTTGGATAAGGAGAAAATATTGTTTAAGCTTCAGGCTATACTAAAAATGAACATCTTGTGCTAGTGCTGCTTTTTCATATTGAGAGATGCCATTTTCCTCCAAAATGCATTTTCTTATTTTAATCCTCTGTTTTAATTGTAGGTCCCATCAGATGTATTATATGTTTGGCTTCCTATTTCTTGTGTTCATTATTTTGGTTATTACATGTTCTGAGGCCACTATACTGCTTTGCTATTTCCATCTGTGTGCAGAGGTAAGAAATATTCTTCACTATTATACAATATCCAGGACACTTTCACAAAATCCAACTTCTATAACTGGAAATATCATAATTCCAGAATTTAACACTACTAGGATAACTAAGATCCTATTAAGATCAGCTTAAAATGTGATTGGACACTTACTGCTCCTTTCTGATAAGAGTTCTCATTACAAATTATTTTTTTGAATGAGTTTGTACCCAGATTCAGTACAAGTGAGATATAGCTTATCTTCAGTTATCCATCTCACTATTTTCGGTAGAAGTCAGTTGACTAGACAGAAGCCTTTGCTTTGTCAAAAGTGTTTCCTTTTTGGTGCATGTGCTTGACCGGCACAAGTTGATGTTTACATGCACCCTTTAAAATCTGGCTCTTGTTATTTGGGCTTGTAGATTTTTGACTTTCTGATTCATACTATGAACTGTGATTAGGTGATCCAAAGTAATAACATTTTATCTTCAACTTTTTAATTTTAAATAACTTTTCCTACTGGGTAACTTGTAATTTTGCATCTAGTAATTGGTCAAGTTCAGATTTCAGAAAATATTACTTAGTTTTTCTTTTCTTCTAGGATTATCACTGGCAGTGGCGTTCCTTCCTTACCAGTGGTTTTACTGCAGTTTATTTTCTGATATATGCAATACACTATTTCTTTTCTAAACTGCAAATCACAGGGACAGCAAGCACCATTTTGTACTTTGGTTACACCATGATAATGGTTTTGATCTTCTTTCTTTTCACAGGTAAGTATATTGAAACCTTGGTTCTTGATATTGCTAGCTCTAATTTTAGTTGAGTGTGCAGTGGAACACTAAAAATATTATAAATAGAAATATCTGAATCTTTATGTGAAACCATAGCTGAACGTTAAACCCTTGATTTCAGGTCAGCTATTATTATGCTAATATATTTTGCTATAAACTGTGTCGGAAATCTCAGCCTCTGACTTCAAAGGATTAAAATTAGTAACTGAAGAATCATAGTTATACCTAGTACAATACACTAACAAATATTTGTATTTACCTAATACTGCTATTGGTAAATCCTGCTGTTGAAATTAAGATGCATTTAAGCACGTGCCTGAAATTGTCTTCCAAACATTCAGTGTTAGCTATAGTTGTGCAAATTGTTTAGTGTGATATTACATCCCACTTACAGAATGATGTGTACATATTTAACAGGGTTTAAATGGAAGGACATAAGCTGGAAGCTATTAAAGGGTCCATGATCACATGAGTTCTAAAACATGCCTTTATGCAGAGGATAATTGTGAGACATGGAACTATCAAATGTAGTTAAAAACTGTGATTGTGGGCTTAAATTCCAGCAAGGGTGGTTTAGGTTGGACATTAGGAAAAACTTCCTAACTGTCAGGTTAGTTAAGCACTGGAATAAATTGCCTGGGGAGGTTGTGGAATCTCTGTCAATGGAGATTTTTAAGAACAGGTTAGACAACACTTTTCAGAGATGATCTGGATAATACTTAGTCCTGCCTTGAGTGCAGGGGACTGGATTAGAAGACCTCTTGAGGTTCCTTCCAGTCTTGTGATTCTACGATACAAGCATATTTTAAAAAGTTAAACAGGGAGGAGGGATGCATTGCAAGGTATAAATGTTACACGTGTCAGCAGCTGGTCCTAGATTGAGCTGCAGAGCAGCATTTTTATCCTGAAATGTTACTGGACTACAGGGGATGGTATGTTCTAGAAATAAAGGTAAGGTAATGGTGTAGTGGGTTTTGGTTTTTGAAGTGTGATGTTCTTGCAAAATTTGAAGTTTTAAGTATTGAATATCCTGCAGATAGTTCTGTTGCCTGAGTGTTACCTTATTTCTTGGAGATGTGGGCTTTTCAGAGCAGTGTTACGATGAAGTCATATTAATAACTCCCTTGTAAGACTATGTCAATTATAAGCTTTCCAAAATTGACCTTTTTACCTGTTAGGCTTCAGTAAGAACTAAAAACAAGGGTGTGGGTATTTTTTATTTATTTATTTATTGTTCATTTGTTTTACAAAGGTGGAGTTTAATCTTTGTGTTAACTTCCATGAGGTTTGATGCTCATTGAAATGGATCTTTCTGTGTGTCTGTCTGTCTTGTTGCAAAGGTACCCTTCAAAATCTAAACTGACCACTAGACTTGAAGTTCCCATGGTTATTTAAAGGTGGTGCTTTTAGGAAAAAGCTGTCAGCTGCCAGAGCTCTTACCTAAATATCTTGTTACTGGGATCTTTCATCTCCTTTCCCAGTTACTGAGGACAAATAATGGAATGTTTCCCCCCTATGTACTCATTCACTCCCCTCAGATCCCTGCTTTCTCTGTCCACAGTACTACCTCTGGTTCCTGAGCTCCTGCTGCTTTCTACCTCTATTGCTCTGGGAATGAAGTCCAGTAGCAAGGCGTGGTGGCAGAAAGCTTCCTCTATCTTCTTGCACACTGAAAAGCGGGCCTTTACTGACACGTGCTGCTCAGACATGGGGGTGGCTCTTTGGCACCCCCCAGTTCCGTACTGATAGGTACCACCACTGCCTGCTCCCAGAAAGCTTAAAAACTCTGGGCACCAGGCCAGCAGCATTTGTAACTGAATCCTCGTGAACTTCGCAGTCTATAATGGTGACATTTCTAAGCCCTGGTCTATACTACAAACTTACGTTGGTATAACTGTCACTCAGGGGTGTGGAAAATCTACACCCCTAGGCAACGTAGTTATACCGACCTCACCGCTGGGGTAGACAATGCTATTTCAGTGGGAGTGCTTCTCCTGTCAGCATAGCTACCACTTCTTGGGGAGGTAGAGTACGTACACTGATGGGAGACGCTCTTCCATTGTTGTAGGTAGTGTCTTCACTAAGTGCTACAGCAGTGTAAGTGTAGACATACCCTAAGGCTTGAAATGTGGAGGCCTTCCCAAGGTTACAAGCACCAGAAGTTGTGTTGGAGAGGCTTGTCATGGCCTGTGACGTGGGTCTGCTTTTGGTGGATACAAGTTTATAGCCCAAGGGCTTCACAGAAATTAAAGTCCCGGCCATCAGACCTTTAAAC
Organism: Mauremys reevesii; assembly: GCF_016161935.1. Taxonomy (NCBI): domain Eukaryota; kingdom Metazoa; phylum Chordata; order Testudines; family Geoemydidae; genus Mauremys; species Mauremys reevesii. The sequence goes on from NC_052623.1 coordinate 103,018,968, forward strand.
TTTTTTAACAAAACTTTCACTAAAGTTGTGAGCAAAGTCATTTCAGCTGTATTTGACTTAAGTAGTATTATTTATTTATTTTGGGGGGGGAATGTTTTTTGCATTTTCAAAAGAAAACTCCTAGGGAAAACAAGAACCAAAGTTTGAGAATATTGTCCTTTTAAAATAACAGAATATTAGTTACAAAAAATTAAAAACCTTCTTCTATTAACTGTACATTACCTGCATTTGTAACCTGATACTCCCTGCCACCTGTAAATTAAATACCTTTGCCTAATCCATATGTATTTCTGTAAATCACAATTTACTACTTCCCTATTCCTATTCTGTATACTAATAGGTTAATCAGTCCCAACATACAGGCTAGCAGTTCTGCTCTCCTTTAGTCTACCATCCTGCTTCTAGACCATACATGAGAGTAGAGACAAGCAGCATCTCAGTCTGAAATAGAACACTCTGGGCTTGGTTATATTAGAAAAATTGCATTGCTCTAACTAGATCAGTTTTAAATAGATTTAATTACATTGATTTAAAATCCTAGTGTAGATGCATTTACACCTGTTTAAGCCTTCCTTAGATACATTGATTTTAAATTGAGTTAGTTGCATTAATTACCATATACACTCGTTCACTAGCCCGTTCGTTTATAAGCCGACCCACCCCAAGATGATTAGGTAAAAATAGCAAAAACTGTATAACCCTTTCATAAGCCGACCCTATATTTTAGGGGTTGGCAAACTTTGGCTCCTGGCCCATCAGGGTAAGCCGCTGGCAGGTTGGGACATTTTGTTTACCTGGAGTATCTGCAGGCATGGAGTGGCGCCACTTCCTGCAGTACCCATTGGCTGGGAATGGCGAACCGTGGCCACAGGGACCTGAGAGGCTCCATGCCTGCAGACAATCCAGGTAAACAAAACGACAATGTATTAGATATTCAATTCAATGATTCCATAGAGTTTAAAATCATCAAATTTTGGTGTAGACCCGTTTATAAGCCATTGATTAGTCACTTTTTTACAAAAAATATTTGGCTTATGACAAGTATATACGGTAACTCTTTTTTAGTACAAACCAGACCTCTGTCTGCCTTGACGATATTGTAATATTGGCCAGAAACCAAAGTGTATCAGCCTCACTGATGGTCTAAAGAAGTTTTTTAACCAGTCCATTCTAGTCATGCTGGCTATAAACCTCAGAATACTGCATACAGTCAGGTAGGGACTTTACTCAGCTCTCTTCTCCATGGAGGGAAGAGGATTTAGTGTGGTAGGTCCAGCATGACAGCCTCTTTGCACCTCAGGCAACATGCATCTGCCAGCTTCCACTTGCCCTCCTTCCCTCAGGTCAGTTAACATGTCATAAACTGTAATCTGAGGGCATCGATATATCCAGTGCATCTCCTGTTCCCTTGCCCACTCAGCCTGGGTCATGAATGTTGCACCAGCAGCTGACTATCAGCAATCAGCTGTGCACTGTCTGATGATAATTATGGGCTCAGGATAGAAGTTACAAGTATCTTACCCTTTATCTGCCATGACACTGTCCCCACTAGCCCTTTGTACCTGGTACTGGGCTCAAGGGTATGCAAAGTATATTAGACAACTAAAATATACTTCTGGAGTTCATGTGCTTAGTTTTATGTGGTACTTGGACAATGTCTCAAACTTCAAGTTCTGTGAGGATACAGGCAGGATTAAAGTTGGTATTGAAACTTTAACTGAACATTTCCTGTTTACAATATTTAGCTTTTCTGAAACTATATAATCCTCGAATGTTGTAAAAGGACATCAAACAAGTCAGCCATATTTCTCAATTCACTCTTTTGGTCTCAAAATAATGTCCCTACTATAATAGATTACAGTTTGCTGTTTCTTCCAAAAATCAGATGCACTCTAAAATCTATGGAGTTACTGAAATATTTTAGGGATAAGTGTTTATGTAAAGAGGGAGAGTTAAGGGATATGTTCCTCTCAGAACTCTTAAATGAAACAGCTATTTACCAAAGTCTGCTCCTAAAGGCAAGTTGCTTCCTGTGCCAAGATGATATACAAGCCAAAAAGAAAAAATTGTAATTGTTGTATCAAAACTGTTCTGCTGCTGCTTACTCATCTGTTAAAAATTGTCAGTATCAGGAAGGGTTTTGACGGTGCCCTGCTGCTATGTCAGTGTAACACATGCTTCAGGCACTTGCTTCCATACTGCATTCCAGGTCATTGATCAAACTCAGCAGGCAGGACACTGGGAGCTACATGACAAATCTTGGTGATTCACAGCTGGGCCCACAACTACGTATCATAGTAAATGAGTCAGTTAAACATCACTAGTTTAGCAAGCGTGAAAAAAATTACCATGATATCTTTCATGATTCTTCACAGGATTTTACAGCATATGAGTTATTGCTGAATTTCCATCATGCTCCTTGTCAAAACTTAAATCAAAACATGTTGTCTTAAATAGTTAATTGGCCCTTACACAAGTTAAAGCTACAATAATACTAGGTATGCTAAGGCAAAATCAGCTATCTGAACGGCTTTTGTCCTGGCCTAATTTTTCTGGGAAACAAAGGTTCTCATAACAGATGCTATGAAAGCCATCTATGTCAACCATTTTTCTGATTTTTAGTTGTAGTTTGAAGGAATAATGTTAAGGTGGTCAGTGTAACTTCATCAGCATAGCTTTTGTGCCCAACAGTATATTTTTGGTATATCTATCACACCTCTCCGAAAAAGGATGGGCAGAACTAGTCTCAATTTCAAATGAAAGAGCTGTCTCCAAGAAATCAAGGAAGTAATCTTTGTCTTTAAACTTCAGTTCAAATGTGTTTTGAGAATTAAACCTCTTTGACTGTATGATTAAACTATCTTTAAAAAACTATATTTGTTAAAGCATGGTGCATGAAAATATTTTTACCATAGCAACTTTGGCAAATACTGAAATTATATAAACTTGTAACTTGCTTAAACAGGACTATACCTGTGACTTTTGGGTGCCTTTTTAGTCTTCAGTGTCTCTGAACATTTTAAACATTATAAACTTAACAGAACAGCAGTTAAACTTAAATTCTGAACTATAGTATCGAAAAATCCAAGCCTCCTTTTTGAACTACAGACGTTAAACAATCAGCTATGAAATCCTTAAGTGCACTCAAGAAGTAGGTGTCAGTTAAGTTTTTCGTAAATAATCTTTATTTATATTAGATCAGTAGTGAAAAAATCCATCCTACTTGATGTTCGTGTCCTGCATGGCATATTTAAATTCTGCATAATCTAAGCTGATGCTTCAAGTGGAATGCCCAGAGGGATACTACTTCAGGCACACATGCACCCTGTGTCTTTTGACTGGAGATTTTTGGTAGCAGTGCCCATTCAGACCACGCATGAGTCCTACACATCCTCGTGCCCCCTACAGAGGCTATATAGGGCTCTTTGGGTGAACCACCCTCAATTCCTTTTCAACAGCCTTCAGCCAGAGATGGAATTTCATGTGTGCCTGTTTTCTCTTTTTAGAGTTAAAATAGTATATAGGGTTAGTTCTTTTGTACTTTATAGTTGTTGGAACAGTTGTTCCCGTCTCTTCTCTCCCCCCCCCCCCTCCCAATTTAGAGGTCTAAAATTGTTTCTTGGATCTGGGATGCCAGGCTCCTTGGGTTTTAAAAGGTGTCTCCAATGTCAAGAAGCCATTCCCGTCAGCAATGGGCATTCTCCACAAGTACGTTGCTTGTGAGACTTGCATATTCCCAGCAAGTACAAGATTTACACTTTGTTTAAGGGAAGATCCCTTAAAAACAGGGGAATGAAGTATGCACTACTGATGACAGAGCAAGCCTTATGACCAGATTTTAGATCTGGGTACAGAGAACCCCCTCTCCAAGAGACCCTCTGCTTCTGTTAGTGCCCCTTCTATGATGAGATCACAGTCACAAAGAGCTTCCAAGGTGAAAGCAGTGTCAAGATGCTAATCTTCAACACTCTCCATGGGTGAAGTACCTTTAACGGTGCCAGTGGTACTTAGAGCTTCTCACTCAAAGATGGAGGGGAACAAGAGGACCAGAGCAGAGTTCCTCAAAGAAGATTCAGTACAGGAGACCTCAGGCCCCAAGAGGAGTGCTATTGAGGCGCTGATTACTTTGGGTATCATGAAGCAATCTAAGACTTTATCTAAGTCCCATACCTTGGTGGTAAAGGGTGTGGTACCAAAGACCACTACTGTCACCATCAAGGGAGTGGCCTCATTGGAATTTGTGGTACCCTTGGTACTGGCACCACTGCCTCAAACAGCAGCATCAGGAGCAACCTTGAAGCCCATGCCAAGTTCTTTTATGCTCCCAGTACTGCAGGAGTTCCAGTTTCTTAAAGACCTCATGATACTGAAGGAGCCTAAGTCTGTCCTTCCTTGCAACCTCCAGACACCTCACCGTACCAAGATCTGCTGGATCACTGACTGCTCATGTTGTGGTGAGACCCACCACTTCTCCAACTTTTACCATTCAGGAAGAAGGGTTGTCACCTCCTGTGCAATACATAAAGGAGCATTTGTACTCAGTGCTTTCAGTTCAAGGTGCTCTAGTTTATTCCAGGAGACATGATTCTCCTCTGCAGACGCAAGAAAGGCAAGATTACAAGACCTCTGCCTCTTAAAACTTGGGATGACCAACAATTGCTACCTCTCTCCCATGGCTTATTGTCCTCCTCCTTTGCCTTATTGGGATCCATGGGCAATGTATTACTAGCAGTTTTGAGGGTACCCAGTGGAATCTCATAAAGAACATAAGACCTCATTCCCTGGTACCAGCCATTCCTCCCCTCCACTCTGAATCAGCAGAGGCAAGGAGGAGGCAGTAATGCCACTACCGTAGTCATTAGCTGATGACTTTTGGCAATTCCAGGACCTGATGAGGCAAGTTGTGGACACACTTAAAAATTCCTCTGGAAGAAGTCCAGGATTCCCTTGAGGTATTCATAGAATCATAGGACTGGAAGGGACCTTGAGAGGTCTTCTAGTCTAGTCCCCTGCACTCAAGGCCAGACTAAATATTATCTAGATCATCCCTGACAGGTATTTGTCTTATCCAGGGGTAGGCAACCTATGGCACGGGTGCCAAAGGCAACATGCAAGCTGATTTTTTTCAATGGCACTCACACTGCCCGGGTCCTGGCCACTGATCTGAGGGGCTCTGCATTTTAATTTAATTTTAAATGAAGCTTCTTAAACATTTTAAAAACCTTATTTACTTTACATACAACAATAGTTTAGTTATATATTATAGATGTATAGAAAGAGACCTTCTAAAAACGTTAAAATGTATGACTGGCACGCAAAACCTTAAATCGGAGTGAATAAATGAAGACTCGGCACACCACTTCCGAAAGGTTGCCGACCCCTGGTCTAATCTGTTCTTTATATTGCATATCTCCACTTCAGCATGGGTGGCACTGATGATTAAAGAAGCTCTTCTTGAGCTAGCAAAGACCAGCTGGCCAACTCCAGCAATTGCAATCTGTACATGCAAGCAAGCTGATTTAAAAAAAACAAAAAAAACCCACAACAAAAACCCCTACATTCTGGCCAAGGATTCCAAAACTTTATTTTCACATCCGGCACCAAATTCTTTGGTTGTGGACACAGTTAATGAAAGGGGGAGAGAGCATATTCAAAAAGCTACCCCATATAACAAGGAGAGGAAGTGTCTGGATCTTTTCGGTCATAAAAACTAGTCTTCGTGGACATTACATTTCAGGGTAGCAAATCACCAGGTGCTGGTATCAAAATATGACTACCTGAACTATGAGAACTTTAATGCTTTTATTGACCCTTTATCCCAGAAACATCAGTTTAATACCATAATAAAGGAGGGTCATCTCTTGATGAAGACTTCTTTGCGGGCTTCACCTAATGTTGCTGATGTTGCAATCAGGTCTGTTTCCACCACAGCAGGGATGAGACAAGCTTCCTGACTTCAGTTGTATGGTTTCCTGTGGGAAGTACAGTCAGTCATTAAGAACTTGCCATTTAATGGCCACAAGCTCTTTGCGTGCTCCACAGACAATGTTTTATACCCTAAAGTACGCTAGGGCTACATTTAGATCTTACACACCTGCAAAGAAAAGAGAAGTTAGCAAGTCTCAGTCACTGCAAAGATGCTATCCTGCTCAATTTTCCACCTTCTATAGGCCATCTGAACTACTGGATAATGTCAAAATTTTCTAAAAAGAAAACAGTGACTACTTCAACTGTGTCATCCCAGCCGTCAACATCTTCCAAATGCTAGTTCAAGTCATACCCTTGGAGCACCTGTAGGGACACATGTATTGAAGAACCAGAGTTACTGTACAGGATGAGTAACCTTTTTGATGGTTTGGTCGAGAATCTAAACCAGGGTTTCTCAGTTGCACTATACTACCCCTCTTCCTCAATTTGTACACGGCCTCTCTCTGTTCCAATAGGCATGGGAGGCTATAACATTGGACAAAAGGGTATTGGAGGCCATTACTTCTGGTTATGTGATCCAGTTTACCTCCCTCCTGCCCACCCCCCCCCTTCCTTGTCCTCCTTCAGGGACCCCTGTCATGATCAATTCCCGAGACAGGAGATCACATCACTCTTAAGTCTAGGTGTCATAGAACTAGTTCCACTTCAACACAGAGGAAAAGCGTTTTATTCATGGTATTTTCTGATACCCAAGAAAAAGAGGGTAGGAGGCCAATTCTAGATCTCAGACAGCTGAACAAGCATGTCAGATATCTGAAATTCCAGGTGGCGTTCCTAGCCGGTCTAATTTCCCTCTCTGGAGTCCAGGGACTGATTTGATCACCAAAGGTGCTACTTCCATGGAGCAATTTATTGTGCTCTCAAAAAGATTTTTGTTTCACATTTGATCACAATCAAGACCAGTATTGGGTTCTACATTTTGGTCTTTCTTCCACCCCAAGGGTTTTCTCAAAAATCATAGCAGTTGTAACTGCCCACCTCTGTCATCTAGAAATAAGTCTTTCCATATTTCAGTGACTGGCGCCTCAAGGATCAGTCTTATTGGGAGGTGCTGTCAGCAGTTCAGACAACTTATTCCATAGTTTAGTCCTTCAAATAATAAATCTCAAGAAATTGGCTTTGACCCCTGCACAGTGAATAATTTTTATAGGAGTGTTTTCTGGATTCAGTGACTGGCAGGGCCTATCTCCCTCCTGTCAGGTTCCTCGCTCTAAAGAACCTTATCCAGAGAATGCACCTCAGTCCTCAAGTTCCTTGCAGACATGTTCTTGCTGGATGTATCTGCAGCTTCTGGGACATAGGGTAGCTTGTGTTTTTTGTAACACAAAACGTCAGGTTACATATTTGATGTCAATAATTTACATACCCAACACAGTCTGAACAAGCCGGTGTTTGTACCCAGCCGGGTCTGACAGTCACTGGTAGAAGGTTTGTGAAGGAATCCCATTCATCAAGAATCCTCCTAAGATCATGATAATGTTGAATTCTTCCCTCTTGAAATGGGGAGCACAATTAGGTCCTCACGCAGCCCAAGGGAAGAACACTTGCACATCAGTCTGCTGGAGTTAAGTTATCAGAAATGCTTGCCTCCACATTCTTCCCCTAATCAAAACCAAGTCAATCAAGATCATGACAGACAACATACCTTGTATATATTATATCAGTGATCAGGGAGGAGCCCATTCCCCCTCACTCTGCATCAGTGATAGAGCTCTGGATTAATGCATAGGTCATTTTGATTTCTTACCTCCTGGGTGTAAAACACCATGGTAGACGTTTTTCGCTAAATTACAAATAGGAGTTGGACTCTGGAATCCTGGACAAAAAAAATTTTAGCTTGGGGGTTTCCTGAGGTCTATCCTTTCACCACTGCAACCAGCAAAAAGTGCAGAAAATCGTCGTCTAGGAGGAGGACTCAGTCCTAAGCGATGCCTTTTTCATTACATGGACAACGGGTCTTTTTATGTATATCCACCAACTCCATTACTTTCAAAGGTTTTAAACAAGATCAAGCAAGACCAAGCCAGGGTCATTTTGACTGCACCAACTTGGCCAAGACAAGTTTGGTTTCCTTAGATCATCAAACTTGCCTCTCTCCCTCTGTGGCAGCTCCCAATCAATTCTCAACTGTTGTCTCAGAATGTGGATTGAACACTTCACCCCAATCTGAATGTTCTGCAACTCCAATCATGGCTCCTTAATGTTTCTTGGGACTAGAAGCATCCTGTTGATTTGGGAGTACAACATGTGGTGTTAAATATCAGGAAGGCATTTACAAGACACACTTACCTCCAGAAATGGAGAAGATTTCATCTTTGGTGTAATCACCATCTTTCACCTGTCCAGTTCTCTTTCCATAGCCTTGGATTACCTGTTGGAATTGAAAACATCAGGTCTTTCGCTGAGTTCCATCAAGTTTCACTTAGTGTCAATAACAGCTTTCTACTTGCCAGTAGAAAGTTTCTCCATTTTCGCACATCTGACCATGATGAAGTTCCTGAATGGTCTTATGAACCTTTTTCCGCAAATTAGAGCTCCTGCTCCACTTAGGGTCTCAACCTTATTCTTAACAGTCTCATGAGAGAGACTTTTGAGCCTTTTGAAGGTGGTCTTTTTGGTGGCTTTCATTTCTGCACAAAGGGTTGGGAAGATTGGGGCTCTGATGGCATGCTCTGTATTTACTGTGTGCTCCAAAGAAAATGTATCATTATGATCCTATCCAAAAATTTTACCCAACATTTCTTCTGAGTTACATGTTAACTGGAAGGTAAATAGTCTGGTTTTCTTTTCGTAGCTGCATCAGTCAACAAAGGAAGCTACCTTCCATAAACTAGATGTTAAGAGGGCATTGGCTTTTTACTTGGACAGAGCCAGAGCGTTCAGGAAGTCCCCTAGACTTTTTGTCCTTTATTCTGGATAGGTCTAGGGCAGGGATGGGCAAACTTTTTGGCCCAAGGGCCACATCTGAGAATAGAAATTGTATGGCGGGCCATGACTTCTCACAAAATGGAGGTTGGGGTGTGGGATCTGTGGTGGGGCCAGAAATGAGGGGTGCAAGGGGGCTCCAGGCTGGGGTGAAATGTGGGGCGGTGGCACTGGAGATGAGGAGTTTGGGGCGTAGGAGGGTGCTCCAGGCTGGAATGAGGGGTTTGGAGGGTGGGAGGGGCATCAGGGATGGGACGGGGGTTGGGGTGTGGGCTCTGCGGTGGGGCTGTAGCTGAGGGGTTTGGGGTGCAGGAGGGTGCTCTGGGCTAGGTCTGAGGGGTTTGGAGGGTGGGAGGGGGGATCAGAGCTGCAGCAGGGGGTTGGGGCGCAGGGGGAGGCTTATCCTGGTGGCCCGGGAGCCAAAGTTTGCTGACCCCTGAATTATAGGGTTGGCTTATGAACAAGCCATAAAATGTTTCCATTTTTACTTAATCTTGGGGGGGGGGGTGTGGATCTTATAAATTAACTGGCTTATGATCGAGTATATATGGTAGTTAAAATTTGGGTCCTGCTTAGTTTTCCCTAACTAATCATTTTAAACTGAAGTGCTACAAAACAGTGTGTTTCTCCGTAGCCCATTACAAAACAATTCTTTAACCATAATCAGGCCCCACCACCTTAGCTGATTTAAATTTTGAAAAATTAATTTAACAGACAAACAATAAAGAATCAGGCAGAGACAATAGACAAGTAGGGACCACAAAAGCAAAACAATATAGATTTCACAATCACAAGTGTTAAGTGGTTTCTTGCCAGACATAATATTAACAAAGTTTTCTTTAAACATCCTAACATCTGTTACTTTATCTGATGATGGTAAGTTCTGTTAGGACAGGCTCGCCTTCTTAACAGCCTGATAGGACATCGTTTTGGTGCAATAGATGGAATGTGAGGATGTGACTCTGCAACTTAGTACATGGCTGCTGTTTCTCACGCTGGCTGCTGCTTTTACTGCAGAAAGAGGCCTCAGACCTTACAACTCACGTTGTGTAGTAACAAGTTCTTTGAGATGTGTCCCTCTGTAGGGGATCTGCTACCTGCCCTCCTTCCTCTCTGCTTAGGAGTCTCCTACTATGGGTCTTAGTGGTAGGGAAGGAACTGAGGGCCATTCGCCCATGCAGCCCTATGAAGCCTGAGTGTGGGGCACAAGGGTGTGTCAGCTGAATGGCCACTGCTACCGAAAATCTGTGATCAAAGGCTTTGGTGCATGTGTACCTGAAGTGGAGCACCCACAGGGACGCACATCTCAAAATCCAGTTATTGCACAAGGTGAATAACCTCTCCTTTCATTTAAAAAAAAATCTTTCTAGCATTTGATTGCCAAATTTTGGAAAGGATTTTTAATGTGTATGTAAATCAATGCAGTACTGTCTTCAATTACCACGTGCTAACTTATGAAGTGTCTACTGAACAGTGTAATGTCATACCTAGCTGATCACTTGAGCAGATGCAGTAGGGAAGGGTGCAGTTGTGAACCCAATAGGGAAATGAAAGACTTGGGGTGGGGATGGGGGGAGAGAAAAGAGAAACGAAGAACAGAAATAGCTCTGGTCTTAAAGGTGAGTATTTTCTTCCACTGGGTGATGCTGACCATAATGAAGCATTAATAAATAAAAATTCAATTAAAGTTCAGTTACTATATAAATACCATATTCTATCTTTATGCAAACTTTCCATTGACACTGGTAGGCGATCAGCTGTGGAGGGTAATATGAAGTCCTAAACTTATATCCTGGTCTACAGAAAAATTTAATTTGGTCCTACACAGAGTGTGAGTTTCTAATTTTTGTGTTAGACCCTATACTAGTTGTGCTAATGTGTAACTCTTTGTTTTGAAAGAAGAATTCTGTCTATGTGTACACTTCCATGTTTGTGAATCTGCTCTTTGAAAAACTTTTTTTTTTTTAATAGGGACAATTGGATTCTTTGCATGCTTTTGGTTTGTGACCAAAATTTACAGCGTGGTGAAAGTTGACTGATGGAAGAAACCCCAGTGTGTGAAAGTTGGCACAGAAGGGATTTGATCTTCATTAACATAATTTAAAGACCTGTTCTTGGTGATGAACTTAAGCTTTATCAGAAGTATTGACATCTTGTTCCCTGGGAATGATACTGAATACACATCCTCCTCAAAACACTTTTTCCACAAAAGCGTTTGTATTGTGATTTAACAATCTGTTTTCATTCAAATCTTCTTAATGAAGACCAGAGTTAAATATTGTATGCATTTGTAAATATAACTATACTGTAATAGAAACATTAAATTCTAATGGCAGAATAGAAGTGGCTGTATTACGCAACTTAATGATCCTGCTGAATAAAATACAATTGTAAATAGGATTTTCTAGGCTTGGTAGGAGGGATGAATTATTTTTCTTTTGAAGGAAATGAGAACTTTTTATCATGCTAACTTTAAGGATGTCTCCACGGTGGGTTGCTGTTTTGGATGTGTTTTTTATTTTGTACTAGTGATCTGTCCATAAATATTCCAATTTCTGTGACTTCATTGGTTTCAGTGTTATTGGCCTTTTAAACTATGTGCCTCTGAGTCTTTGAATTTATAAATTCATAACCTTGTTGTAAAAATATCTTCAATGGGTAATTACATATTAGAAGTTTATGAAGTTATGTAAATACAGATATATTGACAAGGGAGCTTTCAAAATTATGTGGAGTCTTTTATTGCATTTTACTATATTTGATTAATGTATATTGACACTCCTTTTTGATCTGGGAAAATATCAGTTGTTCTAAATGACTAATGCTTAAAATGTGATAGTGGTGCGTGAGAATGAAATTAGACAATTACACGTATGCACTGCAGGATTAATCCAGCCCTTAACCAAGCTACTTTTTCTGAGACTAAATCATATGTGGAGAAGATCTTAATATATGCGCAGCATTCACTGCTGATCTTCTTTTAACTGATCTTAATGATGCATATTCCATAAAGCACCTGTGGCTAGATTTATTTAAGCAAAAAAACCAAAAAACCCACTGTTTTTGCCTCGTGTTCTGAGAAACGAATCAGTTCCAGGTGACTGACTAGAATGACTTATTCCACAGTAAATTTTAACAAATTTGAAATGTTCTTGTTCAGTAATTTAGATTCATAACTGTTCATCTATCCGCAAGGGCAGCATGTTTCCCACAGTCTGATAAAATTTTATTAAACTGCATGTACTAGTTGTCAGTCATAAATTAAATTTCTTTTGTCTGATTTTTCTAATGGTATGCTTTTCTAAAAGACCTTGACCTAATGATGCTCGAATACTGAATCAATAAAAATATTGTTGGTTAAGGTATCTTGTCATTATTAAGATCTCCAAGCTATGTAAAGTACTTAAGATAAAGCAATTTTCCAAGTTTTGTGTTCAGAAACAGAAAAATAAGTTTGGATAACTTTTGTATGCTTGGTTTATCTGGTTAGAGCTTAATTCTGAACTCTAACGTATTCAGACCCCCAAAATCTTCATTTATAAAACTGGATATATTTGCGAAGTGACAAGTGTGCATACCTATCACATCTACAAAACTCAAACATTTTTATTCAGTGAAATTGGCCTCTGCCCACAACAAACATCATTTACTTAAAAGTACAGTTGAACCCTGTTATGTCGCCGGCCTAGGGGTTTGCCAAAAAGCGTCGAGATAACCGATGATCGAGATAAGGCGAAGCGGGGACCAGGTAAGCGGGGCCGGGCGGGCGGGCGGCAGGCGGCGGGACCGGGAAGCGGGCGGGCCGGGCGGGCGGCAGGCGGCGGGACCGGGAAGCGGGGCCGGGCCGGCGGGCGGCAGGCGAAGCGGGGACCGGGGAAGCGGGCGGGCCGGGCGGGCGGCAGGCGGCGGGACCGGGAAGCGGGGCGGGCGGGCGGGCGGCAGGCGGCGGGACGCGGGAGCGGGCGGCTGGGGACACGTGGGTCGGGACGCGGGGCTGGCGGCTGGGGACGCAGGGCTGGGCGGCTGGGGAGCCGGGCGGCCGGGGACGCGGGGAGCCGGGCGGCTGGGGACGCGGGGCCAGGGCAGGAGTCGCGCGGCTGGGGACGCGGGGCCAGAGCAGGAGTCGCGTGGCCGGGGAGGGATGCGGCAGGAGCCGGGCAGGGCCGCCGCCGGAGTTAGTAGTTTACCGGTAAGTGGCAAATTCGGCGCTCTTCTATGCTCGAGATATTAGGGTTCGGCGAGATTAAAGAATCTACATAACCGATGAGAAACCGATAAGACAAAGAGGGAGTTTGGCAGTTCCACTTCTAAAACGTCGACTTAATACGATTGGCAAGTTAACCGAGGTCGAGATAAATGGGTTCGACTGTATAAATACTTGGCTTGTCACAACATAATCCTAACTCTGATCCTTGGATTGTTTATGTATTTTGTTACTTTGATTTAGGGATACTTTTAAATGGATAACTTAAAAGCATTAATGGAAAAAAAATTCTAAAATATTTAAAATTAGAGCCCATCGGAAATTTGCCAGTTTTCCATCAAAAATGCCAGTTCATCAAAAGCAGTATGCTTCTGTGGAACCCAGGTCAGTTTCACCCTGCTATTTGCACCATACAGCAGCAAAACTGTCAAATCACATCAATTTCAGTCTGGGCTGATTTACAGTAGGTGCTACATCAGCACAGCTGCACTGATGCAGCTGTGCTGCTGTAGCGCGTTGATGAAGACGCGCTATGCCGACAGAGCATCTCCTACCGACATAGTGTGATGTAGACACCATTTCAAGTTGATGTAAGTTACGTCGCTCGGGGTGTGTGTGGCTTTTTCACACTCCTGAGAGAGAGAAGTTATGTCGACTTAAGCAGTAGTGTAGATGACCCCTGAGTAGCTGCGGGGGATCCTACAAAGCATATCTTACTTTGGAAACAATGGCATGTTGGTTGTTTTTTAAAATGAAAATCTCGTTGAATTTTCAGTTCCAGGGAAATGTCAGAAATATTGTTTGGTTTGAATTAGAATGAAATAAACTGTGAAATGTTAAAATTTGCTGCAGAATGGAAACTCCAAGTTTTGACCAGCACTCCTTATGATTTTTTTTTCCTTGAGAATTTCAGTTTAATGGAAGTGTGATGTTACAGTGAAGTAATCTTGACAGGATGTAGGCAGACACTGTATTTGAGGCTGATCGCTATAATTTTTTCAGAATAGTATAGTTTCCAAATAACAGCCTCTTAAACCTTTTACTACTCCTGCCCTTAAAAGTCCATTGTATGAGCTAATGTCTCTGTGTTGGATGCTACAATCAGTGCCTTACAATGTGCAATATGTGTTTTAAAATTGAGACTGCCTGTAAAATCTGTTTCAGACTTTGAAACCTTGATTTTAGTGAGCTGATAAGTCCCCCCCAAAATTAAATGCATCACAAGTTTTTTTTAAAAAGCCATTTTAGGGCTGTATAACCTCAAGACTTAACTTATTCCAAAGTTCAAAACAAATTCTACATCTCAATGTGATTTATTCAATCTAAATATCTGAAAGCCTGACGCTATGTTTTGGAGTTACAGGGCATCACAATCGCTCTACTCTAGTGAATATACCATGTCTCCCTAATATACTTGGAAGAACTGGGCCTAGAACCCTTGTCCACTGCTCAAATATATTTGGTTCTGCACGTGAGACAAAGGGAGATTTAGTTCACGGTTATGGAAGTGTTTCTGTTGGGGTGGCTGATTGCAGGTTAGAAAAAACAATGTGCTCATACACCTGCACTGAGTGAAATAAACAGCAAAAAAACCTTACTCTTTATAGCACTTGGAAGTTACGGGGCCAGTGCTACTCCATTGAAATTAGGGGGAACAGTATGTGGTTCTAACCTATCTACAACAACAAAAATTCAAATTTGCTTAATACCAGGCTATCTTGGAATATATTTAAATGAATGGAAAGGTTGAAGGAGTAGGAACAAGCTGTTGAGCTATCACAAAACAAAGCAATGTTGGACAAAACTCAGTTTCAAATCTTTGTCAAATTGTAGTGACTTGGGTACAAACTGATTGCTTTCAGAGTTCAAAGTAGAATTTTGTATTGCTTCAAGCTTCACAATCTTCAAGCCAAACCCCTTTTACAAGCCAGTTATAGGGATGGCTAAAATAGAGCTCCATAATGGAAACTTTGTTCTACTCTGAATTAGACAGAGGCTACCTCTACATAGAGGTCGTTTCTCTGTACAGTTTTCAGGTGCATGTTTTGCTTGGTATTTTGGTACTATATGTCCAGCTACATATAAGCAGCCACAAGTATCTTATTAAGAAACCCCCCATCTCCCACAGTTCTGAACATCTGGGCTGCTTTCGAGTCCAGCCCCCTGCCTTCACTATCAGGACCAAGTACTCTCAAACCTTTCTATGCAGCTTCACAGAGGTGGATCAGTGGTTTGGATCTGCATGTTCTGGCCAGATTCTCGGCCTGCATGGCAGCAGACAGTGGTGGGATCCACAGAAAGAGTGGTGGTGCTGTAATCTGAACTCTTTCTGTGCAGCTTTTGGGCAGTGAGGAGCAGAGTTCTCTCTCTCCAATGCTCCTCCTCCTCCCAGGGTCAGTTAACCACTCAGGTGTGTAACCCTCCCTTTGACTCCACTGCAGCATCTCGCTGTGGGCCCCTCTGTTCCTTGCAGACATAGCAGAGCAGCCAAGAAGGCACAGGGTTAAATCCTCCCTACGTGGAAGGTAGCCTTCCTAGGCTTTCCAGATCGTGAGTTGTCCCTAGCCTGCACCCACCTTCTATGCCTAATTCTGGTAAGGTACGGAAGCTGTGTCAGACAGGCAGCTGGGGTCCCCAACCCCCCAAAGCAGCTGTGACTCCAACAGGGGGGAAATGGATCAGGAACCCCAGTACTCTACTTGTTTCTGCCCTTTCCACTACTGAGGAAGGTGGACCAGAAAATAAGATGAGTAATTCTTATAACTCCTCAGTGGCCAAGGAGACCTTGGGTCTTGGACCTGTTGGAGCAGTAACTGGAATTCCCCACTCCAGCTTCCATGGAGACTGGACATCCTCTCACAAGGTCCTCTTCTTAATCCAGATGCAAAATGGATTCAACTAACATGTATTATTCATGCACACTATACCCTTTTTGGATACTTGCAGAAAAGGGTGGTAAAAGGGGTATTGCTGCACCCATATCTCCCCTGGTAAATCTCACTTAAACACTACCCTTCCCTACGATCCATCTCTCATTTCCTTTCTCGTCTCTCAACATTCTGCTGTCTTTCTTATGCCATACCCTGTGCGACTGTCTATTCCCTGCTCATCGTCTGCTTACCACCACCTCTGGAATTCATTATCATAATCACCTCACTTGGTCTCTTATACGAGGGTTTTAGATGGAGTTCACAAGAAACTTTTCTTGTGGACAGATTGTTCTATAGTTGTCCACTATAGGCTTTCTTTCATTTTAATCGGAATCACCGGGAACTGACCCCTGTTGCAGAGAGAGTGTGGTGGTCAAATCATGTGGAAGTCAGACATGCCACAAAATCCTAGAATACTACAAATTAAACTTGTCGGGTTGAATTTCAGTTCATCCTTCCAACTCTATGATATTCCAGCACTTTTTAAAAATGTGCAGCGTAGGTTCTGTCTTATCCTTAACAAGTGCTCTAGCATCGCCTGTGGGCAAGAGCGCTTCCCAGTTAGTGTAAGGCATTGGAGCAGGGTTAACTGTAAGGTGAGACGCTAAACTGTTTCCTAATTACCAGAACTTTCTGTTAATGTAGATTTTTACCTTGAACATATTTACTTTATACACTAAATTATTACTTACTACAGACACTAAATTTCTGAAAATATTTTTAACCAAAAATCTCTAACTACCAAAACTAGAAACTAATTTGTAACATGATGGCTGAACTATCACTTGTGCTGGGTGTGGGGATACAGCTACACAAGAGCCTGTTTGTATGAAATATAACTTTCACTCTTACGGTGTTGCTTTAGTACAGATTGTGTGTTCTGCTAACCTGGTCTACGTGCACATCTTCCGTTTTTTAAGTTCACAAATAAAAGGGTGGGTTCAGAGGTGGACTTGCACAGTGTTCTGAAGCGTTTGCAGCCCTGGGCTGGGTGACTGACTGAATGCAGCACATACACTGCTGCTGGGCTTCTGGCCTCACTTTGCAATAGTAAATCAAAGTCACCTGAGATTTACTACAAGTTTGCTGCATTTTTTTTTAAAAAACCTCAAGAACAAAGGGCCCATATGTTTACTTTGAATTTCCTACTTATTGCAGGGCATTTTTAGGCAGTCCTGTTATCTTTTTCATTATTAAATTAATTAAAATATTACTTGTGATGCTTTTCTATCTGTATTTCTCTCTGAAGTCTGTCCTATCATATTTATTGTGATTTGTCAAAACACACCTATTTAAATTCTGGGCACTTGCATAGTATCTATAAGAATACATAAGTCAGCATAAATGTGATTGTCAGGGTGGAGTGAGGAAGTGGCCTTGGTGAGCTCCTACTTTCCCCTTCCTTAATTACCAGAGAGTGTGTTTATGTTTGTGGTGTGCTTGCTTCTTGACTGAAGTATATAGTGTGATCTGTTTGTTTGGGGGACCATGTGCTGAGCCTAGCGGCCTGCTAGGCAAGGCTGAGAGCTTCTTAACAAGGCTTTGATCGCTAAGCCCTTTAGCACCCTTAACCACAGGGTGGGGCTACTAAGGGATAACAGGGGTTTAAAAATGTGATATGGAGACTTCAGAAGCTTAAAGCATCATAGAAAGTATGATAGAGTGGTGGGTATGCCACATTTACTCCTCTAAGGGTATGTCTACACTACAAGAGTAGTTCGATTCAACTTAAGTCGAATTTGTGGAATCGACCGTACAAAGTCGAATTTGTGTATCCACACTAAGGACACTAATTCGACTTTGTGAGTCCACACTAACGGGGCAAGCGTCGACTTTGGAAGCGGTGCACTGTGGGAAGCTATCCCACAGTTCCCGCAGTCCCTGCTGCCCATTGGAATGCTGGGTAGAGCCCCCAATGCCTGCTGGGGGAAAAAATGTGTCGAGGGTGCTTTTGGGTAACTGTCATCATTGAACCATCAATCACGCCCTCCCTCCCTGAAAGCGCCTGCGGGCAATCTGTTCATGCACTTTTCTGGTCAGTGACATCGCGGACGCCACAGCACTGCGAGCATGGAGCCCGCTGCAGTTATGGCCGTTTTCACCTCCTGCACCTTATCTTCCACCTCTTCCACAGTCAGCTGCTGAGAAATCGGGCTACTTTTCAATGGTGCTGCAAGCACTGGTGGACCATAGAGGACGTTTTACCAACATCAACGTTCGGGTGGCCGGGCAAGGTTCATGACGCACGTGTTTTCAGGAACTATGGTCTGTTTAGACGCCTGCAGGAAGGTACTTTCTTCCCGGACCACAAAATAACTGTTGGGGATGTGGAGATGCCTATAGTGATCCTCGGGGACCCAGCCTACCCGCTAATGCCCTGGCTCATGAAGACCTATACAGGCGCCTTGGACAGCGATAAGGAACTCTTCAAGTACCAGCGAGCAGCATGACCTGTGACTGTTCAGTTTCTTTACAGAGAAGCTGAACCTGCCCCTGTTTCTTTACCCAGTTACTGTTGACTATCCTCTGCAGTTACATACCCCGTTCACCCCTTTTCCCCCACTTCCAACACATGTGTAAAAATAAAATACACGTTCCATTGTTACTTAACAAAGGTTTATTTATTAATGACTTTGCGTTAAAGGGTTGAAACTGGGATGCAGACTGTGCTGGGTAGGGTGTGCGGTGATGTAAAGACCGCCTCTAAACTCGAGGAATGACAGGCTCCTGCTCCTAGAGCAGTACGCAGTGCCGGACTGGTTGTTTCAACGGAGCCTGCCATCCCTCCTTTTTGGGACTCTGTGTGCGGGGGCTATGTGACCTTATGGTGGGGGAGGACGGTTACAGATTCCCCTGCTGCGTGGCCCTGTGGTCCAGGACAAGGACCGCTGCATAAGATCTGTAACCGCCCTCCCCCGCTACAAAGTCACATACCCCCCCACCCACACAGAACCTGGAAACTACCTCCCATACCGACCAGGGTGCCTACTGACTGCACTGTGTGTGTGACCTGCTGCTGATCCTGCCCCCGTGTCTGTACCCTGGTAAGGGTGACTGCCCTATACAATTACCAACCTCCTTCCCCACCCCACCCCACCCTTCAAACACAGTCTTCTGTAAAAAACATGATGGAAACAGTAATTAACAGCAAAGTATTTTTAATCATTAACTAGACAGTTAGGGGATGAAACTTGGATTGGGGCTTGGGTGAGTCAGAAAGGGAAGGACTTCTCAAAATTGAGGGTATGAGAGCTTTTGGGTACTTGAGCACTCTGCTGGGGTGCAGTGACAGTTTTCACGGCCCCTGGTGCCCCTCCTTCTGGTTATTTTGGGTGAGGGGGGTATGGGACTTTGTGGCGGGGGAGGGCGGTTGCAGATACACTGCGGGGGGGCTCTGTCCTCCTGCCTGCGGTCCTGCAGAACATCCACAAGGCGCCGGAGCATGTCCATTTGCTCCCTCATTAGTCCAAGCAGCGTTTGAGTCGCCTGCTTGTCTTCCTCACGCCACCTCTCCTCCCGTTCGCGCTGTGAGCGCTGGTACAGAGAGAGGGTCTCCCTCCACTGGCTCTGCTGGTCCTCCTCGGCTCGGGAGCAGCCAAGAAGTTCAGCGAACATTTCATCCCGTGTCTTTTTCTTTTGCTGCCTAATCTTTGCCAGCCTCTGTGAGGGGGATGCTGGGGCAGGTCTGGAGACAGTCGAAGCTGTGTGATGGGAAAAAGCGAGTGAATTCCTTGCAAAGATACATTTCTGCGAACAATGAACACAGTCTAGTCTGTTTCTGTGAACAGGACCATGCACAGCACTTATCTCGTGCTCACTCCTGCTGCAGGCAATCCGGAAAGCATAAACTCTGCCCCTGTTCCACCCCATCACAGTCTCCCCCGACCCTTGGCATTCTGGGTTGAGATCCCAGTGCCTGATGTGGCAAAAATAATTGTCGCGGGTGGTGCTGGGTAAATGTTGTCAGTCATTCCTTCCTCCGGGAAAGCAACGGCAGACAATCATTTCGAGCCCGTTTTCCCTGGAGTACCCTGGCAGACGCCATAGCGTGGCAACCATGGAGCCCATTTTGCCTTTTGTCACTGTCACTGTATGTGTAATAGATGCCGCGGACAGAGGTGATTCAGCGGCGCTACACAGCAGCATTCATTTGCTTTTGCATGACAGCAGAGATGGTTATCAGCCATACTGTACCATCTAACATGCCATTGTAAATTGGCAATGTGATGACGGTTACCAGTCGTATTGCATTATACCTTCTGCTGCTGTCATAGGTGCTCCTGGCCGAGATCAGCCGGGGGCGCAAAAGACAAAACTGGGAATGACTCCCCGAGTCAATCCCTCCTTTATGGTATGTAAAAATACAATAATTCCTGCATAGAATATGGGGCAAGTGTAGTAGAGATCCAGTGTATCAGAGAACCAGAGAGCACAGCCGCTCTGTGTCAGATTATGCAGGAATGATGAGCTGCATGGCATTCACAGGGGGTGCTCCTGCAACAACCCCACCTGTTGCTTCCCTCCTCCCCCAGCCTTCCCGGGCTACCGTTGCAGTGTCCCCTGATTTGTGTGCTGAAGTAATACAGAATGCAGGAATAAGAAACAGTGACTTGTTAGTGAAATGAAATGAGGGGAAGGCAGCCTCCAGCTGCTATGATTGTCCAGACAGGACATTAAGCAGTGTGGGGGAGAGGAGAACAGCATCCTGCTGCTATGACAGTCCAGGCAATACAGAATCTTTTCTTTACACATAAAGGGCGGGGGCTGATGGAGCTCAGCCCCCTGTTGCTATGATGAAGACGGTTAGCAGGCCGTCTACTTATGGGCTGATGATGAGGATGGGTACCAGTCGTATTGCACTACACCATCTACCACAAGGCTGATGATGATGACGGATATCAGTCATATTGTACTGTCAGCCACCCATGAGGTGGGGGGGGGAGAGGATGCTACAGTACAGTGCTGCAGCATCGCGTCTACCAGCAGCATTCAGTACACATAGGGTGACATTTAAAAGAGTCAAGAGACTTTTTTTTTCCCTTTTCCTTCTGGGGGTGGGGGGTGGGTGTACATTGACGAGCTATACCCTGAACCGCCGCGGACAATGTGTTTGACCGTACAGGTATTGGGAGCTCAGCCAAGAATGCAAATGCTTTTCGGAGACTGCAGGAACTGTGGGATATCTTGCGTCCTCAGTCCCCCCTCCCTCCATGAGCGTCCGTTTGATTCTTTGCCTTTCCGTTACGCTTGTCACGCAGCAGCGTGCTGAGTCTCTGCTACGCCGTCTGTCTGGAGATTTTTTGAAAATACTCTGGACCAGGCGTAACATTACAGTAACTCCCCTAATTAGATGCAGGAGTCTCCGAGTGAGATCACCCTGAGGACGGTCACTGAAGGAGATAGAGAGCGCATGCTGCGTGAAAGCCAGCACAAACCAGTGGCCTATGCTGCCATGCTCGGGGAGGCAATGCTCCCTGAACGCCTCATGAAAGTCTGGCACGGAAAAGTGTGCTACCACGGAGCACCCAATAAGGCAGATCTCCCCAGGAACCTCCTGCGGAGGCTTTTCGATTACCTCCAGGAGAGCTTCGTGGAGATCTCCCAGGAGGATTTCTGTTCTATCCCCATATATATATAGACCTCCTTTTCACATAGTTCAGATTCCTGTTCCATTAATAATAAAAGTTTACATGTTTAAAGCACTTACAGACTGATCCTTCCCCTGATTCAGGGTCCGGGTTAACGGCCGGGGAGGGTTCGTAGGGGATCTCCATGAGGGTGATGAAGAGTTCCTGGCTGTCGGGGAAACCAGCGTTGTAAGCGCTGTCACCTGCCTCGTCCTCCACAAACCCTTCCTCATCTTCCCCGTCCGCGAACATCGCCGAGGAACTGGCCGTCGACACTATCCCATCGTCAGAGTCCACGGTCACTGGCGGGGCAGTGGTGGCAGGCTCTGGAGCGTCCGTTTGCCGCTTTGGTCTTCTGGTAGCCTTGTCTCAGGTCCTTGATTTTCACATAACTTCTCATGTTGCATCCCGGCTGTATCCTCTGTCTCTCATGGCTTTGGAGACCTTCTCGTAGGTCTTTGCATTCCGTTTTTTGGAGCGCAGCTCCGAAAGCACAGACTCCTCGCCCCACACACCGATCAGATCCAAGACTTCCCGGTCAGTCTATGCTGGGGGCCCTCTTTCTATTCAGAGATTGCATGAACTCCTCTGCTGGAGAGCTCTGCATCATTGCCGGTGCTGCTGAGCTCACCCCGATGTCCAACCAGGAAATGAGATTCAAACTGGCCAGACAGGAAAAGGAATTCAAATTTTCCCGGGGCTTTTCCTGTGTGCCTGATCAGAACATCCAAGCTCGGACTGCTGTCCAGAGCGTCAACAGAGTGGTGCAGTGTGGGATAGCTCCTGGAGCTACTAAGGTCGATTTCCGTCCACACCTAGCCTAATTCGACATGGCCATGTCGAATTTAGCGCTACTCCCCTCGTCGGGGAGGAGTACAGAAGTCAAACTAAAGAGCCCTCTATGTCGAATTAAATAGCTTCGTGGTGTGGACGGGTGCACGGTTAATTCGAATTAACGCTGCTAAATTCGAATTAAAGTCCTAGTGTGGACCAGGCCTAAGACTTCTTGAACTGTCTCTTTTTTCATTTATCCTTACGTTACGTCAAAGCACGTATTTTACAGAGTGTAGGGATTTGAAGCTAGCAGTGGCTGTGCTCAAAATGCTAGTGCCATAGGACTAAATTAAATTTTAAAACCATAGGGTTAAAAAAATGAAGAAAGGTTAAAAACTAAGTTTTACAAGCTTTTAGTTTAGGATTAAGTAAAAACAGGAGTATTTCTTGAAAGTCCATCTTAGAAAGCTGGGAGCAGGGAGTACTAGTCAAAGTTCACAAGCTTTATTCCAAAATTTTCGTTCAAGTTTCAAAGACCTGATTGTCTGATTCTTAGAACACAACATCCTTCAGAGCTTAGCTGCAAGGCTTTCAAATATATTTCCACAATCCCTACAGACCTACAACTGAAGTTTAAAAATATTAATGTTTCCATTTTCAAAACCACTATCTGGTGTTACAGATAGTGTGACAAGTTGATGTCACAAGTTGTGCCCATGTGCATCATGATTTCATAAGCTTCTTTAACAGGGCTGGCAGGGAAGGGCAGTTTGCCCCAGATCCCTCATTTGCGAGGGTGCCTTAAATTGAGTGACATTGTGACCTGGAATGCAGGGTTGCAGCATTACTCAGGTTTGGCCTGGCCATCCCTGTATCACAGTGGAAGGAGCAGCTGGGCCAAATTTGAGTGTATGGTCTTGTGACCTGGTGCATGGAGTCACAGCATGGGATGACAGTGCCTCTGATGGAGGGGTAGCTGGGCCAAATTTGAGTGAATGGTGGTGTGACCTGGCATATGGGATCATAACGCCTGGAGCACCCATGGGACAGGAGTCACAGCTGCGGGGGTTAGTGCGGGTGGGCTGTCTTTCCAATCCCTCTCCCCCTTCTCGGCCTCCCCTCAGTAGTAATATTTTTGAAAGAGTAGAGACCTCAATTTCACATTTTGTCCTGGGCCCTCAAAAGCCTCTGTGCAGCCCTGTTTAGAAATCACAACATCAGATGTACAGCGTTAAAAAGAGTGGGAAGTAGATCTTCAAACTTGCATACCTCAGAGCTTAATGAAATGAGGTATCGTCCAACAGGAGAGACATTTCTAATGTTTTAGCTTTCAAAGACTTAATTTTATTTACTTTACATAGAACTATCTAGACCGCAATTAGTCTTTCCAGTATAAAAGTATGTCATATGGGAACCAGGGTGGACAGTGGTTTTCAACAATAAGTCCGCATGGAACAGGAGTTGAAAACAGCTTAAGTGTTAGTGTAAGACAGAACACAACTGGTTTCAATGTCATTTATAGCATGACTGAACTTTGGTTCTGACAAGTTCCTTCTTGGAAAAAATGACTTGAGTCCATTCAATCTATATCAAGCATTCTAAAATGTTATTGCAGATGACTGGGTTCTCTTCACACTAGCACTTAAATTGTTTTTATTAATGGTTCAACAAGAGTCAATTTCCAAATAGAGGCAGGGCTTTAGAAACAATTATTGGGTGACTGACTTAAACAAAACCAAGTGCCACATCTATCCCTTTTATATGAATGCAGTTCCCTGCCCGCCCCCCTCCACCTCATAAACAGCTTCTGGCTGCAGATTTGGTCCTTCGTAAAAGAGATTTTGAAGATCCCAGCTGACTGTACAGCAGCCTGGTAATCCTCTAATCATCTGTTCTCTGAACTAGTATGGAGATGTCACTGAAAAGGCTTGTTGACAACCTTCTGTCTATAGCATTAAAGATAATTCTGGCAAAACTGTGAATATCTTAGTCGGTTGGACTTTACACATGGCTGACATGTCTTGGTGACAAATTCAAAAAGACTGTTGACAGAAAAAAAATTGCATGGAAAAATACTTCTATTTTCCAGTGTGCTTTGAGTTAAACTGACTAAATCAGGTTACTGACTAAATCTTTGTAACCTCTGTTGAATCTATTTCCAATTTTGTTTGTGTTTTTTAGAACAATGTCTTATTTTAAAGAGTTAGATACACAATTGTACTTTCCATACTGATTGCTATGCTGTATGATTGCTATTTTCGTATATGTGTTGAACTATTATTTCTTGTATAAGTGTATATTCATAAATATTGTAAGAAATAATACAGATTTAATTAGTTTAAGTTTTCACAAACACAGTGATAGGCTTTGATTTGACAGGAAACAAAATGGAAAATGAAATGATCAAATACATTAGTAAGTGTCTTACAAGTTGTTATATCAGCCTCAACCAATCCTTGCTAGAATAGTTAAAATGTGTTTAGTATTGTAAAATGAATACTAAGCCCAACTACACTGTTTTGTTACATATGGAACATAATCTGATCCTGAAGAGCTGCTTAATCCACTATTTTAATACTAGTCAGTAGATTAAGAGATCTATACTCCATAGTGACACAATATATTGAGTTAAAGATCTAGAGGGGAACATTTATATGATCTATTGTAATAGCAAAAGGAAACATCATAATGTTGTAGTGTCAACAGTCTGAAGATTACCTGCAGGGTTTCAATGCATGCTACAATGAATCAAGCCTTAATGAACATCCTTAAATTTAAAAGCACTGTAAAATTTACTGAAAGAGAGGGATCTGAAATAAAAGGGGAGGGCAGACAAATACAAAGTAACATTTCAACAAAATGTACTGTTAAAGACCTAGAATGAATTAAGTTTAAAGGTGTTAAAATAATGTTTGTGACACAAGCTAAAAAAGCCAAAGTATTCCAAATTGAAACCCTCTCACCCAAAATGGTATTTGCAGTTTTGCAAGCTAACGTTATTATAAAAAGATCATCAAACTTCAGAACATGGGGGTCTCAAGCGACTCCCTCTCCCCCCCCAACCAACCCTCTCTTGTCCTCCACAACTACTAAGCACCCATGTTTTTATCTTGTGGCCCTAATTCTCACTATCACAGTTGTCACAAGTACTCAAAATAGTTTAAAAAGTAATCAGTATGGATTGTATAAACCAAGATGGATTGCTTCAAAGAGGTCTTAATCTGTTTAATAGAAAATAAATTTTAAAAAATCAGCTGAATACAGGATCAATTCACTGACCCAGAAAATTATAAACCAAACCAAGAAACATCAATTTCTCTGACAGACATAAAGCAGATCTCTGCTCTTCTTGGCTGGAGAGAGACCAACCAACCCCACCACTAACAGAATCAATTAACATTTCTTTTATGTGAACCTGCCAGTGTCAGGTCCTGAAAATAGCTAGCCAGCCTTGAAAACAACACTCGATGCAGAAAATCTCAACAACTACTGTCCTGTCCCAAGCCCTCTCTTGTTAGGTAGATCACTTAGAAAGTAGTGACAAAGGATCTAAAGTGACAAATAACATATTCCGACATATTGCACCATTTG
Source organism: Mauremys reevesii (assembly GCF_016161935.1). Lineage (NCBI taxonomy): Eukaryota > Metazoa > Chordata > Testudines > Geoemydidae > Mauremys > Mauremys reevesii. Next base: position 103,045,007 of record NC_052623.1, read on the forward strand.
CTATTAGGATTTAAACTGGATCATGGTACAGGGACATCCAGAGTAGCACTAATGGACAACTTCCTCATGGAAACAGATAGTGGTCAAATCTCAGTGATCATAATAGATCTAACTGCAGCTTTTAACATAACTGAAAGTCATGGGGTCAGAAGAAAAGTACTGTCATATATTACAAATTGGCTAAGAGACAATTGTATTCATATTTGTATTTAATTTCTTTAAATGTATGTGAAAGTACAAAAGGGAGCCATCCCAGGTGCCCCTGTTATAAATAATAAAAAACAAAGTATTAAATTAAAGGGGGAACAGAACACAAATTCCCATCCCCACATTTTACTAGCCCCATTAAAACTAATCTGATCATGCAGATAGATGCACCTTGTAGCATTCCATGAAGGTAAGGAAAGCAGGGCTATTTTGGGCCCGTGGGAGATGGAGGGTGAGGAGTGTTGTCAGATGCTACAGGTGTGGTGCTCTGCTCTGTTCAATGTTGATATCAATCGGCTGCGTGCGTGTGCTCCCTCTGTGTGCTGCCCCAGCTCTGCGCAGATAGCTGACATAGCAGATCCCGAGAGAACCCCCAATGACCACAGACTCTAGTAAGGTACGAAGACACTTCGGCCAGGTTTATTGTCAAACGAAGCACAATAATAGTTCCCTCTAGACTTTACTCTACAGGACATACTATGAATATGTGCCCCCTGGCAATGGACTCAGCTCAGTCAGTGGCGGGACTTTCCACTGCCCCCTAGGCAGGACAAAGACACTGCCCCAGGGATGCATTCTTATACAGAGGTACATACAAGTTACATGTCACTCTTGACATATTGAGGTGCAACCTGTCTGCATAGCAAGGTACAACCCCTCTACGTAGTAAGGTGCCGCCTCTCACCTTGTACATGTTGGTTTGAACAAAACAACTCTATCCATCATATTCCCCTTTTGGCCCTGTCATTGGGATGGGTCATCCTGTTCCTTGTTATCTGTGTGGAGTGTACAAGTATGCAAATGTTCTGATATCTGGTGTTCAGTACCTTTTAGGTATGTCTCTGTTTGCGGCATCAGCCCTTTCCTTGCCAGCTTCTGTGAGCAGGGCCTGCCTCTGGCTCACAGCTTAACTTTGCTCTATGTTAGCAAAGTCTTGACCATTACCTTAGTTCAGGCCTTAGGCCTCAAGCCAGGCCTCTGATACCAAGGTTTATATCTCAGGGCCTCCTCTTACTACAGGGGGGAGTTTGTTCCAGAATTGACAAGCCCATATCGAGAATGAATACTCCACTGCTAGCCCCCTCTCCCTTAAATCAAAGGGGATTGAGGTCAAGCACATCCACTGATTACAGCTACAGCAGAATGGCACGAGTAGAAGGAAACTCACTCAAATAGTCAGGTTCTGAGCCATTTAGCATTTAAACTAAAACCTTAAATTCAGTCTGGAAACTGATAGGCAGCCAGTACAAATCATGGAGCAGAGCTGTGATGTTCTGCCACTGAGCATTGCTTAATAGGCAAAGAAGTAGACCTGAATGGTAAATTTTCAACATGGCAAAAGGTTAAGACTGGGTGTGCCAGGGACCTGTATTAGGGAATGTGCTATTTATTATATTCATCCATGATGTGTGAAAGGGTTGGACAAAGACAGTTCAAAATTTGCAGGTGACATAAAATTATTTAGAATAATCAAGATCAGAGCTAACTGAGGTGGATGGACCCCACAATTCATTTTATTTGTTTTCTTTAAACATTTAACATATGATGGGTGTCTACTCAGTGCCCTGGGTGCCTACCCCATATGTTACAAACCACAAGATAAACATAAATGAAGGACTGATCAAATATATAGATAGCCACATTAGCCTGCACCCTCAAAAGCCTTAACACAGTGAGGGAAAAGATGAGTTTTGTAGCATGCCTGGAAAATTAAAAATATCTGGGCACTGACAGACTAAGGTGGGGGAGTGCATTCCAAAATCAAATCCTGGTAATGGCAGATGACATACAGTGTTGACAAATGCAAGGTAATGCACATTGGAAAGAACAGTTTACACTACTCGTGTATTGCTGGGTATTAAATGAAGAGTTAGCACTCATGAAAAAGATGTGGGCCTCACAGTGTAAAATTAAATGAAAACATCTGCCCAGTGTACAGTATAAGTCCAAAAGTAAACAAAATGTGAGTATGTGTAAATAAAGAGGTCGAAAATAATACTGAAAATATTAGAATGCCACTATTGAAATCAGAGGTGTACTCTCATCTGGAATACTGTAGTCAATTCTGGTCATCAGACCTCAGAACAATATAACAGAAGTAGAAGCGGCCCAGGGATGGCTGATAAAAATAATTAGAGGCATGGTAAATTTCTGTATGTGGAGAAATCAAAAAGATTGGGATTATTTAGCTTAGAGAGGAGGTGAATAAGAGGAAACATGATATAAAATAATGAATATTCTAGAAAAAGATGTTTACCTCTATTTGCCCCTTCTCATAACACAAAAAACAGTGTTCATAAAAAAAAAGTTTCAATTATATTGAAAGGCAACATTTAAAATTCATAAAAGGAAATATTTTTATAGAACATAAAATTAACCTGTGGAACTCATGGCTGGACATTACTGAAGCCAAGAACTTATTAGGATATTTAAAAAAAAAAAAAAAAGGATTATTAATGTAAGGGTGGGATTTTCAAAGTGCCCTGTGTTGGCCAAACTCTGTTCTCACTGAAGTCAATTGGAGCAGTTAGGCCAATGTTAAGCACTTTTGAAAAACCTCACCCTTATATAGATAATGAAAACACCCACAATTACATCAGTATACATATAATAAAGGAATGGAAATCATCCTGGTCCAGGGCAAAAACCTGATTTCTGTAGGAAGAAACTTCTGTAACTGTTTGCTACAGGGTTTCTTACACCTTCCTCTGAACCAGCTGGTTCTGGCCAATGTCAGAGACAAGCTATTGGACTAGTTGGCAATTGCAATTGCTGTGCTTCTATGACATAAGCCACAGGGAATATGTTTTTTTGGTCAGAGGGCATAGTTTCCATGTAAAGTTCCTGCTGTAGAAATGGCCCTGATATACAGCTGCTGCTAGGAAAGCCCTTAATCAGCTCCTGCTGCTCCAGCCCCAATCAGGGGGCTGACTAAATAGCCAGTGCTTGCTTAGGAACTGCCTTCACCTGCCAGGCTCATTAGCAGGAGCTAAAAGGCTGGAAGTAAAAGCAGGGGAGTGGAGACTAGGAGGGAGAGGCTAGGTGGGATGATGGAGCCTATTAGTCTGTGGCTGGTCAGGCACTGGTGTGAGGCCAAGCCATGTAAATAGTGGGAAACTGGTGGTGGAGAAAAGATGCAAAATAAAGAGCATGGGTGTTGCACCACCTTAGAGCGTCCCTGAGTCTTTAAGGAGCAGGGCCAAGGGATTGAAATTCTACAGAGTGTGGTATGCACCCCACTATAAGCCTCTATGCACATTCTTCCAAGTAAGAAAAGATTGCTTAAAGGGATTATGTATGGGACTGGCATCAGTCAGAATGTGCTCACGTTGACACTGTCTTTACAGTTTGTTTGTGCCAGTTTGAGGGCAGATAAAACAGTATACCTATTTCCAGAAGGCTTCCAAAATTTAACTCTCCCAAGGTAAATTAAGAATGCTGTGAGGGCTGCCTGGAGAATTTCCTTACTTTGTTAGGTTGTGTTGGAAATTTAATTCTTATGTTCTTATAGGTAATATTTAATAGATAAAATACTAATCAATCATGCTAATGTGTGATTCTGCTCTGAAAAGTGACTATGAAAATGGTATTGTCAGGTTTAATGTTTGTTTATGTCTCCATGTTTTCTGTTGTGGTAAGGCCCAGCCATTTAAACTTGTACAAATGTCTCGCTATGCTAAAGTGAGTACAGGGGTCCTGGTATACATCTCCCCCTTATTCATTGTTTTGGATATCCGTTGCTCATCAATAAGGGGATATGTTCCGATTTAGGTTCGTCCTGATCCGCATATCCATTGTTTGCATGGATCAGGACCTATGTGAATTGGAACATGTTTCCCTATAGTACAGTACTGTACTTGCATCCACCAGCCATGTTCAAGGCTTAGTACCTATGGAGAATGTTCTCCATGCTGATTAAGGAGACAGCAGGTGAAGGAAAGCCCAGTGTAAAAGAGTTTTGGAAATTCTACAGCATTTTGAATAGTGTGGAAAACACTGACACATCCTGGGAAGAGGTCACTTTGCAATGTATGAATGGCGTTTGGCACCGTGCATGGCCAGATGCTGTCCACAGTTTTGTGGGATTTGATGCTGTTCCTGCTCTCGAGCAAGAAATTGTCATGTTGGCAAAGGATGTCAGCTTCGAGGAGGAGGAGGATGTACAGGAGTTGTTGGAGTCTCACGGTGAGCAACTGACAAAAGAGGAAATGATTGAGCTGGACCAACAACAGATGATGATTGTGATGTTGCATTCCATATGTTTTATGGAAATATGCTTATGAGTGTGAATATGATGTAACTGGAATATGCTTTATGCAAAAAGTCTCTTGTAAGGTATCATAACAAAGGTTGCAAAGAGTCTTGTGGCACCTTATAGACTAACAGACGTTTTGGAGCATGAGCTTTCGTGGGTGAATACCCACTTCGTTGGATGCATGTAGTGGAAATCTCCAGGGGCAGGTATATAAAAGCAAGCAAGAAGCAGGCTAGAGATAACGAGGTTAGCTCAATCAGGGAGGATGAGGCCCTCTTCTAGCAGCTGAGGTGTGAAAACCAAGGAAGGAGAAACTGGTTTTGTAGTTGGCAAGCCATTCACAGTCTTTGTTTCTCAGGACTGCCAGCTCTTGGTGGCATGAGCCCAGCTGCCCAGGACTGACAGCCGGAGCTCTTTTTAAAAAAAAAAAAAAAAAAAAAAAGGCACACAGCTCGCACCTCCCTTGACACATTCCCACTCATCCCCTGGGAGGCCCACCCCGCTGGTTTAGCTCAGTTGTCTGGAGAGCAAAGTAAGCTGTGTGTATGCTAGAGAGTGGGGGAGAGAGTGCCTCACTGTCTGTTCCTTCCCCCTCTTCTGCCATCATTTTGCTTTTATTAGAAGTTCCCAGTGGTGTTATGAAGTCACATTTGTCTAAAACTGCAGGGATATTTCAGTCCAGTAAGATGGCGGTATAGGGGGCTCCTTTCCCTACAAGCAGAGAGGGATGCAGACTGAATTGGGCTATTGCAGGCACCAAGAAGGTGCAGTTGCAGGGGCTTGAGGTTCAGGGAGATAGCCGTAGTGGTAAGAGAGGGCTCCTTCTTTTATAAAATGACTGATAATATGCACCCTTCGGAAGGCCTCATTTTCATTTTCCTTCTGATTTCTACAAGCAACTTAACTTTAGCTGATCATGCTGTATTCCTTAGCAATTAATACTCTGTTCACTCATGGGTCTCTGACTTGGGGCAGAGGATGGGAAGAAAAGATCATTACAATAAAGAACCTGTATTGTTAGCAGTCAGAATCTGTGAAAAAATGAATAAGAATTAACCTTAATTTTCATAATCATTACTGACCTAGAGCTGAAAAGTATGGGAAAATATTAGCATTTGTAAACTGAGCAAATCATGTAAGTCAGTCAATGAACTTGAAATCTTCCACGTGATGAGGTCATTCTTAAAGGGCCCAATCCTGCAAAGGTGCTGAGCATCCTCAACCCCCACTGAAGTCAATGGGAGTTGAGTATGCTCAGAAGTTCATGGAAACACTCTGCCCCTTACAGGATCAGGCCCAAAGTTACATTTTCACCAGGAGAAACTTGAATGTCACTGGCCATCAAAAGTGATTTCCCATCTCAGGGAGACACACAAATATTTCCAGGATTGATGTAGACATATCTATTTCCCAGTTTCACACAATAAACCATGGACAGCATCCACTTGCATCCAGAAAATCAAAAGGAAGGTCCATCATTCTTTGACTGCTAAGAAATCAAAGTAAATGAACATCAAGAGGTCACTGATATGAAGTAGCCTGAAGTCATCCTAAGCAGCAAGAGGTCACTTCTTTTTATATTCAAAGCATAGTCCTATAAAAAAATTTACTTTTACCTCCAATAATCATTAATAATTCTGTATTATCTCAATAGTTTGCTGTCAGTCCCCTAAACCTTTCTTTATTGTTGTACAAATATCTTATTCCTAGTGATATAGCAGGGGTCGGCAACCTTTCAGAAGTGGTGTGCCGAGTCTTCATTTATTCACTCTAATTTAAGGTTTCATGTGCCAGTAATACATTTTAATGTTTTTAGAAGGTCTCTTTCTATAAGTCTATAATATATAACTAAACTGTTGTATGTAAAATAAATAAGGGTTTTAAAATGTTTAAGAGGCTTCATTTAAAACTAAATTAAAATGCAGAGCCCCCCAGACTGGTGGCCAGGACCTGGGCAGTGTGAGTGCCACTGAAAATCAGCTCACGTGCTGCCTTTGGCACCCGTGCCATAGGTTGCCTACCCCTGTGATATAGCATTAATATAATGTTATGAGATCTGAGTAGTGCACGACTGCTCTCTATCCCTTATTTTCCATTAGTCCTCGCACTATTTCAGCTGAACTAATGTTATCAACATTTGGAGCTCAGGTCTACACTAGTAATGGCAGTTAAGGGAATGATTTTTTTCATAACAGTGCTCTACTGGCAAGGGAGTGGAATCCCTGTCACAGGATGGTTTTAAGAACAGGTTGGTCAAACACCTGTTAGGGATGGCCTATGTATACTTGGGCCTGCCCCAGCAAGGTGGGCTGGACTAAATGACCTCTCAAGGTTCCTTCCAGCCCTGTAGTTCTGTGAGTCTAAGCCCTAGCCTGGATGCAGTTATACTGGCATAAAACTGCCAGTATAGCTTATTTTGCTCAGGAACAGGTATAAGCTATCATGGCAAAAACTCTTTTGCCTGTGTAAGCTGCACCTATACTAGAATCATAGAATATCAGGGTTGGAAGGGACCTCAGGATGTCATCTACTAAATCCCCCTCCTCAAAGCAGAACCAATCCCCAACTAAATCCCCAAATGGCCCTCTCAAGGATTGAACTCACAATGTGGGGGTTAAGCAGACCAATGCTCAAACTACTGAGCTATCCCTGCCCCCTGGTGGAGTTTGCCAGTATAACTATACTAGTAAACCTTTTCTGCTGCAGACTCCTTTTTCATCAACATCATTATTATCTGTACTGCAGTAGAACCCACAGGCTCCAGCTGAGATCAGGGGAAAAGTTAGGCCCAGCTTGGACCCAAGCCCACCCAACCCGACCAAGTCATTTTCTGACCCGACCAAACCCTTCCCCTTGAACCTGAGTCAGTGCCACTGCTGCCTCCTGCCCATTGTGTCAGTACAGTGGTGGATTCATTACCTGCTCGTGCTGTCTACCATCCCCTGCTGCACTGTGTGTGAGCAGCAGCGCGAGAGACACTGCAACTCCTCAGCACATTCACTCTGCAGCACACATAGCCAACAAGGTGGCAGCTGGCAGGAGTGGGTCACATGGCCGCCGCTGTGCCGACCCCATAAGCAGGAAAGCCAAGCTGAAAGGGGCCAATTGCTTTCCCACCTGACCTGGACCTGACAGATTTTTTTTCACCCTTATTCATGCCCTTCTCCACAAATAGCCCCAAGAAGACTGCTTGTGGAGTCGTGCTGCTAATGTCAGTATCAGAATCTGGCCCACAGTTAACAGAATCCCTGCCCCAAAGAACTTCTGATTTAAATAGTCAAGACAAGTCAAAGATGGGGAGAAAGGACAGTATTATCCCCAGTTTGCAGTTGGGAAACTGAGGTTTGGTCTACACTAGAGTTAGGTCGACATAAGGCAGCTTACGTTGACCTAACTATGTCAGTGTACACACTACAGCCTTGCTCCTGTCAATGTATTGCTCTATTACACACTACAGCCTTGCTCTATTACATCGACATGATAACTCCACCTCCATGAGAGGCATAGGGCTTATGTTGGTGTAGTTAAAGCAACACTGTCCCTGGAGACTGTATACACTGCATGACTTAATCAGCTGTTGGCTGTCATTCTTTTCTATTTCATGACACCATGCATGGAGCCGTGAACTTGACAAGAGAGCCGGGCTGTCTGCAGGGCAGGTGGGGGGCTCCAGATAAAGCCTGGTTGACCCTGGGCTCCCTGGTCCAGCTGGGCTGCACCTGACCGGTTCAGAGCCTGTCTGCTCCCTGGCTTCCAGCCCAGCTACTGCCTGAGCTCCCTGCTCTGAGCCAGCCTGTGCCTCCCTGCTGCCAGCCAGGCTGCTGCCTGGAGGCTCCCAGCTCCTCACCCCGTGGGGAGCCCTGGTGCTGCACAGATGCTCCCTGCCACCAGGAGCCCCCCCAGGCTCTTGGCTGCATGTCTGGAGTCTGGGTGGCTGTGGGGAGCCGGGAGCCATGGGGCAGTCAACAGGCTGCCATGGGGATCCCAGGCCACAGCCTGGCTGGAATCAGGGAGCTGGGCAGGCACAGCTTGGTTCAGAGCTGGGAGTGAGCCTGGCAACTGTACTGAGGTTCCCAGGAGCTGCCTGGACCTTGCAGCTGGGAGCCCAGTTACAGCAGGGAGCCGAGAGCTGGGGGAGGCCAGCCGAGGTCCCAGTAGCGGGGAGTGGGGGAGCCAAGCGCTGGGGAGCAGCCTGGCTCTGGGCAGGGAGCTGCATATGGAGCTGAAAGCCCAGGCTCTCAGCTCCCCGCACTGCCCCTCTAAGTCGGTGGAAGCGTTCCTCGTGAGGACACACACTATCGACAGAAAGAGGGTACTAGTTTAGATGACGGTGATGCCTTTGTTTCTCTGCTAATTACATGTCACTGCAGGCCTGGCTGCAGCAGGAAGCAGCACTGCTTTGAGGAACGGTATTGTTTAAGCAGCACAAGTCCTGGGGGGGTACAGGTGTACCAACCACCATGTTTGCTATTGCCATGATGGTTTGGAATAAGCCGTGGCTGATAAGGGAATGTCACCCCCTGGAGCTGTGTCCACACTCTGAGGCCCGGCCAGGGGGGCCATTGGGAGTGGCTCAAGCAGTACAAGGCTCCGTGCAGACAGGATCTGAGTGCTGATGGGTGCTTAATGAAGCAACACCTCTACAAGTGCCGGCGAGGGCCCAGGCCACTGACACGGTACCAAGGTATGAGCGGACCAGGGCGAGCAGCACCTGCGTTGTGGCTACAACCTCAAGGGCACCAAGGGACCCACAATTAATTCACCACCAGCCCCTCCCGCTGCGTGAAAGGGGGCGGCGGGGAGAAAACGACTAACCTAACTACACTAGTAACGAGCTGCGCACTGGGGGTATGGGGGTGTTTGGGGCAGGGGGGTGCAGGGAAAGCCCGTGGGCCTAGGAGAGCACAGTCAGGGGGCCCGGTTCAACCTTGGGGCTCGCTGCCCCCCTCCTCGGGTGAGGCGGCGGCGATGGGCGGGAGAGCTCCCGGCAGGGGGCGGCGGAGGGGCAGCTGTCGCCGCCTGGCAGCAAGCCCAGCCGGGAGTGGAGCAGGCCCGCCCCGCCCGCCGCCGCGCAGAGCACAACGAGGCCCGAGGCGAGCCCCGGGGGGTGGGGAAGTCTGGGGGGTGGCGGCCTGGCCGGGCGATTTACCGCGTCCGCGGCCCAGGCTCCTGTATCCCAACCCAGAACGGCACAGAGCCCCCAGGAGCCCCGCAGCCCCACGTGGCACCGCCCCGCCTGCGAGCCAATCAGCCCGCGGGAGAGTTGTGCGGTTTCGTTCGGAGCCCAACTTTTAGGCCAATCGGCGGAGGGGGCGGGGCCGAGAGGACGATGGCGGCAGCGGTAGGGGCGCTGCGGCTCCTGCTGGCCGGGCCGGGTCTGAGGAGGCGGAGACTGTGAGTGACGCCGCTGAGGGCCGTGGGGGAGGGGGCGCTGTGCTCACCCCACCGCCCCCACAAACCCCGCCCCGCGAGAGCGAGACCCCGGGGAGGGGGCGCCGACGCGCTGCGCTCGCAACCCCCCGCCCCGCCCCAACGGCCGCGGAGTGACAGAGCCACACGGGCTCAGCAGCGCCCCGATCGGCTCCGCTGGGGCCCCGCCCCCTAGAGCCCCCCCTCACCCCAGGGCCTCCGCAGAGCCCCACCCCTAGAGCCCCCTCACCCGAATGTCTCCGCTTAGCCCCACCCCCAGAGTCCCCCGCCGCCCACCTCTCCTGCCCCACTCACGCCTAGTGTCTCCACATAGCCCCACCCCAGATCCCTCTGCCCCCCCACTCACACTTATTGCCCCACATAGCTCTGCCCGCTCTGCCCCCCCACCATCCCATAGCCAGGGCTGGCTTTAGGAAGTGCGGGGCCCAATTCAAACAGTTTCAATGGGGCCCCGGCAGGGATGAATAAAAAACACATATGTAAAAAAACATGTGGGGCTTGTACTCACCGGGCGGTGCTCCGAGTCTTAGGTGGCACTTCGGCGGCGGGTTCTTCACTCAGTCCAGGTCTTCGGCGGCACTGAGGAACCCGCTGCTGAAGACCCAGAGCAAGCGAAGGACCCGCCGCCGAAGACCCGGAGCACTGCCGGGCGAGTAAAAATTAAAAAGGCGCCTCTAGCCAGGGAAGGGATTCTCACTGGGCGCGGGGCCCTCTTAGGGGGAATTGGTGGAATAGGCCTAAAGCTGGCTCTGCCCCCACGCAGCCCCGCACTCACCCCCAGAGCCACCTCTGCCTCCACACAAGCCCCCTGACTCCCCTCATAGCCCCCACTGCATCCCAAGCTTCCACACAGCCCTCCAGAGCCCACGACCACGTTTGCCTCCACACAGCCCCCACTCGGTCCCTAAGCCCCCCAGCTCCCTTTCCCTGACTGACCTGACCCTCCTGCTGCAGGAACACGTTAGGACTCTCCCTTCCCCCATTCAGAGCTGCCCTCTCATTCAGGTGACAGGCAGTGACACACACGCACCCCTTCAAATTTAGTGTCCCCCAGGCTCACTTGCAATAGCCCCCCCCCCCCACAGCTTCCTTATGGCTGCAGCACCTCTGGTTATTAACCCCGCCACCCGACATGGTCACTTCTGCCCTCTGGCTGATAGGTGCTATAGGAGCAAATAGAGTAAGTTATTAGCAGCTCTCACAATTGTTTTACTACCATTTTCTACCCTTCTTTGTAACTGCCCTGTGCAGCCTTTGAGGGGTGAGGACCATGGGTGCCCTGATTTGCTGTGACTGAAATTTGTCAGTTGGTCTGTCTGCAACTTGTCAGTTTGAAAATCCCAGCAGCAAACTGGTCTGTGCAACTAAAAAGAAAACATGTTTCCTAGCTAGCCAGGTTTATTTTTGAGTGTGAGCCGATGGGTGTCCCTACAAATTATTTAACTTTATCCAGGAAATATATTTCCTGCTTGGTATTTTTTGGCTGTCATAGAAAAATGAGACTTACCAGTAATCAGTTTACTGTTCGATGGTGGCAAATACTGTCCTTTACAAGTTTGAGAAAGTTAATGTAGGACAGTGGTTCTCAAACTTTTGTACTGGTGACCCCTTTCACATAGCAAGCCTCTGGGTGCGACCCCTCCTTATAAATTAAAACCACATTTTTATATATTTAACACCATTATAGATGCTGGAGGCAAAGCAGGGTTTGGGGCAGAGGCTGACAGCTCGTGACCCCCCATGTAATAACCTTGCAACCCCCTAAGGGGTCCCGACCCCCTGTTTGAGAATCCCTGATTGTAGGACATATCCGGCTAGGACCTGATGGCGACCCTGTGGGCCAAATACAAGAAAGGAAAATTGCACTGATTATTTATAATTCTTCAGTTAGGGCCAATTTTTGCATTTGGAGACATATGAATAATTCCTTTAAAGCAGTAACTTTCAACCTTTTTTCATTTGTGGACCCTTAACAAATTTTGAATTGTGTGGGCCCCTGTAGAAATTCAACTTCTTGTCTGCAGACCGCTACCATAGATGTCTTGGATCGTGTCTACGCTGTAGAGTTAAATTGACTTACGTTGACAATCATAAACCACTGTAATTACATCGCTTGTGCATGTTCACACAACACTCCTTTTGTCAGCAGAGCGTGTCCACAGTTGGTGCTCTAGCACCAAGAGGGAGAGCAGTGCACTGTGGGTAGCTATCCCACTGTGTAAATCGCCACTTTCTCCTGCTAGGAGTTCTGGGAATGAATCACAGTGCATCATGGGGGCAGGATTACCGCCCCATAATGCAGTTTTCTCCGTCATATAATTCCAAAGGCTTCCAACTGTGTGTTGCGCCATTTTTTGACTGCCCATGTAAATTTTGCACCTGCTATCTCTGCCTGAAAGCATGGATCCTGCACCACTCTTATGATAAGTGTTATGAACACACTGCAGGATCAGCCACGTTATTTCATGAGCTGCAAATCTGAACAGGAATCCATGCTGCCTGACCTGCTTTGTGCCCTGGAAAGAAACAATTCAAGATTGATGTTGGCATTTATGGAGCAGCTGCATGTGGTGAACCATCACTGTTGGGCTCAGGAAATAAGCACTGATGAGTGGTGGGATTCGATTGTGGGATGGGATGGCAAGTAGTAGCTGCAGAACTTTTGTATGTGCAAAGCCAGCTTCCTTGAACTATGTGCGGAGTTCGCCTCCCACCCTGCAGTGCAATGACCCTAAAATGAGAGCTGCCGTAACAGTGGAAAAGTGTGTGGCAATCACTCTGTGGAAGCTGGCAACTCCAGACTGCTACTGGTCAGTCGCAAATCAGTTTGGAGTTGGGAAGTCCACTTTGGTGTTGCGGTGATGCAAGTGTATAGGGCCATTAATTTCCTCCTTCCTGCTGTGACTCAGTCTCTGAGCAATGTGCAGGAAATAGTAGATGGTTTTGCGGCAATGGGGCGGGGTGATAAATGGCACGCATATGCCAATTTTGGCCCCAATCTTGCGACGAAGTACATCAACAGATAGGGCATTTCTCTATGGTATTGCAGGCACTAGTGGATCACTGGGGTTGTTTCACTGACATCAATGCAGGATGGTCAGGGAAGGTGCATGATGCAGGCATCTTCAGGAACACTGGCTGTAGAGAAAGCTGCATACAGGAACTTTATTTCCAGATCAGAAGGGCATAGGCGCTGACTCTGTGGGTGCTTTGGGGCTGGAGCACCCACCGAAAAAAAAAGTGGATGCTGAGCACCCTCCAGCTGCCCCACCAATCAGCTCCTTGCCTCCCACCCACTGATGGGCCCTGCCGATCAGCTCCTCCCCCTTCTTTCAAGCACCTCCTGCCTGCCATGATCAGCTATTCAGCAGTGTACACGAGGCTCTGGGGAGAGGGGAGGTGGTGGAACAAGGCAGGAAGAGGTTGGGTGGGAGCAGAGTGGGGGTGAGGCTTGGGGGAAGGGGTGGAGTAGGGGCTGGGCCTGGAATGGGGCAGGGGTCGAGCATGCCGTAGGAACTCACAAAGTCAGTGCCTGTGCAAAAGGGGGATGTGGAAATGCACATAGTGTTCCTGGGAGACTCAGCCTACCCCTTACTTCTGTGGCTCATGAAGCCATGCAGTGGAAACCTTGACAGCAGCAAGGTGTGCTTCAACAACAGGCTCAGCAGGTGTAGAATGACTGTAGAATGTGCGTTTGGTAAAGGTTTTTCTGGTGCTCCCTTTTTGGCAGGTTAGACCTCAGTGAGGAAAATTATTCTCATCACAGTCGCCGCCTTGGTGAGTTCCTGGAATTGCTTGATCCCTGCCCCCACTCCACCACTTCCCCCTGCCCCCACCCCGCCTCTTCCCATTTTGTTCTGCCCCATCCCCTGAGCGCACCCTGCCCCTGCTCCTCCTTCCCCTCCCAGCGCCTCCTGTACGCTGCTGAACAGCTGATCATGGTAGGAAGGAGGGATGGGGAGGAGCTGATTGGTGGGGCCTGCCGGTGAGCAGGAGGCACTGCTCCAACCACAGAGCACCCACGGAGTCAGCGCCTATGATTCTCATGGTCACAGTGGCCTGCTGTGCTCTGCATAACATTTGTGAAGCCGAGGTGGAAAACTTTCCCCGGGGTGGAGCATTGAGGTTTGGTGTTAAATCGGCAGCAGGGACGCCGAAGGCGTGGGACTGGTGTATGTCCCACAGGCTTGCCGCCGAAAGCCACCTGACTGCCGTGCTTTGGGCCGAAAAATACTTAGAGCCGCCCCGGGGGCATTTAAGAGGAGGGCACTGCCCAGGGCACCATGCTCAGGAGCGCCACTGTGTGCCTCCAGGGCAGGGGGTGCCCCCCATCCCACAGTCCTGCTCCACTGCTGCTCCCTCCTCCCCCTCCATGGAGCTGCCCCTGGCCAGCTGCTCTGGACCAGGAGCCTCTTCCTGTCTGCCGCATAGAGTAGGGGCACGGGGCTGATGTCAGGGTGTACCCGGTTGCTGCTGAACTGGGGTAGGAGAACAATTCTCATTCTCTTCTGTTGCTGCTGGCTCAGGAATGAGTGCTGCAATGTGTTCAGGCTCCCGCATGCTCTGATTAAAGAGACAGCGCTCTCCCAACCTGTCAGTCACAAACCAAAATCTGAAATGGCATCCCTGGTGAGCTAGGAGTGGCCAGAGGGCTGCGGGATGGCCACGGGCTCCGGTAGGGTGACCAGACAGCAAATGTGAAAAATCGGGATGGGGCGGGAGGTAATAGGAGCCTATATAAGAAAAAGATGCTCAAATCATGACTGTCCGTATAAAATCGGGACATCTGGTCACCCTAGGCTCCAGCAAGATGCAGCTCCCATGCGACAGCACGGGGCCCACCTTGAGCTGCTGGCCAAGTGCCAGGCACAACAAGCAGCAGCAGCACAGAAGTAAGTAAGTAACATCCAAAAATATTTAAATTCTATTATTGTTTAACGGTGTGATTAAAATTACGATTCATCGTGACTCTTTTTAATCTCGCTTGACAGCCCTATATATCAGTATTCCACCCATTGCATTTTTACTTTTTATTGATAGAACACTGAATTAATTTACAACTCTGCTGCCTTTATGTAACCACAATTTGAATAGGTAACTAAAAATATGTGTAATGTGGAATGCATTAATGAAATCATTTAAAAAATAGACAATGCCTTAAACTGGGACTAATTAGTTTTTCCGAGGGTCAGAAAAACCATTATAAATACCAGGCCATCCCTGTCCTAAATCACTACCAATCTGCAATGGATCAAAGAGGGGACCTAGAAGTGAAAGGTCCTGTATCCCATCTCCTGGGCCATCCAGTCCCAGGGTTTTGGGACCAGGCTGAAAACAGACCTTTAATTTATGCCTTGCCTTCATGGAGCAGGGCTGAACAGATTAATCGGATTATTTGAATGAATTTTGGGGATGGTTAGTCTTCTCAAGAGCCTTCCAAATGAGCTGTAGAAATATTTTCTCAAACAGCTAACAGAAAAGGCCCTCACATAGTAAGATAGTTAATTTTAATATTTTTACAGACCTTGCTTTAGCAAACCTTGAAACAGCACTTATGGAAGGCAAGCAGAGTTTGAGCACCAGAGTGGGATAGGTAGTCAAGGGTCAATTGACTTTAATAATTAAAATTAAAAATACTTGCAGTTCTGTCTGAGAGCATAATGCAATAAATATTCTAAAGTTTATTAATGAAAGAGTGTGCAATACAAAAGTAATTGAAACCTAGAAGGTTATGTGAATGCACAACAGGGACTCTGGTTCTATTATGATAAGTACAAGAGCAAAGCTAGAGTGGTTTGTGCTGCACAAGAAAGAAATGCTATGAACTGACACAGCCAAAATTAATCCCTGGTAGTTTAAGTAGCATTGTCCTAAAGAAAACCCAGAAGGACACTTACTAAACTGATCCAGTAACCATGACTTTTTCAATTGCTATTCCCTGTGTCAGAGAGGGTAATAAAACACTTTTAGTGTGCAGAATTGTAAATGCCAAGACTTTGGACAGCCAAACATTAAGAGTTTGAGTATTTATACTGTACTATGAAGGGGTCAGAAGTCCACTCGGAAGCTGGAAGCTTATAAGCATGAACCAATTGATGAAAGAAGTCTGTAATATTTGTAGGCCAATAGCAATACTACCCTGAGCAGGCCAAGAGTTGCTCTTGCCTTTATCAGCCTCTGCCTACCACTGCATCTGGGCAATGAGGCTCCCTCACTTGACTCCCTCGGGAAACCAGTGACCAGACTTCTTCAGTCCCTAAACCAGCACTAAAGTTTTGTTTAAGCCAACAGCAGTAATGCTAATAAATAACATACTGGTCCCTGAAAGGGACACAACAGCAGCTCTGGGGAGTTCCTTATTTACTCCATCACTGCTTTCCTGTCTCTGTTTACACTAGGGTTTTAACTTATTGTTCTTTTGGAAAGGAATCCTCCTTCCTATCTATATTGTGCCCTGTACTTTTTTTCATTCTTGCCTCAGCTGATTGCTGAGTGCTTCCTTTCAGCAAGATGCATGTAAATAGTTGGTCTCTCCTAGCCAGCAGTGACTCCCTTCACCATCCTCTCTCTAGAGTTGCCTGTTTCTAGGGCAAAGGCTAGCAATGCTAGATGAACTGCATGGCATAGCAACTGCTGGGAATGCTAGAAAAATTAAATTGAGCCTTGCCTGGAGAGGGCTTAATCCAAGGGGGGGTCAAGAGCTAGAAGGAAAGACCCTTTTAGTGGGGATAAAGGTGAAGAGGTCTTCTAAGCCATTGTTGCTGAGATGAGCATAGGTAGAATTAATGGACTGATTCAGCTCGCTAGATGCCCCTCCTGTTGTGGAAATGAAAGGGTGGTTTTAACTGGAGAGACAGATGTTGGGCCCAGACTGCTCCCCAAGATCTGAATCAGGACGGTTGACTGATGAGGAGGAACAAAAAGTCCTTGCCGTGCAATAAGTTAGCTAAATGGGAGTGGGAAGAGAAACCAGAGGGACAACTTAAAGTATACAGTCCATGCACGTATTCACTGAATTTAATTCCATGTTTCCTGGTCTTTGTCTAACGGGAGTCTGTGTAGTTATGGAAATAATGATAGCAGGTGCTTTATGGGTTTTCTGCATAATGGCCGTGTAGAATTTTTTCAGGCAGTGGCAGTAAGGCTAGGTGCTCATGGTGATAAGTATGGGATAAATGCTGAATTGGATGGTAGAGTTGGCAGGTTACAGAGGGTAAATTCTTCTACAGAAAGTCGTCTTCTGATCTGGTGGCATTCTTTTCAGCTGTCACAGAAACTGTTCTTTGTGTTACTGTGACATCATTGCATCACTAAGAATCTGCTTTTTAAAGATGCCATCAGAATACTAAGGTGTGAATGTATCTTTATGTACATAGGAGGAGACCCTGTGTTCAGACCTGCAAAACTATTTTCATCTGTTTTCTTTTGTTCATAATGTTCCAAAGCTTTCATCTTTTGGACTGGAATTTTCTATAATTGGTATCTTCCCAAAGATAATTTTTTGAAAATTTGAATAAAATCCTTCCAAATATTTTTTAATATGGCTAAGGTAAAATATGTGCTATTCCTTGTTTTTTTTTTAAACTTTAGCCACACCTTTTTAGACAGGGTTATGGTAAAAACAGCTGGCGTGTTTTTGAAGATTGGCGTGTACGTAGTCCTTGTTGTAGGGTAGTGTATTTGCTTGGTTTGAAGAAAAAAATTCATTTAACCCTTTGAAATTGTGTACTGAGCACATTCCAGAGCAAATCTTTTACCCTCTATATCACACTTTTACCCTCTATATTGCATTTGTCTGCTCAGCTGTTTGAGAGCCCATTAACTTTAAGGACGTGTGTAAGTGTTTTCAGCTGGTTTCAAGTGGAGTGCCCCAAGGGTTGGTCCTGGGGCCTGTTTTGTTCAATATCTTCATTAAGGATCTGGAGGATGGCGTGGACTGCACTCTTAGCAAGTTTGCAGATTACACTAAACTGGGAGGAGTGGTAAATATGCTGGAGAGTAGGGATAGGATACAGAGGGACCTAGACAAATTAGAGGATTGGGCCAAAAGAAATATGATGAGGTTCAACAAGGACAAGTGCAGAGTCCTGCACTTAGGACGGAAGAATCCCATTCACTGTTACAGAGTAGGGACTGAATGGCTAGGAAGCAATTCTGCAGAAAAGGAGCTAGGGGTTACAGTGGATGAGAAGCTGGATATGAGTCAACAGTGTGCCCTTGTTGCCAAGAAGGCTAATGCCATTTTGGGCTGTATAAGTAGGGGCATTGCCAGCAGATCGAAGGACGTGATCATTCCCCTCTATTCGACATTGGTGAGGCCTCATCTGGAGTAGTGTGTCCAATTTTGGGCCCCACACTACAAGAAGGATGTGGAAAAATTGGAAAGAGTCCAGCGGAGGGCAACAAAAATGATTAGGGGGCTGGAGCACATGACTTATGAGGAGAGTCTGAGGGAACTGGGATTGTTTAGTCTGCAGAAGAGAAGAATGAAGAGGGATTTGATAGCTGCTTTCAACTACCTGAAACGGGGTTCTAAAGAGGATGGATCTAGACTGTTGTCAGTGGTAGCAGATGACAGAACAAGGAGTAATGGTCTCAAGTTGCAGTGGAGGAGGTTTAGGTTGGATATTAGGAAAAACTTCTTCACTAGGAGAAGCACTGTGGTGAAGCACTGGAATGGGTTACCTAGGGAGGTGGTGGAATCTCCTTCCTTAGAGGTTTCTAAGATCAGGCTTGACAAAGCCCTGGCTGGGATGATTTAGTTGGGAATTGGTCATGCTTTGAGCAGGGGGTTGGACTAGATGACCTCCTGAGGTCCCTTCCAACCCTGATATTCTATGATTGTGGCATAAACCTGTTACATATCAAGTGCACAGAGTCGAATCAGTTTCTCAGTCAATAAAATGAGTGTAGCAGCATCTGAAGTGTTGATGCTTACTAAGTGTTTAAAAGTGGTGTAGGAGTGTAAGATTTTACTTTTGTTAATAATTCCATTTCAGACCACATTCAGAGACCAAGTATACTTGATATAATACTTCTACACTTGGATTAAGACTAATTTATAACATTGAGGGCTTTCTTGTTTTTTTAGCTCCAGCTGTTCTCTGTCTCAGTGGTTCTCAACCTTTCTAGATTACTGTACCCCTTTTAGGAGTCTGATTTGTCTTGTGTGCCCCAATATCACCTCAGGTAAAAACTACTTGCTTACATCATCAGACATAAAAATACAGTGTCACAGTACGCTACTACTGAAAACTTGCTTACTTTCTCATTTTGTCTGTATAAAAATTTTAGTTTGTACTGACTTTGATAGTGTATTTTATATAGCATGTTGAAAAAGTAGGCAAATATCTAGATCTGTTGATGTATCCCCTGGAAGGCCTCTGCATACCCCCAGGGGTACATGTACTCCTGGTTGAGAACCACTGCTCTATTTCCACTGCAGGAAAGTGCTGCATCTTTACTGTTTCTCAAGAAATGCAAGTTTGTGGCTACTTGGAAAGCTAGTATCAGTGTTTCAGAGTGGTAGCCATGTTAGTCTGTATCAGAAAAAGAAGGAGGAGTACTTGTGGCACCTTAGAGACTAACAAATTTATTTGGGCATAAGCTTTTATGGGCCCAAATAAATTTGTTAGTCTCTAAGGTGCCACAAGTACTCCTCGTTCTTTTAGTATCAATGTTGTTTTTCATAGATTGGACACTGGAGGGTGCTAATGCAATGGGAGCTGAAATTATCCTAGACATTAAAGGTTCTTCTTGTATAGTTTGATACTTTGTTGCAACATTTATGTGAGCATATATAAAGTAATTGCTCAATGGCAGCAAATCTTGTTGATATTGTTTTTAGAATCTTAACTGAGGGCATCAGTGAAGTGTTAAGAGTGTCTGTGTAGATGAGGTATCTCTTTCCTAACCCTTTAGTGAAAATAACTAGTTCTGGGTTTTTCAGATTTTAAAAATGTTCTGTTCAGGATTCTGGGATGAACTGTGTTTGTGACTTTCTAATGACAAACATTTTAAACTGGCAAAACACACTCACCACTAGTGGGCGGGCGGCTGGCGAGCAGGGATCTGGCCAGCAGCAGGTCCCGCCAGTACTTATTGGGGGCAGGAGGAACAGAAAATACGGGACAATTGTCTGTTTTTAAGAAAAAGTTGGGACACCTGCTGGAGGGCTTAAATATGGGACTGTCCCTTTAAAAATGGGACATCTGGTTACCCTACACAGAATATGTACAGATTAAGTAGAATTTTGTACAAATGCATTTTCCCTAAACAATGGTTCCCAACCTTTTTTTCTTTTCTCAGGATGTGTGGGTGGATGAGTGTGTGGGGGTGTAGTTGTGGGGTTGGCATAAGAACATAAAAACAGACATACTGAGTCAGACCAATGGTCCATCAAGCCCAGTATTCTGTCTTCTGACAAAGGCCAATGCCAGGTGCTTTGCAGGGAATGAACAGAACAGGCAATCATCAAGTGATCCATCCCATCACCCATTCCCAGCTTCTGGCAACTGGGTGACTTCTTCTCCCCTTCCCAAACATATCCTCATGCTGTGTCAAGATTTTTCAGTTCAGTTTGTGTAGGTTGTGCCCTCTTTTATCCTGAGAGACTTTGCACTATTACCTGCAATCCTGTTAAACTCAAATATTATAATTCCTTATTATATGGTGGATAAATGGGCCCTATAGCAAATATACAGGGTCATATTGAGTTTGATCCTACAGGTTGCTGAGTGTCTTCTGAAAGGACAAAGTACCTTCAGTTCCTGTTGACTTCAGTGGAGATGGAGGGCCTAAATTCTTCACAGGAAGTGCTAAACACTGCAGCTCCTGGGATTGAGCCTTCATGCCCCGCCTGTGTTCTTTGTACTGGGTGTTTGTAAAGTGGGGAACTGATTTTAAGTCCACTCTGTAGGCTTTTAAATCCCTTAATGGGAAGCATGGGGCAAGATTTGAGACATTCCCTGTAAGCTGCATCCTGGCAAGCAAATGCGCCCTGACATTAGCAACTTTTTAGGAGTTCCACTTTTGATCAGAGGGTAATTGAATTTACCAGTTTCTGCTCCTCAGCTCATCCCTCCCTACTTGTAAGTAAAACATATGAACACTTTTTTTTTCTGAGGTGTTTTTAGTTTTAACCTCCCTCAGTCTGTGTGCAGGACACCTCTCACTCACCCCTTTCTAAATTAAGTCACCTTAGTTGGCATGTTAAAATGTTTTATTTAGCATTCTTAT
Source organism: Mauremys reevesii (assembly GCF_016161935.1). Classification (NCBI taxonomy): domain Eukaryota; kingdom Metazoa; phylum Chordata; order Testudines; family Geoemydidae; genus Mauremys; species Mauremys reevesii. Next base: position 103,066,137 of record NC_052623.1, read on the forward strand.
TATGGGTTTGAAAGTGTTTGAACAGGACCCCAAGCATCTCGGTGGGATGGCAGCACTTAGTAAATATTATTAGAGAAAAGAATATTCTTCCCTCTTCTACCTCACATGGATGTGAAACCCAAGAAGTTTGCAGAATGTCCACACACAAAAAACAGGCGGAATTAACTTGCTATTATTGACCCCAATATGTGCTAAACTTGAACTGAAGTCCCCTGTTAATTTCCCCCTCTTTTCCTTAAACACTGCTCTATTACCTCACTATTCTCCTGTAACCCCTTTCGCCTCTGAATGTAGCTAGCATAAGTTTGAATTACCTGTTATCATGGGATAGGCAAGGCTCTAGTAATCTCTGTCTTTCCTTGTCTGTCCCTACAGGGCTGGATCAATGTACTACCATGGACTGAGTAGATGAACTTTCTTGCCTTTATTCTATTATTTTAATTAAACACGGTTAGCATCAGGACCTCTGCAGTGATGAAAGGGAAATGATGAAACTTTGAAGAATTTGGGACATAGAGTTGATCTCTAAATTTTAATGTACTCTTTGCATTAAAGCAGTTAATAGATACATTTTATATTGAGCTTTCAGGTGACCTAATTTCCCTTAGTACTGTACATTTAGTTTTACACATCTGCACCTAATTTGTAAAAAGGACTTAATGAGAAACTTCAAACAGTTTAAATGTCAATTACAAAGAAAGCGAGGTTTTAAAGTTCCAGTAATCTGTCCATACTGGTCATTGAAACATGATCCCAGGTGGATGTAATTCAAGACAGATGGCATTCCAGAGGCATAATTACAAAGAGCTTATATATTTTCAACACTAACAAGCTGTCACGCTATGTTGTAGCTACACTTGCGGTACTGTATGACTACAGTTTCTGTTTTATCTGGTGTGGACTTGATATCAAGAGTTTTAATTCTCCACTTCTTGCCCCGAGCACCCACTAACGGTTTAAGGAGAGGAAGAATATTTTGTAGGATTAGTTTACATTGATTGGTCCTGTTGTTTCCTAAAAGATGTTGTTCACAAAAAAGGGAAGAAAAATGGAGCATGTTATATAAACTAGCTCATCACGTAATTATTTTTATTTCCTTTTATTTCCAAATTATTGTATTTGTATTGATTCCCAGGAAATAGCTATGAAGAATTGCTAAAAGTTCACAACATTCTGGATGTTTTCAGATGACTTTTCTAACTGAGAACCTATGAAATAAAGCTCCATTTATTTGGAAAATTAAAGCTAAAGGGATTATTATCACTTGCACTGGTAAATCAGAAGTAACTCCCACTGAGGTAAATCTGGAGTCACATGCCCAGTGTGTAAAGTCAGTTTTGAATTATATGTAAGGGTTTGATTATGAGGTTGGACCCAAGTTTTAGGGCAGAGCTAATCATATTGAACAGAAAATAAATGAAAGCTTTATTTTTGATTGAAATAATTAGCTGTGTGCTATATTCTTAGACATTTAAATATTATAAAATTAAATATATTTAGCAGTTTAGACAAATTAATTTTGTGGCCCTTAGTACTGACCAATAAAACATGACTGCCTATATAATTTTCATTTGCATTGTTTTTTGTTTTTGTTATCATTAGAACAAGAAAACAAAAGTATTTAAACTGCTAATTAGAATTTTATTTTTATATGCTCATCTTTAAGGTTTTACAGAGTATTAGCAGTCAAAATTTAAGATGTCTTCCTGCATTCAGACTTTTTGTTTGTTACATTAAACATACAAACATGCACACTTACATATATACAGCAGAACCTGTGAAGGGGCATGTGTATTAAAGAGCACACATTTTATGCTAATTCAGCTACGTCTCAAGTAAGAATGTAGAGGAGTGGAGAAGGGCTAAGATGCTTGTTACTTGAAATGTCTGAATTAAGTGTTGAGCTTCTTCCCTGTTTAATTTTAAAAAAATCAAAGTATGTTGTAAAATGTTCTAAAAACATCTTAACCTGTTTTCCTGCTTGGAAAAATGCAAGTGCTATTTTGACGCACAAAGCTCTCCAACAAACAAGTTGGGCTTCAGAGCCACACTTGAAACAAAATTCCAATTTTATCTACAGTTTACTAGTTTTCCCATTTTATGCAGTGGCATTTGAATGCCCTCTAGTAATTGGTTTGTTGTTGTTTTTTTGTTTTTTTTTGTTTTTTAGCAAAAAAACAAAGCTTATTAGCACCGTATTTGGCATGTCATGAATCATTAAATCTTTATATAAATTCAGAAGTAATTTATAGCATACAAAATCCTCTGATATATATTCTCCCCCCCCCCCCCCCCATCTAGGCTGCTGGGTTGTGATCAGTTTTCAAAGCATAGCATGTCAGTTCCAGTAGACTGCGAACAAATACTTGTTAGTTCAGAAATTGTGTATAATTCTCTGGGTGTAGAAAAACTGTTTTCTTTTGATGGACATTGTTCAATATACCCAGCAGTGATGAGTAGGTAAAAGTGTGTGAAAGCAGAAGGAAGGAAAGCGTCACTTAGTTAAGCTTTTTATTTGTGCAAATTAGTTTTACAGCTACATTTTCTACCTATATTTGATACTAGTAAGCCTTGATCCCTGGTATTTTTCTCCTGGAGGAATTCTCCGTCTGACCCACTCCCAGGCTTTGTATGGGTAACATACTGTGGTCATATGTTTGGATCAAGCTTCACTTTAAGACCTAAACTAGTCATTAAAGACTGAGTGGGAAAGTTCCTTGCACCTGGGAAATTAGGAGAGCAGAAGCAAGAGACATGGCCGCATCCTTTCCCTGGTGGTTCTTCACCTGTGAATTTGAATGGTGGTGGTAATAAAAGTTTTGTGGACCTCATTTTATGTGAGACCATTAAGCAACATGAGAATCTGGGACTAGCTACCCTTCAGATTTCAGGACACTAAAAGGTGCCATTTATAAGTTTAAAGTGCCTGCAGGAAGGCAAAACAGGCTTGTAAACTTAAACTCGAGACTCCAGAAGGTAACAGGTTTGTAGTGTGGGCTACACACTTAGATTATCAAAATTGCAAATGTGCTTTATGGTTTTTTGTTTTTTTTTAATTGGAAAACATCTGCCTATAAAAAGCTGATACAACTTTTCATACTTCTCACTGGTGTTGTTACTATCTCTTATGTCATAGAAAAGACATGATTGTGAATGGCCCTGCTATAAATCCTAAATTGTCATTACAGCACCAGCTGCCAGAGCCTAGGGCCTGTTATCATTCTCATTATAACCTACTATTTTGCTGAGCTACTAATTTAGCTATTCAGATTTGTTTCTGTAAGATGGGGAGGAAGTTGATCTGTTTAGGAATATTTTGCAAACTTGGAGCTTATTATGTAGAGTAGGCCTTTTTGTATTAAATATCTCAACCTTTTTTATTGTTTGAAAACTAACAGTGTATGTATAACATTTTCAATGATTTAAGTATGATTTCTCTATTAGTATTGACAATGGTCTGTAGTAGAGCAACATACTAAGAAGTTAAATGTCTATCCGTGCAATAGACTCTAATGGTTCTAAAGCAGTGAGCACCGTCTACTGAATAAAGAATATTCGGAGTTTCTGTAAGTGAATTTAGAGATGATGAATGGTGCTAGAATGGCAGCCCAGGGAAACTGAAGTTCACTATTTGTTCACAGAACCAGGTACAGCTTTCCTCACCAAGCTCAACCACTATATTTCAACCCAGACCTTGTGGGATCACCTCTAGGATATGATGGAAATTTGTTTTTGCCCTGTGCTAAGCCCCTCTGGGACTGTCAGTTGTGATGGTGATTTTTGTGATTTGATCCACTGAGCCCAAAATTTCAAAATGCCTAAAATTAGGCACTTGAATCTATATTTATTCACTTAAATAAGTGGGCCATTTTCGTAAGTGCTGGGAACAGAGTTCCCATTGATTGCAATTGACTACTCTCAGCTTCCATTGACTGCATTGAGATTACTCTTGGGAGTAAAGTTACTCAAATGTATGTTTATAGGCTCAGACCCGAAATTCCATGAATGATAGGAGGTCTGCACAGGAGTATCGGGGAGTAGAATTTGGCATTTATAATCTTTATTCTAATTTTCTAAGTGCAAGGGGTTAATTAAATACTTAGATGAGTCTGCCTGCTTTAAAATAAGGGTGTTTATGAATACTTTTGTCAGCAGTTACTGATGGTATTTCTAAAATAAAATAATTCAATGTGTAAACCAGTGTCTAAGGATATAATTCTTCTAGAGGGTCTCAATATTAAAAACAATAATGATTCAGAATTATTTTCTCACTTTGCTCTGTCTTCCTGGATTTTTTCTGTTGTTACATAGGTTGATCCACTTGGGCCCCAATTCTGCATTGAGTTGAATGTAATCCCTGGACCTTTGCAGAGCTGATTGCAGGATTCAGACCTTGATATCTACTTTTAAAAGGCAGTTATGTGACTGTTTATGTTAGAGCCAGCTGTTTTGATGCTGTAGCTACGTTGCTAGTTGACAAGATTGAAATTATTTTTCTTTATGGTCAAACAGTGATACCCTTACTCATGTTGGGTAGTCCCTTACTCTTTACAAGTTGACTCATTGACTTCTGTGGACTACTCACTGTTCCATATGAATATCACAATCTGCCTCTCTGTGTGTTGGCTTTTCAGTATTTTGTCACAACATGTATATGGTGGCAGTCTTGCAGAGACATAAAAAAAAAATCTATATTTTTCCTTGTAAAATAAGTACAGTTTCTAGATGGCATTTAATAAATAATTTAAAATGTAACTTTTGTCTTTTTGAACTTTAAACCTAAAATCCATAATAATATTTCATTGTAGTCTCTCTGTGTTGATTTATCTAGCCTTTAAATACAAACTTGTGTTTAGAGTTTGTGCATTAAATATTGGGTGGTGGGTTGTTTTGTTAAATCTGCAACTTATTACTCAAAGCATTTAAAATTGTTGGGTCAGTGCAAAATATTGACTTCAGCATATTGAAAGCATAAAAACTCTTTTTTGTTGGTAACTACTCTTTGGAGAAGTTGATAGATGTGAAAAACATTTAGCAGTGTTTTTCCCCCCCTTCCCGTGAAACTAAGCTACTGAGGAAATTTTCCTACTGCTGTATGCTGCAATATGTCAGAAACACCGATATGTTATAGATGCATCATCATCTAAAAGGAAAAATTGAGTGTGGGTTTGAAGTCGACAAGTGATGAAAGTAGCCCTGAGGTTGTCAATTAGAAAGCCAAGGCCTGGAACTGATAAGTTAATGGGCATTCCCCCTCCCCACCCCTGTTCCACCTCCTCTCCCTGCCCCCTTTTTTTCAAGTCTGCAAGATCTTTATTGCTGAGGATATAAAAAAAAATCATGTTGGTCTATGTCCCAAAAAATATCCTACTTAACAGTATTCACTTAAATACCTGGTGCCTTTGTTTGACTTGTTACAAGTTTCTTAATATAAATCGATAAGCAGTGAGAAATGGAAACATGGCAAATAGAAAATTATCCCTCTCTCTTTTGGTTTATGCTGAGTTTTTCTTTTTAACATTTAACAGACCACTCCATGGGACCATGTAATAATGTTCAACAGTGTTGCAGGATTTGTTTTCTACCATATATTTGCTTGCTGGTTTTAAGATGTGCAATTTAATTTTTGAGTCGAAAAATTATGTCTTCTTCTGGAGAGGCGAAAGGGCAGCATATTGTTTTCTTCTTGAAGTGGGTGTTAGTTGTCCAAACATGTTTTTTAGGTTTTTTTTAGTATTTAAAAAAGCTTATATTAGCTGATTTTATCAGTTTATGCAGATTTTAATATTTTTAGGCATATCTTCTTATGTGGTTTAAGGGAGAGAACAAGAATTTACAAATGAAAGCAGTTTTGAAGTGCTAACAGGTACAGACTACAGCTGAGACTTGCACTCTGCTGTGAAGAAAAACTTTTAGTCCATTTTTATTTTTTTAAATTGACGCTTGTTAATTTAACGTTTTAGTGATTGTAAAAGGTTTCATATTGACAGCCCCGAAGTTTGAAGCCTCTATCCATAGCACAACTACCACAAGGGCAGTAGCAATACAGATTTTCCACATAAACCTGGCTCAAACCAGAACAGAGTAGTTCCAAGCATGAAAAAATAGTTCAGTCTCCATACATGTTCAGTCCTTGATCTCCTCTATTTAGACTACTGACAGCTATGATGTTTCTCAGTGACCTCTGCACATGTGTTGCAGGGCAATGATTTGCAGTCACTACTCACCTGTGGCCATCAAGTGCAATGGGGAGTTCTTTTTAAGAACTGATGGGATGATATGACCTTCAGGTCTGAATTTGGGCTGGTGACATGGAGCTATAATGGGTTGGCAATCTCTGGCATGAGGCTCGCCAGGGTAAGCACCCTGGCGGGCCAGGCCAATTTGTTTATCTTCCACGTCGGCAGGTTCAGCGGACCGCAGCTCCCACTGGCTGCGGTTCACTGTCCCAGGCCAATGGGGGAGGCAGGAAGCCGCGGCCAGCACATCCCTCGGCCCGTGCAGCTTCTTGCCGCCCCCATTGGCCTGGGACGGCGAACCGCGGCCAGTGGGAGCTGCGGTCCGCTGAACCTGCCGACGTGGCAGGTTGCCGACCCCTGAGCTATAATCAATTGTATGAGCTGCTCCCTTTCCTCTCCTTTTCCACCCCTGATTTTTAAGAAAAATAAAATACATCTTAACTGAAATAACTCACACCAAGAATTGTGATTAAAGACATGTTACTGTGTAATGGATTTCACTTAGAACTATTCACCTGATAGGGAAAATTAATAAATCTAACATGGTGAGCAGTTGCTCTTGTCCAATATTTTCTCAGAAGTTTAGACAGGTAGGAGATTTAAATCTTAAATAATCTTCTGTTCTTCCCACACCCTATATTAACTTGTTTCCTGAAATGGTAGAGTCTTACAGTTTTATTCATAATAATGAAAATACACCACAATACCTTTGATGGAATAGTGTATCCTGTTGCACAACATGGCTGAAATGCTGACCTGTTATAAGGAGAATAATGTCAAGGAGGTGTAATGATGAGGCTCTTGGGATAGCCTGTAATTCTTTTTCTACTCAGATTTCACCTCTTCCAAAATAGCATAATCGCTGTACGTTCTTCGGAGTGGAACCTTCACCTCAATTGAAATCTTACATTTACAGGAAGAAGAAATTCTGCTATCTGTGCATGCCCACTACTAATAATGACAGTCTGTGAATCCACTGAATTTATTTCCTGAATGTCCTTGTGTAAAGCCAACAGACCCTGGTAGTAAGCAGGTGGGATCAAATTTAGGACCTCTGGAGCTTAGTGTATGACTCTACTACATGAGTTAAAAAGCCACATGCTTCTGAGCTAAGGCTGTAGAGCAGACTCTTAATCTCTGGTCTTGGTGCCACTAAAGGGGACAGAGCACCACATCCAGGAGGTGTGGGTTACACTTGCACAAGTAGATAATGTCAAATCAACAAAGTACATATTTCAGAAAAATGGTCATATCTTTCCAAACTTCTTTCTTAATTTCCTTTTTACATACTTTTTACATCTGTACATCTACCAGCACTGTTGAGCACTGTGCCATATGGATGCAGTTTAGCTAAACCAGTCACTTTCACTGTAAAAGGTAGACTTATGCAAGAAATCCCCAAACTGTTTCTGTCAGTTTGTGCAGCAGCATGTTGCTGTCTTCACTTGTCTTTTGTTAAACAACTTTTCTTCACTGTTGGTAATCTTGCTTTTGTCAGCATAAAGTCTATAGCTCTGTCCCACCCAGAGAGTGGTTTATGGAACTGATACTTTTGGCAATTTTTAAGTACACCTCCCTTCCTCCTCCTTGTGAATGGAGCCTTGCCTCTATTCACCCAGTGTACGGTGGGGTCAAGAGAAGTGATCTATGCCACTTATTTTGCACCACACAAAATTGCATTTTGAGGACCAAAGCATAAGAGAGGATGTCCAAGAACTGCTCTGGGGAGACTGCCAAATGAATGTGGTATGGAGCCCCACAGAGAGATCAATGACATTTTTTCACCTTCCCACAATTTCACTCACTTTGTAGTACAAGACCCCTGGATTGAGGGAAGCTTCTCGCCTCCCCACAAGGTTAGGTCTAAAGCAGGTTCTTCTTATAATGTCTGCCACACATGTAAATCTAACCACCATGTGTATCTCTCCCATTCTAAACAAATAACAGCCAGAGGTCAATCTATATTTAAATTAAATGTTTTTTTCTCCCTAGTATCTGCCTTGCCTCTCTAAGATATCAGTGACAGTCCCTCCATCTTTTCCAGAAGTTGGCATGAGCATCCTCTAGCTCAGCTCTTCAATATTTTTGTTTCTTCCCTCTTTAAAGAAACTGAACTAAGAGAAAACAAGCAATAGAAAACTATAAACAAGTGTAGGCTGGGAAAGCATTATCTAAATTGTATCTGTTCTCCAAAAGATAGTGAGATCTCATAATTGTGTGGCTCTTCAGATGAGGAGCCTAAAAATAAGGGGGGCAGCTTGTTCAGCTTTGATGACTTGGAACATTTTAATTGAAAAAGATTCCTATGCAATAGAAATCAAGAAAACAGAAGACAAATCTCCAACCTCTTCCAAAGACTCACTGAAAGTGAAGTGTGGCAAAGAGGTATTTCCAGGTCCTGAGTCCTTAAAAGAAATACAGTAGTGGACTTAGGCTTTACACAGATAAAAAAGGTCTGTTAAATTAATTATACAAGACTCACTAAAGTCAACACAGTCCCTAAAACAGATTATCTCAGCCCTAACTAAAGGACTGTCCTCCTGCTGGAAAAAGCAGCTGTGCTTTTCCTACAGGAAAAAAACAAAATTTGAATGTGCCAGGAAAAGGAAGCATTCCTTGGGACAGCCATAGTCTATTTGTCAATCTCCGTGGTTGTCCTATTCAGGCAAAGCATCTACTAGTATTAAAAAATGGTAAGTACACAGAATCAAAACAATAAAGACATTTAGCATTAGCACGAACATCCTGTAATTACATATATGTGTACATACACGTGTTACTGAATTGTAGTGCTGAATTAAATGCTATATAAAATAAAATTCTGTATTCTTCCCAGCTGTGCTCTAACAGTTGGAGTTTAGATGCACATACGATTTCTGTGAGATGTGATCTAGTCACCTCTCAGCTAAATCATACTCTTCAGAGAAACCCTAAAAAAGGAATAAAAGAAGCAATTGACTTAGCTGCTCTTAGACAAAACAGAGACAATGTCAAACCAAATTTAGACCCTTCTAGAAATCTAATAATCCTTTGGGTGCTCCTTTTTGATACTCTAGGCCTCAAAGCTATTTTGAGGGGTTGCATTCTTAGAGGACCACCTGAACGCCTCCCCCCCCCTTCCTGATTCTCCCATTCTAAACAAATAACCAGGAAGGTCTATAGATGGGAAGGGGAGATTGCCAACTCTTGATATGAACATGCTTACTAAAGGAACCAATAAAAAATGTTGTGAAGTTTCTTTACTGGTTGTCTTGAATTTTTCAAAATTTCACCAAAAAAGTTAAAAAACTTAGCACTGGTTGGGGGCGGGGGGAAATCTGAAATAAAAAACTGACAAAAAATTGATCCAAAAATCAAAATTCAGAAATTTTTTACTATCTCTATTCATACTAATATGCACATTGCAAGACCCAGTGACTAGGAAAATAAAATAAATTATGATCATGGGCTAATCTGCAATCAAAGAGCTTATGTCTCTGACAAGCGACGACAAGGCTTCTATGGGTGAAAAACATACCTATCTCAGTCACATGTGTCCAGTGCAAACTCGACACAAGGGTCCACAGATTCAGCCAATAACCCTGGAACCAAGCGAATGAAAAATCAAATTCTCTGTCCTGTCCATAAATATTCAGCATGTGGGACAGCCCACAGTAAATTTAGTTCTCTCTTCCAGCCGACAGGAAATTCCAGAAAAGTTGCTCCAAGCACTGAGAACGTAAGGCACAGAGGATGCACTCCCCTATCATCTCACTACTGAGAAGTCGACTTCCACAATTGGCCGATGATGCCAGCCTCCATCACTCACTTGTTAAATTTTCAGACACTTTCATGCTTTCTCCCATGCTGCCTCTCATGCTTCACAGGAACTCCTTGTAAACATCAACAAAACTAACACATTATCCTTTTCAAATCACCCCTTAAAACTATCTTTGCCATCATGCCTACAAAAAACTTGGCAACAATTAGGCTACTGGTGTGCTGAGGCCACTACATATCATGCTGAACAGTACTGTCTCATTGTTTCTTTGTTCCCCTGTCTGTATCTCTGTTGTCTCTTGTCTTATACTTTGATCATAATGTTTTGTAATCTCTTTGTTCTGTGTTTTGTACAGCACCTAGGACAACCCAAGGACCCTAGGCGCTGCGGTAATATTAATATTTTTCAGAGACATGCACTGGCGCATGGGAATAGTCCTCCTTCACTCACTCATCAAGGCCCTGATCCAGTGCCCATTGACATTAGTGGGAATCTTACCGTTGACTAATTGGCTTTGGATAAGATCCCTAGCCAAGATAGCCTGAGTGTTGAGCAAGACCAAGGCAAATTAATTCTCACCGTATTACACCAGCCATGCAGATGATAGTTCTTTTAATTGAAGAAGCACTAATATTTTGTCTTTGAGAATCCATATATCCATAGTCCTGCTGTCACTAAGACCAATCCACCATCAAACCCAGACAGCCTGAACATAACTACCCAAAGACTTATATGGTCAAACTGACCATATATGGCCCCTCAAAACAACTAGACAATGTTCTATTACAGTCAAGAAAAGTCTGCATATGCAAACCATAGTGCAGAATCTGGAAAATCTTCACCACATATGACCAGAATAAACAGACTCAGTGACAATATCTACTGAATCTATCTGGATTTCTTTCCTCGGGCTTTACTTGCACAGGGCAATGAGATTTTAGCCCTTTGCTAATCTCAATCAGGCTTGATTCAGAATCTGAAATCAGTGTATTTCCACTGACTCCAGTGAGTTTTGGATCAGGCCCTAAGTACTTTACAGATGAAGGAACAAAACTGCTTCTTGTTGCAACAACGTATTGTCTCTTTTCTCAGACCAGTAGTGAGACTACATTCAGTAGCCAGGCTCTCATCTCCATCTTGGACTTGAATAAGGAACTAAAAACCCTTAGGGCAACACCAGCAACCCTCCCTCAGTGTGTACTGCTTGTCTGTTAAAATATGCTTCCCATTACTAATGATCTTTAAGAGATGCACAGGTAGCAAGTTTCCATGAAGCAACCCTTTCTCAAGTCGGTTCTTAGGCCACCTCACAAATCCCCAGCAAAGATTAAGTCCGATACAGGGAGTGAGGCAAACTCTTTTTTTGTTTCATTGTTACCAGACCAACAGTTGAACCCTGCCAGCCCTGTTGCTCTTTTTTGTTCCTCTTCTCTTTGTGCCTTACTGCACTTCTCCTCTTACTTTCTGATTGATTGTCTTTGCAACCTCTCTCCACCTCTTTCTCTAGGTTTGAACTTTAAAAAGTGTGGGTTATTCGACTCTGGCTGCTGTTGAAGTTATTATCCAATTACATTAATGCTTGAGACAGTAATCCCTACTAGATAGAATTGACTACATAACTGGATATGTAGACTGTTCTTTATAAGCATATGGAGTAATATATAGTGCATGCATATTAGTTATCACTTTGTAGAGTAAAATATTATGGCACATTCCTCCCCACCCCCATCACCTCTGGAGGGTTCTTTCTTTCTTTACTAAAACACTGAGAATCTTGTATTTTTGGAGCCCCATGTCAATCACACGTTTCCTTGCTGTAGACTGAAGAGGACATCTTTCATAGGCCATCAATTCTGCTTCTTAATTGGCCGGAAGGTTAGCTACTGAATGAGGCAAAGGGTGCATAATGAGTGGAAAAGCTAAAACAACCTTGCTGATATATAAAATGTAATTATAGGGGAAAATACCCCAACAAACAAACATATTTGGAATTAGCATAATTTGTTCTGTGCCACCCAGGCAGCCCCACAGCCTTTTTCTGTGTGTTCCTCCAATCTCCTTGCCTGTTATTTTCCCATGACTTCCAGCTGATCAGTTTACTTTATAAGCTCTTCAGGGCAGTGCCTGTGTCTTACTTTTTAGGTAAAGTCCAATGCACACCTATGATGGTATATACAAATATTAAATAATGACAACATAGTGGAACATTGTTGCATAAGGGCACCATCAAGTTGTCTTTGCGCTCTGCATATTCAGTTAAATGTATTAATTTTTCCTAGTCTTACAGACCTTCTACATTTAAACACAATATATGGCTGGAATCTGTGGTCCTTAGATGTATTAATCCTGTCCAGCACTGTTGAAGTAGAAATCCAGACTGTCTGTCTTCTCTTCATGTGTGTATATCTAATAAAATTAGCTTAGTTTATTTCCAGGATGACTGAGACCATTTTGTTCCCTGTGATGTGTCAAAGCTCTCAGGGTAAGAAACTTATTCTGAATAAACCACAAGAAATACTTTAAAATAAAGATTTTTTTTAAATTGAGCTAGTGCTTGTAAAAGGTGCCAGATTTTAATTACAGTTGGCATTTCTGAGTGTACTGCTGGCAATGGCGAATATCTTGCTGAAAAAAGGCATAAATTTTGACACTGGCAATATGGGAGTCCATTGTAAGAGACAGTAAACCTAGTTCCATTCTGCTTTAATAAACTAGCTTAAGGGTAGAACATGAATGGTTAATATTTAAATAAAATGTTCAGTGTTAAATGTAAAGTTGTACTAATTTCAGACTCAAATTGTATAGTGATTCAGATTGTTAGAAAGCAGCATATGTAATAGCTTCTATCAAACGGTCTTTAAATAAGCATGCTTAAAGTGGGAAAATAGGATGCTTCATTACAAGAAATGAGGTTGGCATCTACCAGGTTTTCCATTAAGTTCCAGGTCACAGACAAATAAAGAAAGTATGTTAGGAAAAAAACCCTTTTTAAAAATAATTAGGGAGATGTCTGTTTTGTTCACCAGATGGAAAATCAGTGGTTGTGGGTGGTCTGTGCTGGATGGGGCATCTCACAATTGGCAGAACTATGCATTTAACTTTTAAAGTCCTGGGACAAAATGTGAAAGTAATTGACTGTTCAAAATGCTCCCTCTCTGGATACATATCAGTCCTTTTAAAACCAAGATTGGTGAGTTTTTGTCATTTCTTACAAAAACGCTCAGGCTATTGAATCCAGGCCTATTTGTTATTTTTGGTAGCTATTTATTAGGGACGTTTTATTGTGATTATACATGCATGCTCGTGTACTTGAATGCACACAGTAGCCCTACCAAGAGCTTTAGAATTCTTCATCAACATGTTCTGCTCATGCTTTTCATAATACTGTCAATGTTTGCAGTGTCCAGGGCATTTTGTAAATTGTTGGTTAACATGCTTTTATTTGTTTTTCTTGAGCTCATTTCTTTTTAAAATCCAAACCAAAAGATTTACCATATGCCAACACTCCACTGCTTCAGAAGACTAAATTGACTCCCTTTATTTGGAAGCAAAATAACAGGAATATGAAGGTATAGTACACTTCTTGTTAAACCAGTTCACTTCTTTTTTAATTTAGAAACAAATTCAAACTAATACAGTATGTGTAATACGAGGATGTAAATACACTTTAAGCCCTTTTCTTTGGCCATCTGTAACTTTGATAGCTGATCATGAACAAGACATCTCATCACTACTTTCTAGCCACCACATTAATTTGAAAAAAACAGATATAATTTCAACATTTGGAGTAAGCGTTAGAAATGCTTTTTGCTAATTTAGATCAAGAGTAACATAACTTATCTGAATTGTGTGAAGATTTTTTTGTGTTGAGATCACCACTTAACCAGTTTTAACACTATCCGTTTATGTGTGTGAGAACAAGCAACTGCTTTATTGGTTGGCTTACTTTATGGACAAGTTATTTGTAGTTATCTGTGTAATTGGATATAGAGAAGGGGTGTGTGTGTGTGTGTGTGTGTGTGTGTAAAACTGATCCTCTCATTCATTACTTACAGTGAAAGGGAGGATAAATTCCTTTGCCTTGCACAAGTATTTATGAAATTAAAGGATACACTCAACTTGGTACACTCTATAGAATATATACAAAATGTATTTTTACTATGCGCTCTTATTTTTCCCTGTAAATTATTATGCTTGTTCGCTTTTCTTAAAGCTGCTTCCTAGAAAACACACACAGCCTTATAACACTAGCCTTGAGAACCATGCATTGCGTGCACTGTAAAGCAGTGTTTTCATTGCAGGGATAACTGTGGTATGGATTAATGTTGTTGCCAACCCAGAAGGAGAGAGTGTTGAATGTAGTTAAGGACACATACTTATTGCATATACTCTTCTGACAGGATAAACTTAATCTAGGTGTTTTAGGAGAATGACACTGAATCTTAGGGTTCATCTTAGTGTTTTCCCCCCCTCAAAGGAGTCAGGAGAGTTTTCAGACTGAGGTATATGAGTAGTATATTGGTTTTTACTTTAATTTTTTCAAATTATATACCTTGATTCTAAGAAGATTAATTGTAAAAGAATAAAAAAAAATTTAGTGTGCATGAGGTACAAACTTCAAATGAGTTTAAAAAATCCAAACTGGAACACAAATTGGTTCTTCCTAGGCAGCAAACATGCTTGGCTGTTGATATGCTGTAATTTTCTGCTTTCCTTAGTAAAAACAGCAATTACTTATTTGTTCCATATCCCCCCCGAAAGCACAGATGCTACTCAGTCTGTCCATTTTCTGGGCACTGCATTTTTTTTAACATAATTTAACTGAAGTTTTCCACTTGCCTACTGTACTATTAATAGCATCTATTTCAGGCTCATGCCAGTTTACCACTAGCACAAGACAATGGTGTGTTGGAACTAACCGTGACTGTGAAAATATTGCTTATCACCCTCTATGTTATAGTATACAAATGTTTGCTTCCAGGTGCAGTTTTGTGAAGAAGTGAGCTAATCTTAGAAATCAGTACAAGAATTGAAAAACCTACATGGTCACGGTAGTTAAGATAGTAACCTAGCTGAACTAAAGGCTTGTTGTCTTTTCTTTAACATCATGTTTGTTGTAAATACTCTTTCGTAGAATCATTGTGGTTTTTGTACATTTTATCTGTTAGTGAAATGTACATATTTCAAAATAAAAATCTCGGGTGAAATCCTGATGCTATTAAAGCCAATGGCAAACTCCTATTTTACCCTTTGTTTCAAAATCAGTTAAGGTTGCTAAGTGACAAAGATGTAGATACCTATCACATAATTTACTAATGTACTAAAAAAACTAAGTACATAAACTAACTAAATAATAGTTCAGGACATCATAAATCTTTTGCTGCGCACATAATGAACACGTTATTTCATATCAAATACAAAGAAATGCATAGTTTATTACAACACAGCCACCTTAACACTCTGACCTATGGATTTTTTGTTTGCAATCTTGAATTCAGTATCTAAATATTTTCTTTTAAGGACCACTGTTAACTGAGAAGTATGTTCTCATTAGATTCTTTAAGGTGCTTAATTGCCATTTTTAATTTAATATTGTAGATGTAGTTTAATAGGAAAGTAAAAGGGCCAGTTAGGCAGGCAGAACTGCACGGTCTTAATGTATGGATGAGACGATGGTGTAGGGAGGAGGCATTAGATTTATTAGAAAGTGGGGAAACTTTTGGGAAAGGGAGAGCCTATACAGGAAAGATGGGCTCCACCTAATCCAAAATGGAACCAGATCGCTGGCACTTAAAATTAAAAAGGTTGTAGAGCAGTTTTTAAACTAAGGGCTGGGGAAAAGCCGACAGGTATGGAGAAGAATGTGGTTTGGACAGAGGTATCCCTTAGGGGAGGACCTATTAATGGAGATTCTCTAGGTCCTAATAAAGAGGAGAGAATGGAAGATGATAAAATATGGGTAGGATCTGATGAGAAACAGTCTAGTGAAAAAGAGTCCCATTCAGTTACATCATGTAATGGCACATAGCTAAAAGTGAGAAGTTTTTAAAGTGCTTATATACCAATGCTAGAAATGTAAATATGTATAATAAGAATATAGCAGTAGGGATATATTACCGAGCACCTGACCAGGATGGTGATAGTGACTGAAATGCTCAGGGAGAGTAGAGAGGCTATTAAAATTAAAAACTCAATATATAGGGGATTTCAACTATCCCCATATTGAGTGGGTACATATCCCCTCAGGATGGGATCCAGAAATAAAGTTTCTTGACACCTTAAATGACTGCTTCCTGGAGCAGCTAGTCCTGGAACCCACAAGAGGAGAGAGAATTCTTGATTTAAGTCCTAAGTGCAGCACAGGATCTGGTCCAAGAGGTGAATATAGCTGGACTGCTTGGTAATAGTGACCATAATATAATTAAATTTAACATCCCTGTGGTGGGGAAAACACCACAGCAGCTCAACACTGTAGCATTTAATTTCAGAAAAGGACTACACAAAAATTATGAAGTTAGTTAAACAGGAATTAAAAGGTACAGTGCCAAAAGTGAAATCTCTGCAAGCTGCATAAAAACTTTTTAAAGACACCATAATAGAGGCTCAACTTAAATGTATACCCCAAATTAAAAAACACAGTAAGAGAACCAAAAAAAGTGCCACCGTGGCTAAACAACAAAGTAAAAGCAGCAGCGAGAGGCAAAAAGGCATCATTTAAAAGTGGAAGTTAAATCCTAGTGAGGAAAATAAAAAGGGGCATAAACTCTGAGAAATGAAGTGTAAAAATATAATTAGGAAGGCCAAAAAAGAATTTAAGAACAGGTAGTCAAAGACTCAAAAAGCAATAGCAAAAAAAATGTTAAGTACATCAGAAGCAGGAAGCCTGCTAAACAACCAGTGGGGCCACTGGACGATTGAGATGATAAAGGAGCACTCAAGGATGATAAGGCCATTGTGGAGAAATGCTAATGCTGTCAAACAGCTGTTTGGTCGTGGTGGCCGGGTGGGAAATGCTGGGAGATACGTGGAGGAGCGGGGACGTCGGGTGCTCAGGCGGGGAGGAGGAGGTGGGGTGGGCAGGGGTATGGGAGTTTGGCTGCCGGTGGGTGCAGAGCGCCCACTAATTTTTCCCTGTGGGTGCTCCAGCCCCAGAGTACCCATGGAGTCGGTGCCTATGCTCACAGCTGAGGATGTGAGGAAAATTGCCAAACCTGCGCCATTCTTTTTAGTTGACAAATCTGAGGAACTGTCGCAGATTGAGGTGTCATTAGAGGAGGTTTTGGAACAAATTGGTAAACTAAACAGTAATAAGTCACCAGGATCAGATGGTATTCACCCAAGAGTTCTGAAGTCAAATGTGAAATTGCAGAACTGCTAACTGTAGTCTGTAACCTATCATTTATATCCGCTTCTGTACCAAATGACTGGAGGATAGCTAATGTGACACTAATTTTTAAAAGGCTCCAGAGGTGATCCTGGCAATTACAGGCCGGGAAGCCTGACTTCAGTACCAGGCAAACTGATTGAAACTATAATAAACAACAAAATTGTCAGACACATATATGAACATAATTTGTTAGGGAAGAGTCAACATGATTTTTGTAAAGGGAAATCATGCCTCACCAATCTACTAGAATTCTTTGAGGGGGGTCAACAAGCACGTGGACAAGAAAAATCCAGTGTACTTCGATTTTCAGAAAGCCTTTGACAAGGTCCCTCACCAAAGGCTCTTAAGCATATTAAGCTGTCATGGGATAAGAGGGAAGGTCCTCTCATGGATTAGTAACTGGTTAAAAGATAGGAAACAAATGGTAGGAATAAATCATCATTTTTCAGAATGGAGAGTGATAAATAGTTGTGTCCCTGAAGGGTCCTATTCAACATATTCATAAATGATCTGGAAAAAGGGGTAAACAGTGAGGTGGCAAAATTTGCTGATGATACAAAACTACTCAAGATAGTTAAGTCTCAAGCAGACTGCAAACAGCTATAAAAGGATCTCACAAAACTGGGTAATGGGGCAACAAAATGGCAGATGAAATTCAGTGTTGATAAATGCAAAGTAATGGACACTGGAAAACATAATCCCAACTATGCATATAAAATGGTGGTGTCTAAATTAGCTATTACTACTCAAGAAAGAGATCCTTGTAGTCATTGTCTGTAGTTCTCTGACAACATCCACTCAGTGTGCAGTGGCAGTCAAAAAAGCGAACAGAATGTTGGGCATCATTAGGAAAGGGATAGATAATAAGACATAAAATACCATATTGTGGACACTGGAAAACATAATCCCAACTATGCATATAAAATGGTGGTGTCTAAATTAGCTATTACTACTCAAGAAAGAGATCCTTGTAGTCATTGTCTGTAGTTCTCTGACAACATCCACTCAGTGTGCAGTGGCAGTCAAAAAAGCGAACAGAATGTTGGGCATCATTAGGAAAGGGATAGATAATAAGACATAAAATACCATATTGCCTCTCTATAAATCCATGGTACGCCCACATCTTGAATACTGCATGCAGATGTGGTTGCCCCATCTCAAAAAAAGATCTATTGGAATTGGAAAAGGTTCAGAAAAGGGCAACAAAAGTTATTAGTGGTAGGGAATGGCTGCCATATGGGGAGAGATTAATAAGACTGAGACTTTTCAGCCTGGAAAAGAGACGACTAAGAGGGGATATGATAGAGGTCTATAAAATCATGACTAATGTGGAGAAAGTCAATAAGGAAGTGTTATTTACTCCATCTCATAATGCAAGAACTAGGGGTCACCAAATGAAATTAATGGACAGCAGGTTTAAAACAAACAAAAGCAAGTATTTTTTTCACACAATGCACAGGCAACCGTGTGGAACTCCGTGCCAGAGGATGTTGTGAAGGCCAAGATTGGCCCTTAAATTAGTACTGGAAATAGCCTCTATGTAGAAATCTTTCTGTGTAGACAGATTTACATGCAGAAACAGATATTAAAATATAATCTTTATGCTTCTGCACAACTTAAAAACTCTTCAGGAGGGAATATTTTTTTTTTCTGCAAAGCTTGTAAACTCAAGCCAATAACTATGTTCAAGGATTTTATATGCACCTCTGGCGAAATTAGCAGATTTTATAATTTCTCATATGCAATAGCTCTGGATTTTTCCATTTTTTTCCTTTATCTTGGTGGAAGGAGAAGATAAATTTAAAATCTTCGGTTATGAATGTAGATGTTCAAAAGCCAGGAAGTGAAAAATATTAAGTTCTCTAGTAACTTTAACTCAGCTATGATCCACAGATGTTGTGTTGTGGTGTTCTCAATAACTGTTTATTTAGGAAGTTTTAAGAAGTTTGGAAATTATTACCATGCACTTTTTATTTAGAGTTTAAGGGTGCTGGAGCATTTCAAAGAAGAGTTTCAAGAATTTTTAACATGGGTAAAACACTGTATTTTTCCCTACCAGAAATTCAGTGTGAGTCAGACATCTGTCATGGGAAATTTCAATCCAAATGGTTAAAGTCTGGCAAAGATATAAGCAACTGTAAAATAAATAAATAAATAAAGTTTTAATAATAGGCAGTGCTACCAGTCTTGTGTATGTGTCTGTCTATATATATAATCGGACTGTCTGTCTGTGTATATATATACACAGACAGTCCGATTATGTAGATTCCAAGGCCAGAAGACGCCATTATGCTCATCTAGTCTGATCTCCTATATAACACAGGCTATAGAACTTCTACAAAATAATTCCTAGAGCATATCTTTTAGAAAAACATCCAATCTCGATTCTCAAGGGAGAATCCACCATGACCCTTAGTAAGTAGTCTGAATGGTTAATTACCCTCACTGTTGTAAACTTGCATCTTATTTCCAATCTGAATTTGTCTAGCTTCAACTTCCAGCCATTGGATCTTGTCACACCTTTCTCTACTAGACTGAAGAGCCCATTATCAACTATTTGTTCCCCACATAGGTACTTATAGACTGTAATCAATTCACCCTTAACCTTCTCTTTGTTAAGCTAAATAGACTCAAGGAGCTCACTCACTATAAGATTTATGGATTTCCTAATCCTCCATTCTCGTAGCTTTTCTCTGAACTGTCTCCAATTTATCAACATCCTTCATAAATTGTGGATACCAGAACTGGCCACAATATTCCAGCAGTGGTCACACCAATGCCAAATACAGACATAAAATAACTTATCTTCTATTTGAGTTTCCCCTTTCTGTGCATCCAAGGATCGCATTAGCTCTTTTGGACAAAGCATTGCACTGGGAGTTCATGTTCAGCTGATTATTCACCCTCCCCTAAAAATCTTTTCCAGAGTCACCACTTCCCAGGGTAGAGTCCACCATCCTGTAAGCATGGCCTGTGTTCTTTGTTCCTAGATGTATACATTTCTATTTAGCTGTATTTAAATGCATATTGTTTGCACCCAGCTTACCAAGTGATGCAGATCGCTCTGTATCAGTCACCTGTCCTCTTTATTATTTACCACTCACCCAATTTTTTGATTATCTGTAAATTTTGTCAGTGATGATTTCATTTTTTCTTCCAGGTTATTGATAAAAAGGTTAATTAGCATAGGGCCAAGAATCAGTCCATGCAGGACCCCACTAGAAACACACCTGTTCAATGATGATTCCTCGTTTACATTTCGAGATCTATCCGTTTCCCAGTTTTTAATCCATTTAACATGTGACGTGTTAATTTTATATTTTTCTAGTTTTTTTTTAATCAAAATGTATCAAGTCAAATGCCTAACTGAAGTCACACTGTATTGTGTCAACACTATCAACCAAGCTGGTAACCTCATAAAAAAAAATCTAATTATATTGACAGGATCTATTTTCCATAAAGCCATGTGGATTGGCATTAATTATATTACCCTCCTTTAATTCTTTATTAATTGAGTCCCATATCAGCCATTCCATTATCTTGCCTGGGAACTATGTCGGACTGACAGGCCTATAATTATCCAGATCATCCCATTTACCCTTTTTAAATACTGCCACAAACTTAGCTTTCTTCCAGTCTTCTGGAGCTGCCCCAGTGTTCCAAGACCTACTGAAAATTAACATTGTGAGAGAAAGACAATTAGCAGACTGATATAACTTTATTTGGAATGCTAATGGAGGATTGAAATTGGGTCAGAATTTCACTTCGTCCTTACAGAACAAATTTTAGAGGCTGTCGAAGAAGAAAATTCTCATAAAATTTTGTCTAGAATGACTGTTAGCATAGGACTCAGAAACAGCCTGTAAGCTATACCAGCACTTCTCTTAACCATAATCTGTTTGCCCTCCTTTATTGGCGGCAGTGCAGTGGCACTAAAATTCAGAAGTGTAGCTTCCCCACCAACCTGTAAGGGATTGGAGAGTAGGTGGTCTGGCCTACCAGTCACAGCTGGGCTGGAGTCTACACATCAGGGGCAGTAGTCAGTCAGCAGGTGTCAGAGGAATCACTAGAGCTGAACTCAGTAAGAAAGAGTCAGGGTCAAAGTCAGTTTGGGGTTGGAGACTGGAGATTAGAGGTATTACCAGGCTGGAATCAGGAGGCAAGAACCAGGGTAGCAGTCAGGCTGGAGTCAGAGACAGGAAATCAGAGGTTAGTACAAGTCTGGATACAGGAGGCAAGAGTAAAGGAGTCAGGCAGAGATTAGAGGTTGGAGATCAGGAGATGAGGTGAGGTCTGGAGTCACAGTAGACCCAAAGTCTCTGTTGTTGCCCAGACAACTTCCTGAGGCACCCTCCAAGGTAAAATAGGGTGGTTAGCCAATCAGAGGGCCACAGGGTACTGTCACTGTGGCTCCCTTGGGCAGGCCTTCCTGTGGTGCCTATTCTCCACAATGCTTCCTTGCTGTGGCTCTGCATGGCCTCCTGGTGGCACTGTGGGAACATCAGCCATCCCATGCCCTGCAGACAGGGATTCTAGTCCTTGCATCCTTCCACTGCCATCAGCAGAGGCGCAACTCCCAACTTGGAGTTGCACTGCGATCTGAGCACACCCCAGTGCATTGGAAAAGTAAAATGGCAAAACACCAAATTTCCAATAGGTTATTGGAGTGTCCTGGGGACAGATTTTTATTTCATAAAGTGGAGGAAGTAAACAAGGGGACAGCCATTTTAGACTTCCTTCTGACCCAGGGCTTTGGAGTGGAGCCCGGAGCTGGAGCGCAGAGCAGCTCCGGAGCAGTGGAGCTGCAGGTTTTTGCCTGGAGCTGGAGTGGAGCTGGAGCACAGCTCCAAAGCCCTGTTCTGACCAAACAGGAGGGAATTGGTTCTGAATCTGAAGTTGGAAGGCAATTTTGGTGAAAGTGATCAAGAAATTATAAGATTTCATGATGCTAAAGAAAAGAAGGAATGGGAGAAGCACAATAAGGACAGTGGACTTCAAAAAAGCAGACTTTAACAAACTCTGAGAACTGGTAGGCAAGGTCCCATGGGAAGAAAATCTAAGGCAAAATGAGTTCATTACAGCTCACAGTTTCTCAAAGAGACAGTATTAAAGGTACAACTGCAAACTATCCTGATGTGAAGGAAATATAGGAAGAATAATTAGAGGCCAACAACTATCAAGCGACATAAAAGGCAATTGGAAGAGGTTCTATAAATATATTACAAGCAAGAGAAAGACAAAGGAAACTGTAGGTCCTCTGCTTAGTGGGCAAGGAGAAGTAATAACCATCGACATCAAGAAGGCTGAGGTGTTTAATGCCTATTTTCTTCAGTCTTCACTAAATTTTTTGAAGGATTCCTTTTTGATTTTCAGGTCATTAAAGAGCTCCTACTGGAACCCTATGGACCTCTTACTATTCTTCCGGTCGTTCCGTCTGTCACCGTGCCTCAGTGGGTCATAGCTGAGAATACCAAATTCAGGACACATGCTGAGAATTAGAATAACCATCAGTTTGGGTGAGTCTGCCTATCATTAGATTATACGAAGCAAGTAACAAAAGTAAACTTCTGTCTCACCACACTGGTTAACAAGAAGTCAAAAATGCAGTCGTCTTAGGCATTCCAGACCTGGTTTCACCGCCCAGACACTGGACTTGATGAGTGGTTACTGAAAACCAATTTAATCCAATCATGCTGATACTAATCCTTAAGTAGATAAAAGCTAAAAGTTTAATAAAAGAAGACAACACACAAATAATTGCAAAGTCCTTGTATCAGGTTTGTAGCAGTGATGGAATAGACTGCTGGCTTGTAAAGAATCTCTAACTTCCAAAAGATTGGAAGGTCCTCAGTCCATAGTTCAAAATGCTCCTTTTAGTCGTAAATCCACAGTCCAGAGACTCAAGGCAAGAGAGAGGCAAAATGGAGATATCTCCGGGGTCTTTTATATCCTTTATCATCTGCCTGGAAATTTACTGTCTCAAGCAAAGCTCTCAGCCCAGGTGCATGGAAAATTGCTGGCCCAAGATGGAGTCCAGGGTCACATGAGCATATCACATGTCCTTGCATGTCTTGATGACTCACAAGGAGTAGCCATTGCCCATAATCTTGCTGAGGCATCCACAGGAAGAGCTATCTGGGCGGAATGAGTTTCTTCTATGGGCCATCAATACATAGCTGTCTGGCCTTAATGTAAATTTTGCCTGGTGGTTGTTACCCAGGAATTAGGGCTGTCAAGTGATTAATCGCACTGTTAAGCAATAATAGAATAACATTTATTTACATATTTTTGGATGTTTTCTACATTTTCAAATATATTGATTTCAACTACAACAGAATACAATTACAGAATACCAAGCGTACAGTGCTCATTATATTTATTTTTATTACAAATATTTGCACTCTGAAAAACAAAATAAATAGTATTTTTCAATTCACCTAGTAAAAGTACTGTAGTGCAATCTCTTTATCCTGAAAGTTGAACTTACAAATGTAGAATTATCTACAAAAAATAACTGCATTCAAAAATAAAACAATATAAAACTTTAGAGCCTACCCATCCACTCAGTCCTACTTCAGCCAATCACTCAGACAAAAAAAATTGGTTACAATTTGCAGGAGATAATGCTGTCCACTTCTTGTTTACAATGGCACCTGAAAGTGAGAAAAGTCATTTGCATGGCACTGTTTGTAGCCGGCATCACATTTACGTCTCAGATGCAATAAAGATTCATATGTCCCTTCAGGCTTCAACCACCATTCCAGATGACATGTATCCATGCTGATGACGGGTTCTGCTCGATAATAATCCAATGCAGAGTGGACCGACGCATGTTCATTTTCATCATCTGAGTCCGATGCCACCAGCAGAAAGTTAATTTTCTTTTTTGGTGGTTCAGGTTCTGTAGTTTCCACATCTGAGTGTTGCTCTTTTAAGTTTTCTGAAAGCATGCTCCACACCTCGTCCCTCTCAGATTTTGGACAACACTTCAGATTCTTAAACTTTGAGTTGAGTGCTATAACTATTTTTAGAAATCTCACATTGTATCTTCTTTGCGTTTTGTCAAATCTGCTCTGAAAGTGTTCTTAAAATGAACGTGTGCTGGGTCATCATCTGAGACTGCTATAACATGAAATATACAGCAGAATGCAGGTAAAACAGAGCAGGAGACATACAATTCTCCCCCAAGGAGTCCAGTCACAAATTTAATTAACACACTTTTTTTTAATGAGCATCATCAACATGAAAGCATGTCCTCTGGAATGGTGGCTGAAGCATGAAGGGGCATACAAAATTTAGCATATTTGACACACAAATGCCTTGCAACGCCGGCTACAAACACTGCCAGCATTGCAAAGTATTTATTTTGTTTTTTTACAGTGCAAATATTTGTAATAAAAAATAATATAAAGTGAGCACTGTACACTTTGTATTCTGTGTTGTAATAAAATTCAATACATTTGAGAATGTAGAAAAACATCCAAAAATATTTAATAAATTTCAGTTGGTATTCTATTGCTTAACAGTGCGACTAATCACGATTAATTTGTTTTTAGTTAATCATGTGAGTAAACTGCAATTAATCGACAGTAATACCAGAAATACAACACATGTATGATGTCAATACATAGCCAATATTCATAACTTCAGATAAAAAAATGATACATGCATGTAAATATGATAATCATAATAATTAAATCATAACTTTTCCATTGACATCTTACATGACATATTTTGTACAAGATTTGTTGCAATAGTGGCAATATCAATCATACAGCTTCGCACCTTCACATCGGGATAGTTTGCTGTTGTGCCTTTAATATTGTCTCTTTGAGAAACAGTCAGCTCTTCTGAACTAATTTTTCCCTTAGATTTTCTCCCATGGGATCTTGCCTACGAGTTCTCTGAGTTTGTTATAGTCTGCTTTTTTTTTTTAAGTCCATTATTCTTATTGTTTCTCTTACTCCTTCCTTTTCTTAGAATCATGAAGTCTATCATGTCATGATTACTTTCATCCAAATTTCTTTCCACCTTCAGATTCACAACCAATTCCTTCCATTCAAGTCTAAAATGGCTGTCCCCCCAGTTACTTCCTCCACTTTCTGAAACAAAAAATACACTCTAAGAAGTTATTGGAAATTTAGCGTTTTGCCATATTAATTTTCCAACAGATATCTGGATCTAGGTAGTTCAAGTCCCTCATTACTCCTACGTCTTGTGTTTTGGATTTTTTCTGTTCCTTGTTCTCAAAATGTCTCATCCACCTCCTCTTGATTTGGTGGTCTTCTGTAGACCCCTACCATGACATCGCTGTGTTTTTTTCCCTTTTATCATCAACCAGAGAGTTTCAACTGGTCTCTGTCTCACCTCCTTCTGGAACCTCAGAACAAGTGCATTTATTCCTGATGTATAATACAACACCGTCTCTCTTTTTTCCCTGCCTATCCTTCCTGAACAAGCTGTCCCCCTCTATACCAATAGTCTAGTCATGAGCTTTTGAATGAATCAAGTCTCTTTGATGCAAACTGTCATAATTTTGTTTATGTACTAAGACTTCCAGTTTTTCCGGTTTATTCCCTATATTCCTTGCATCTGTGTATAGATATCTAAGATGTTGAGCAGATTCTCCCACTACTCCTCTTGTTGCTCCCATGGTCCTATTGTAATTTTCCACCTGGCCCTGTGTTAATGTTGCCTGTTTTTATACCTCTTTGTGGGTTTTGAATCTAGTTTAAAGCTCTCCTCACTAGGTTGGTGAATTGATATTCTTCCCCTTTTTGGTCAGGTGGACCCCATCTCTTCCCAGGAGTCTTCATTCACATTCTTATGGTCAAGAAAACCGAAGCCCTGCTATTGACACGTCCTGCACACCTGATTTCTTTACTCTTACTCCCAGAGCCCTGTAATCACTGTTAATCTGCTCATGATCATACCTGCCAATATCATTAGTGTCATGTGGAGGAGCAGCATATGCAGGAGTGATCAGAGGGATGGATGAGCTTTGGCAAACTTTCTGTAACTTCTCAGATGCTGGCAGCTCACCTCTTGGGACATCAGGTCAGGTCATCAGATGGATGAGAAGTCACCGACCACTATCATTCTACATCTTCTCCTCTTTGGTGTGGTGGCTGAGAGTCTCCCAGCCTTGGAGGCAGGTGGCTCCTCCTCCTCCCCAACCTTTTGGGTCTGCTCCTCAACTCCTGTTGCCTGTACAGCATGCTGGTTCTTCACCTTGATGTACGAGGGACCTGGGTGGGGGATAGAGCAAGACCAGGACATGGGTAGAAGCCTCCAGGGTTAGGATGCCTGTGTGGCCTGGGCCCCCACAGGTGCAGGTAGAGGAAGAGCCAGTAGTGGTGTTGGCAATGTGCTATTTTTCTCCCATTGCAGGTTTTTTTCCTTGTAGAGTACCTGCCAGTTAAGGAGAGGATAGGGGAACCCTATCTCTGTGCCATCTTCTGCTGGTGAACTCAGCTGGCTAACTCCATTAGTCTCTCAGCTGCCTCTGTCTCACCAACCATATGTCTCAATTAAATTTGGGAGATAGGATCAATTTATCTGTAGCAACAATCTACAAACAGAACTGACTGTTAGGCCAGGCCTCTTACATTTGGATGTGACCCTGTTGTAATAAGTGGGATTGCATGATGGGTTTGCTTGTAGGCAGTGGTGGTGGAGTTGGGCTCAGTGGCCCAGGGGGTCCCTTGTAGTCCTGTGTCTTTATGTCCCTAAATCTCATATTCCAGCGCTTTAGGCAGTCTCCTGAAGGGGTCAGAAAGGAAACATTTTCCTTCTGATGTATTTGGAAGGGGGGTTGCATCTCCTTCCTCTGAAGCATCAAAGATGGCCACAGCTTGAGATGGGATATCAGGCAGAGTTGACTGGTGCTGACTCAGTTCTCTGAGACGGTACAGAGAAGTCACTTTTTTTCCCTCATGCTTCGCTGTCTGGGTCTTGCTCTTGTTCAGGGTCTAACTGATTGTCATTTTTGGGGTCTGGAAGGAATTTTACCCCAGGTCAGATTGACAGTGACCCTGGTGCGTTTTCACCTTCCTATGCAGCATGAGGCATGGCTCATTTGCTAGGATCATCTGAGCATCTCACTAAATCAGTTCCCTGCCACTGCCTCAGGAACTGGAGCACCTCGGTCCCTCCTATTCACTGTCTGTGACACACAGTAGCTTCTCTCCTGTGGGCTATAATACTTTAGTCTAAGCCAGATCGTGGGGCTCAGTACAGATAATTGGGTGTGGTTTAGTGGCCTGTGTTGTTCAGGAGCTTAGATGATCAAGTGGTCTCTTCTGGCCTTATACTCTATGACTCTATTGAGTTTACTTCAGAGAAACATAATGACTTCTGCTATTGGCTGTTCTAGCTAGAAGGCCTCTTCATTGTGTACAGAGCTGTTTTAATGGTACTTTCAAACAGAGAAGGCCTCTAATCTTTGTCAGGATGGAAATATTGCAAATATCAAGCTAAATAAATAGTGAGATTTAATTATAATATCCAATAGACTAAGATAGAGTCCAGTTTCCTGGCTAGCAGGGGAGAATTAAGAATGCAGGCGTCATTTAAAGAAATTTGAAATCCATTCAGTTCATTGACTGTATAGTCAAGAGAGAGGGTATTAAAAAAGCAGTAGCCTAAACTACTGAGTCAGGCCTCAGTTAAATAAAACAGGTTTAGAGGCTGGGCTGTATGTGAGGGGGAACAAAATTGTGAGAGAGGATGCTTGGAGCCTTCCCTTCACTTGGGTCTCTGTGCAGTTGATAGACACAATCTGGTCCTTGCATTCCGTGGACTACACAGACTTCACAAGCCATTCTAGTCTATGTAACATGGGCTGGATAAGGAGGAGAAATGGCCCACCTGTCTCTCCTCCACTGCCTCACTGGCCAGTGAAGCCAATCCTGTGCAAGACAGTGTATATTCCATGTGTGGGAAGAGTGACACAGCCTAGGACTCTAGAAGCCATTGTGCCTGAGCTGAGCACAATGCATCTGGATGCTCCCAATAGGGAAGTATGCCTCTGCACCACCTGTAACATGGGTGTCTGCTTTTTAAGACACAATATAACCACCTGTCATAATGGCACAGACAGAAGAGAACAGATTCTTAGGAATACCAAAATGTGATGAGGAAATATGGAATTGGAAGAGGTCAAATAGAGGAAAATAAAATAATGTCCTGGGTATAATTTGGGGTGGGTGGGTGTAAGAAGAGGCCTCAAAAGTGTGCTCGTTTCTCCTATTTAATCTTCAAAAATGGGCTGCCAGTATTTCCCTTTAAAAATTAAAAATAATTTAATTGAGAGAGTGAGTTATGGGTTTTCAAAAAATTGAGTAAAAGACTGTCCTTGGGCATGTTAATAATGAGTTCCAAGACTGTTTTACTTTGTTTGGAAAAAAGTGAGGAAAATCAAAACACTCAATAGGTCAGATCCTCAGCTAGTGTAAATTCACTGAAGCCAATAAAGCTAGTCTGTTTGACATCAGCTAGGTATCTGCCCCAATGTTTTTTCTGCCTATCTTGCAGAAAGCAGGTTGCGATAACCTTTCCTAGAGTAAAAATGACTTCTGTGTACCCTTCTGAGCACCTGAGGACTTCTCAGCCAACTGGGGAACCAGAAGTAATAACATGACTTAAACCATGTGATGAATTCCAAGAAATCAGGGATAGAGCTCTAATGCACAGCAAAAATTTGCACTAAAATTGTTGAAGCACAGAAACTCTTAAATGTTAACAGAAGCTCCACAGATTGTAAAAAAGCACAAATTTGTGAAATATCCATCGTAAAACTGAAAATAGTCCAGAGTTCTGATATTAATTCTTTATTGTTGATCCATATGCATTTCCTTTTCATTAATCAAAACTGACAGTTATTTGTGTGGTTTTTAAAAAATTCTTTAAAGCAGAATAAATGGTGCATGAAAAGCATAAATGATGTCATTTTTAACTGGCCACTAGATGGCAATCATACTTTACTATTAAAACAGGGTCTACTATGTAGATGTAATACTGTTGGAAATTTTCACATGGTTCTAGTGAAAGCTTTGATTCTTTTGATCACTAATGATAACTCTGCACTGATTTTTGTATTTAGTGGCCTTTAGGAGACTAAATGCAAAAATAACAAAATATCTTCATATTCTCTCATTTGGTTGATATAGCATACTTTACCGTTAGCTAAAATAAATATTTATTTGGCAATTTATGAATTTGTAAAGTAGTTGACAGGGGCAAATGGGCACTTTTCTTCTATTCTGACATTAGCACGTTGACAATAAAAGAAAAGGGGTGTGGCTGAAAGACAAATAGCTCCCCCCCCACACCTTTAAATGTATTTGTGTGCTAAATAACACTGCTTTTATGTAATACTTGGCTCTTTTTTCACAATCAGCAGAGCCAGTCAAGAGCCCAAACTGTACTTCCCAGCTGTCTTTTAGCTGAGCATATTACTCTATCCCTAATATCCAGACATAATCCTACAATGTACATTTTGTAAGTAACTACAATTACAAAACAAAAAAGCATCTCTTTAAATAAATATATAGGTACTGGTTGGTTTATATTAGTTTTACAATTAAAACAGCCCAATTTTTTTGCAAGAGATCAATATTATTGTACAAAATAACTGGCTTAGATGCTGTATTTTTTTAAAATTCTTTGTTAAATGTAAATACATTGTCCATAATTAGATTATGTAAATAGTAGCAGTTAACATTCATATTTTTATGAAGCTATTGCATTTTTTATCACTAACAATGCAAAAATGGATACAGAGAATATCTGAGAAAATACACGTTTGAGGGACCGAGAGAGTATATCAAAATACAGTTTGGAAACAATGGGCCAAATTCTCTGTTGGAATAAAGTGACGCAACTCTATTTACATCAAAGAAGCTTTGCCAGTTTACACCAGTAGAAAATTTAGCTGAATAATTTGATATGGGATCATAGCTGACATAACTTTCTTTCACAAGATCTGCATAATATGAAAGGAAATGTATATTTTTATGTAATTTAGTGTTATGTTGTACCAAGAATAAGTGAGAGAGAGGCTCTGTTTCAACCATGCTCCATGAAGATTAATCTGATTATTGTCTGATGCAGTTCTACTTTTGGTTCTTGGTGAGATGTTCAGAGCATACATGCAAAAATGATTCATCTCTGCACTTCTTAGCTGAGATAACAACATTGCAAACCCTACTGTTAAGGTTAACCTGTGCACTGCATAAGGACAGCAGATGGAAATTCTGGTTTGCAGCCACTGCAAAAAAATAAAAACATGTTCCAAAGGGAAAAGGATCTTGTATTTCTGTGTTTGAACCTTTGATCTTCATTCACATCTGAAGGGAAGAGTAGACCTTTTGCTGAAGACACATGGCTTTGCATCTGTGAAAACACAGCTGTATATAGCAAAACAAAACTGGTGAAAAATACAATGGTTTTGCTGTGTCAGTTTGGCTGCTAATGTTCAAATTCTTTACAAATATTGTCTTTTGATGGATCTTTCAGAAACTCTCTGACTTCACACCATAGTTTACTGAAGTTTTATTCTGCAGAGTTTGAAGTTCATAGGAATGATTGAGATCTGCTATATAGCCTTTATTAAAAGTGAGTTTTATAAAATACTTTGGGACTTGGTCAACAATACTATTTCCTAACCATATCATAAATAAGTTAAATGAAGAGTATGAAAACCTATGGAGGAAACTCAAATTGACAAAGTAGTCCTAAAAAAGCTAGCCTCAACTCAAGAAGAAATACCTTAAACAGCAGCATTATTATTGTAGTTGTAACTGTATTAATTTATATTTAGTATTGTCTTTCCTGAGGTATCTCAAAGCACTTTCCATACGTAGCAGTATATTTTACAGTGTCTTTATTCAAATCTCATTACATATGAGCCCTGCAGCAGAACTACTGGAAAGCATGTTTCTGTTGTCCCCCGTCTTCTCTAGCACATGCAGCGAAATGGGACCACATTCCTCACCTCACCTTCAAACAAACTCTACTGGCTGCGTATTCATTTCATAATCCAATACAAAATTGTCCCTCTCTTGTGAGTTTATCATGAATCTCCCTTTTTTTTTTCTTAAAACCCGAGTAACTAGAATCAGGTTATTACATGAGAATCTCAATTTTGATTTAAAAAAAGAAACTAGCCCTCATGGCTGAAGAGAAAAGCTTGAAAACATGAATTCCAAACACTCAAAGATCAGAAAACAAATAAAAAGAACCCCACCATTGTTATTTTTAAAATCTCACGATTTTAACCCAATTTCATAATTTTGGGGGGCCCAACTCATGATGTTTGATCTCTTGAGGTTGGTAATATTGCTCCTTGTTCTTAAAACTCTCCGTGGGGTTACAATAACCTAATTCAGGAACCATAGGCCAGATTCTTGAAGGTATTTAGTTGCCGATAGGTGCAGATAGGCACTTCGTGAGACTGTCAAAAGCACCTAAGTAGGTTAGGAATAATTTCAATGGGACTTAAGTGAGGAACCTGTTTAGCCTCTGAAAATCTCACTAGGTGCCTATCTGCATCTTTAGACATCTAAAAACCTTTGAAAATCTGGCTTCCTGTGTCTAGTCTCCTCCATACTCTCTCAGTGCATCTAATATTTGTCTCTTTTTTGTCTCTCCTGACAGTCTGCTTATTATTAGTGCAGGAACTTTTTCCTTTGCAGCCCTTACTATCAGGAACATCCTTCTAGTGTCTCTCTGCCAAACTGACTCAGCTGTTTTCAAATCTCACCTGAACAGCTATGTCCCCTTGCCCACATCTGTTATTTTCTCTCTCCTGATGCTATTTAATTCTTTAATTGTATTGTAAGGCATTTTGGAATACAGTTTGTCTAAAATACACAATATAAAATAAGCATGTTTGTGACCATGAGTTGCATTATTGTCATCTATCTCTAGGATGAGTATAAGGGATGAGGAGTTCATTCCTCTATGGGTTCCTCTCTGTGCCTTGTGTTTTGTACTGGAAGGGTATACTTTTTATTGTCTCCACAAACAATGAAAGAAAGGTGTGCAAAAAGAAAGTGTGGCTGTTTTTGTGTTTAAAGCACCTGGCATGGAGTCAGGAGATTAACATTTTATTCCTTACTCTGCCATAGACTTTCTGTGTGATCTTGGGTGAGTCACCAACTTCTTTGTGCGTCAATTCTGCATCTGTAAAATGGGGCTATTTCCCTACTTTGCAGGGGTGCTCAGGATAAATTATTTAATGTTTGCATAATGCTTTGAAATTTTCAGATGGAAGATGATCGATTACTGCAAAATGTTATCCTGTGACTGAATAGATGCACCCCAGAATTCTGTAACGCATACAAGCCACAGGGTAGGGAATGCTAATTGAGAAAGCAAGAAGGCTGCCCACTGTAATTTTTTTGTCATAGATATTTTCCTTTTCTTCAGAGGGAACAAATTGGAAAGGGAGCTGCTGGTGTGCACACGCCTCACTCACCACGCATTGCCTCCTAGTTTTCCTCAATAATAACAACAGCTTCATTAACAGGCTGACAAAGTATGGTAGGATTTTAAAATAATAATAATACTGACAACAGTGAGACAGCAACTCTGTCTCTGCACCAAGCAGAAAGTTTCCTCTTTGAAGTGATTGCTTCCCTCCTCATTCCAGGAGGGAAGGGGAAAAAAAAACAATTGTAAAGATCTGAAGCAACTGAGGAATGCTAAGCTGATGTCTTTCCTCTCTTTTGCTTTCCCCTCCCCCTAGGAACAGTGAGTTGGCCCTGCTGTATAGAGGAGCTTACTGTAACATGGTAATCTTGCTTTGTGGCCAGTGGGTGGTGATATAGATAGAAAGACAAGTAAAGAGGGAAGAAATAAGGGGTGCTGGGGTGAATATTAGGATGGGGACAAAATCCTCTGTAAAGGCACAGCTGATGATTTTTAAAGAAACAAAAAACGCAGCTGCATTTTGTTCCTGGAACAGTGGGTGTCACCACAGCCTCTGTTTTTAATGCCTTGAATCTATAATAGTAGAGTTGTAAGTCTATTAATTTTTCAGGTAAAATGAATCAAGATTTCCTTTTGATGTGGCAGTTGCCTAATTCTATATTCAGGGTGAAGAATTCTATCCTGCCCTCTGCCCCCTTCCATAGTTTAAAAATAAATATTTCTGATATAGATACCTTAACAACTTGTATATGGTGAGTCCCTTTAAAAACTTGACTCAGTTTAACTTTTTAAACATTGTGATAATCCTGTTTTAGTTATATGAAAAACCACAAATGGTAAAAGCAAAATATACAATCTTTTTAAATTCAGCCACTCTGGAAGTGTGTGTATATTATCTCTAATAGAGGTAACAAATATTTCCATTTAGCTATATATTTCTTCATAATGACATCATCTCATAACCTTAACTGGCTGTGACCATTAATTGAGGAGGCTATAAATGGCTGTTCAGTCTTTTTTCTATATATACTTTTGCCTATATCATTTTCCTTTAAGGTATACTGAACATATTGATTTATACAATTTCTTGCTAGTTCAAGAATATTTAACTGCTAGAATCAAGATATTTCCTCTTCTGTTTTTTAAAAAATATATTTTTTCTTAACATCTTCTAAAGTTATGGGATGGTCATGTTCCCATAGTGCCACTTTGCAGTGTATTCACAGCAATTTGCAACTTTTGAAAGCAATTCAGAGTTTCTTCTGAACTTATTGAAATGCATAGATATGTTAAGTAGGGAAAAAAGTGTCTTCTGTTTCACTGCATATGCTAAAAGCACAGCTTGACTTTTCCCCCAGCATTTGTTAGTCACATCCTGTTGTCCATTGTTTTGTTGTTTGTTGGTGGTAGTGAATGCAATGTATTTAATGTTAAAGTGCCAGTGTTTCTATTTCTTATGATATGACAGAAATCACATGAGGCTTCTTAAAAATTACAGTATAAAATTGATTTTCATAATATGAATTGCAAAAGTGAGTGAATAGAAGAAATCTGTAGGATTATACCAGCTAAGTAATTTTTGGTAAATGTTTGAAAATGCTTCTGAGCGCTTTGCAATTGAATACATAGAACTTTACTGTATTTCACATAATAGGTTACATGTATAGTACTTTTTTTCCTTTTTGTAAGCATTAAAAGAGTGACCACTGGCCACTATAGATGAATTATTTATTTTAAAAACATGATCTGAAGACCACAGGAAAGCTATTTATAACAGACCTATTTCCAGCACTGGAAAGGAGGAGGTGGTTACATTATTTTCAGATTATGAGTTTCTTAGGGAAACAGAAACAAATAGACTCCTTTAGAAAAAGGTGAACTGAAATATATTGAGAAACTGTACTGGCTATCGTAGCATTAGTGTTCCAAAATGATTTTATTAAAAAGGATTCAGAGAACAAATTTATGATGTTGTTATGGCAACTGAAATACTTAGTTGAAATGTGCGTATATAGAATATAAGATTGTAAAAAGCCAGTAAAACAAGAACCATGTTGTATTTGGGAATACAGATTGAACAGTGGTATACAAATATGATTCCTCTTACATCTACCATTCAAAATTACTGCAGCAATCGCTATTTTTGCATGTCTTATCATGGTGATGGCTCTAATGAAACTGGCTATAAGGAATTACAATGTTAACTACCATTAAATGTGGTTTAGGGTTTGGGGTTTTGTTTTGTTTTTCCATTTGATCTGTTGGAGGGTGCTGTTTCATTAGATATTGTATTTACTCTTTTATAACACACAGCATAATGTTATATTCCTATATTCTCACATGTTAATGGTCCCTTTTGTCTGTTATATATCTCTCCTGTGACTCCATCAGGAATATCAAAACTGGTAGGAGTGAAAATAGCAGAACACTCGCCTTAAACCTTTAAACTATTAAATTTTCACCCTCTTTTGTGAATATGATTATATTTTATTTTTGTTTATGAAGCCATAAAATGCTCGCTGCATTTTCAGTCTCAAGTCTTTTTAAAACACTGGCAGAAATGTTTGTGACCAAAATTTGCTGAACTCTACTGTAACATGCTTAAAAAACAAAAAGTCTTATACAACATCTGAAATGCATGAATTTGCCAAGTGTCAAATTTCAGTGCATTTGTAGGTTGTTGATTTTGTTATTTTGGAAAGGTTCTTTGTTTTGCAACTTTTTTTTTTAATTTACATTTTAAAAAGGAGATAGGGTGTTACATTAAACAGTTTTACAGATGTTAATAATCCTCAGCTATGAAAAAAGACAAATGAAACTGCACTACTTGAATTTTCAAAAGTTTGCTATCATTTATTCATAAATTGTATAGTCCTTACTCAGTGGGAGTTATTTCTGAGTAAGTACAGACTCTGTATTTGCAAAAATTAAAATGTTTTTTTTCTTATTTAAAATGTTTTCTGTACTTGTGCATTGATAATTGTTCTTTAGATTTCCCCTGCAATTGCTCTGTTGTTAAAATATTCTTGACATGGAAAAACTGGAGGAGGAAGGGAAATCTAGGTTTTAAAGTAATATTAGTTTTTGTTATTTGTTTAAAAAAAAATCTCCCAACCGAGAATCTGATCTTAATCACAATTACATATTTAAAAATTCTGAGAAATTAAATCTTATTTCCCTAATATTTTGAGCCTAAATTTTAGTATTCTAATAAATAAAATTACTTGACATTATTTAATTGGACATGAGGGTGTGATAAGAGAATTTCTGTTATGTGATGGATTAATTGTTTTCCTAATACTTTAAAGGCTGAGATCCAAACATTTTTTCATTCTATTGCAAAATTAACTGCAATAAATCTGTCAGACCCAATTATTCATTTAAAACATTCCACACTGATTAAATCTGCACATTTGTTTGTGTGCGCGCATGGGGGGGGAGGGGGCAGAAGGGAGAGAGAGAGAGATGTGTGTAAGGGGAATTTCAGTTTTATTTTGTAGTTTCAAACACAAGTAGCCAAATTTGGTCTGGAAAATATGTTTAGCTAAATATTTTAACATGATAGATGAATGATGTTTAGACTCATGTATCTAAATCTCATGGACA
Source organism: Mauremys reevesii (assembly GCF_016161935.1). Classification (NCBI taxonomy): domain Eukaryota; kingdom Metazoa; phylum Chordata; order Testudines; family Geoemydidae; genus Mauremys; species Mauremys reevesii. Next base: position 103,102,564 of record NC_052623.1, read on the forward strand.
TTTTTTCATGTTTTAAGATTTAAGGAAAGGAAAGTATAATATTTTGATGCGAGATGCTACCTGAATAGATCATATTTTACTTCTGGTGGGTCTTTCAATAGTTTGTTGATGTTTTTAAGGTCTCTAAACAAAGTCAGATGTGTTAACAGTCTTATTAACAATGTTAAAATGGAATTAACAGCTTGTGGATACTTCTAGAGCACAATAGCATGTCAGGCTACTCTGTCCCCTTATAAATTGTACCCTGCTGGCTTTCCTTTGTTTCATGTCCAATCAGCAAACTAAAGTTTTGTTGAGACAGAAGGCAGTTCAAGTGTTTCTGCTCCATCTGAGGGGAGGAGCTAATGTGGAATTTATCATCAGACCAATCCAGGCACAGCTAGATAGAAGAATGATCCTCAAATTTGGAAGAAGGGCTTTCTTGACCTGCTTGGCTCTCTGACCTCTGGCTTGCCATTTTGTCAGTTTAAAAGGCTTTTCCTATGTTGTAGCTTACTTTTATGGTCCTTTCAGTGTGACAACAAAAGCTTTTGTTTATTTAAGATGTACTTTAGTTTAGATTTCTATTTATCTTTGTGACTTTTGTAATTCTGCTGTTTTGTAAAGATTTATCACTGAAATGTTTATGTTGATAACTTTGATTAGAATTTTATGATTCATTTTAGACCACTTAGAAATATTTCTGAATTTAATTGCTTTTGATTTTTAAAAATAAGAAAATTGTCAGCTACTGTTAGACTTGAGTTTACCATTTTTAGACTTGGTGCTAGGGAAAAGACTTCTATTTTAATTTTGATTCTCTTGGATTTACTTCATGCAATCCTTGCTGAACCCCTCAGAAATGCCACCTGTCAAAGAATGGCTGTTTATGTCTAAAGCTAACGTTTGGTTAAATCTTAATTTGGTATGACTAGAATAACCCTAGAGTAATTCTCTTAGGAAATTTATTTAAAGTGGAGTGGTGCCACAAGTGAGGAAACTATTAAACATCTTGTATTAGCTATGATAATTCTACTTTGCACTTCTATACCAGCTTCCATTCAATGATCTCAAAGCCCTAACTGAGCCAAATAACACTCTGTGAGATAGATAGATAGTATTATTATTATGCCTATTCTGTAGATAAGAAAACTGTCAGGCACAGAGATGTTGTAACTTGCCCACAGTCATACTGCAAGTCAGTGGCAGAGCTAGAATACACCACCAGAGTCCTAACACCCAGTCTTATTCTCTAACCACATAATATATTTATTAGTGTCATAAATTATTTAACTGTATAGCAAATGATGAAAATATTTATAAATGTGTTCAGTAACTGCATTGCATTAAGGAACTTTGTTGCTTTTTCTAGATAAAGTGCTGTGAATATTTTGCAAAATAAAACATTCTTTCAAGAGTGTTTAAAATTCTTGCCTGGTAAATGATACTTTTAACCTGTGTATGTGTTTAAATTAAAGAAATAGGACAGTTCAACTGGACATGCTGTTGGTACATTATATAGAAGTAGCATTCATGCATAAAAACTTTTCCCAATATAAGCATATATAAAAATAAAGCCATTATTGCTGTCAAATTCTAGAGGTGAGATTCACATTAAGGCTAGCTATTACTAAAATAATCATATTAATCTATAGAAAAGAGGTATGAGGTATTAACTAATTATTAGGAAAAAGAAAAATATTATCTTTAAGTAAGATTAAACAACTCTCTTCTACCTTGAGAGTTGCAAATATGTGCATCATTGATTCTTCAGTGTCTGTAACTTTTGCATGTAGAGCTACAGTGTCTCATTTATTTATAAATAACTTTGTGTTACGTACACATAGTTGTAATAATGTTTTTCAGTCATTGTCTTTGAAAGCTGGCTGTCCTGTAGGGTTATTTTTCTGTGGCTCAGTGACTATTGCACCACAGCAATAATGGCATGTAATGGCTTCCCACCTGCAGAATTCCCTGTGGACTACAAACTTGCTAACAAACCTTAGCTTTTCATCATCCTGTGGCAGACAGATTACCCATCCACAGAGTTTATTGTCATCATTTCAGCATGTTGGATGGATGGATAGTTATATGAAATTAGAGACATGCCAGATACTGTATGTCATGATACACAAAAAACTGTTAGAAATGGATGATGTGAGAGGGATTGCATTTGTCAGGACACTAAAAAGATTAAGAAATAGCATACTGCCCCCACCTCCATTGAGAAATACACTAGCATTTCATGTGGAGAACAGTAGGCTCTGACTGTGATTTCTATTTTGGCTGGTGATGATCATTATGACTTACAATATTCCAGAACATCAGGACAAATTCAGGCCTTTTTTGTTTTTGTTTTTGACACAGATACATGTACATTATACTTTAAAAGCAGCAGTATCTGAGAGTGAATTCTGATAGTCTGTGTGCTGACCAGCCTCTCTACCCAGAACAACTGTTTTTTGTCTGCAAAGGATCAGCATAGCGTGAACTCTGTGGGTTTTGAAGTAACTTAAAACAGTTGTGCCCTGCTGAACTACCCCTTTCCTTTTGTTCACATACACAGATGAAGCTCCCTGAATCTGGACCATCATGTTCCCATGTGTCTCCTCTAACCATCAGGAAGAGAAGATCCAGCCAAATGTTATTTGTTTGTTTTGTTTTAGGCAGAGGGATGTTTTACTTCTAATTTAAGAACCTTTTAAATATCATAAACTCTACTGTGCTTTGCAATTTAATTGTGTTTTGTACTGTCAGCCTGAAAAGTATCATGACCAGATATCGTGTGCACATTTATCTCCTATACTGATCTAAATATAATTTAGACCAGGGGTAGGCAACCTATGGCACACGTGCCGAAGGCGGCACGCAAGCTGATTTTCAGTGGCACTCACACTGCCCGGGTCCTGGCCACCAGTCTGGGGGGCCCTGCATTTTAATTTAATTTTAAATGAAGCTTCTTAAACATTTTAAAAACCTTATTTTCTTTACATACAACAATAATTTAGTTATATATTAGAGACTTATAGAAAGAGGCCTTCTAAAAACGTTAAAATGTATTCCTGGCACACACAACCTTAAATTAGAGTGAATAAATGAAGACTCGGCACTCCACTTCTGAAAGGTTGCCGACCCCTGATTTAGACTTTTCTTTTTTCCACATACTCTCTCCATTTTGCAAGGTATAACTAGTGATACAATAGATAACTTCTACTGTTATGCCAAACAGTTTGTTTCATGCCCTTCCTGTGTCCCCATACAGCCAGGCTATGTCCAGCAAGATGGTTTCATCTGCCTTATATGTACGGTTAAATGCATTTACTTGTGATTATTTATTTTTATTTCATTTTCTGAAATAGTTATGCACAGGCTTTTAAATGTTTTTTGTAACTATGCTACATGTCTCTGTCTATATGGTAGAAGATACTTTCGATTTAAAATGTTATTTTTTTTGTCAAATACAAACTAATGAAAGAAGCCTGTACACAATGTCCATGCATTTACGGATCATCCTGACAGGTGCTGAACATCCTCAACTCTCACTGAAGTTAGAGTTGTTGAGCATGTTCAGTCCCCAAAAGGCCAGGTATTTAAAGAGATGTCTAATTAATAAGATTAAGTACAACTTGTTATTCTTTCAACTTATCAATATTATAACACTCAGGTTATTTTTATATCCGTTTTATACAAGGAAAATGCAATATCTAATTAATATGTAAATATCCCTTAATAATGCAGGTTCTGGATTAAGAAGTGCTGTATTTTAGGTTATTTACAGGAATATTTCAATATTATGTAATGGAAATATAAAATGTACTAGAATATCCAAGTCATTTAACCTACTACAATGTAAAATGTGAATGTTGTATACATATTTACATTTTACAAAATGAAGTGGTATAATAGCTGGAGAATACTCTAAAATGGAACTAAAATGTCTCCTTCAGTTTAAGACTAAGTAATTGTGTGCAATACTATTATGTATGATAAAAATATGCATTGTGTGTTTGGTATGAATCTTCTGGTATTGAGAGGCGCATTGTTTCTACTTATCTCTAATTCACTTCTGCAGAGTGAATAGTTGTTGTTAACTAGATCTCATGTCCTTTTTTTAAATTATTATTATTTTTTTACTAATAAAGGGACAGTTGTAGTGAGACCCAGTAATGGGATTTAAACTTGTTAAGAGAATGTCTTGTGTTCATGAAAACTCTGTATTACAATAATACTTTGCATTTCTATTTTACTTTCCAGTGGAGGTCTCAAAGGATTTTACAAACATTAAGAGCTAGCTTTTGCCACCCTTACTCACATTAAACAAAACCTTAGTCTTCAAGTGGTCCCATTGATTTAAATGGGAATATTTACACAGACATTACTATTTGATGTGAGTGAAGGTGGCAAAAAAATATATGTTAGGGCTCTGTTCTGCTTCCATTGCAACCAGTGAAAATTTTTTAATTGATTCAAAAAATTCAGTATTGGGTCATTGAGCCTGATCATTTGAGCAGTTGAGAACCTACTGCAATGGGAGTTTAATGTGCTTTAACCATTATAATTATACAGGGTTACCATTCCTATTAGTTATTTACTGAAAAAAGAATTGAGAGGGAACTGAATTTCTTCTTTCCTTTTCCTTTTGGTTTCTTTTTAAGTTTTAAGAGTATGGGAGCCTATATTAAAGTTTACACTCTTGGTGAAGCATAGCATGGTCTATATAATTTAGCATCTGATAATTTTATATACAAAACTGAATAATATCATTAAATAATTTATTAATCTCTCGGTGAACACACATAACCCCCATTAGTATTTGTAAAAGTTGCATGAGTGTATTGCAAGAAAACAAATCCCACAAGTTAAACCACAAAAGTTAAGAAATAGAAATGTACATTAGTACTTTAAAAACATAACTGAATTATAAGAGCACATTAAATCCAAAAGAACCTTAGGCCCTGATACCTTAAAGGCTTACACACATGCTTAACTTTACACACAATGAAGAGCCCCACTGAACCTAAAGTTAAGCATGAGAGTAAGCACTACTTTCTGGAAGGCCTTTATTATTATTTTTATTATTATTTAACATGTTTATGAATCAGGGCTTAAATGTGGCTGGCTATAGTTGAAATAGGATTTTGCTTACATTTTTTAATATTTATGGAATTTTTGCATGAGTAACTTGTACTTATGGTGTTGGGACAAACAAGTCCCACAAGTATTCTCAGATAATATGCCCATACTGCTATTACCACGTATGGAAAGTGGGTTCTGTAGGGGGGGCAAAGGCCCATCTCAGATTAATTGAGTGTAATGCTTTGGAAGCAGGTCTTGGAAAGGGCAAAGAGAGAAGATATTGCTTATTGTCCATACCTGTTGGTTGGAACAAAGGATGAGGCAGACACAGACTTGTTTGGGAAGGTCACAATAGGACCTTATATAGGCCTATTGAAGTCAGTGTATTTTGGATCAGGCCCATAATGAGTAGCCAGCCTCCTTGGATATCAGATGTGGGGAGCAAATGAGATTTTTGGGAGAACAAAATTTGGTTTCCTATTGAGCAAAAAGAGCCACTTTGGCACAGACGGACTTCCGGGATCTCGAGAAACACATCTTTCTTAATCAAGACTCATCTAGACATCACAAGGAAGTCTAGCTAACAATGTGGCACTTGGTCAGGCTGAGTGACAGAGACTTAGATAATATATAATGACTTTACCAACATTCTGTATAATTAAGCTTAAAGCCTTGCTATCTTAGTTTAGTTGTGCTATATTCTACTTAAACCTATGCCAAATAAGCTTTTATTTAAGACAGCTTGAAATGGAAATGAAAGCTGTTAAATAGTTACAGTTGATTTTCTTTGGAGAGAAGCAAACTGGCTTATGACCTTAAGAAAGGTAGAAACAGGTGTGAAGTAACAACATGGGCACACATTCAAAGGCAAAGAATTCATGATCTTCCACCCAGATGGTGCTGAAAAGGAATTGGTGCAAGCCAGTGGCGTCCTGGTGTGGGACTTGAAGGTTGCAATGCCTTGTTAAGATCTAAGTATGTATTTTGGCTCCTCCAGAGCTGTTCAAAGGTATTGAATCAATCTCATATTAAAGGATCTATTTGATATAATCAGACTATCACTCTGTTTTAGCTAGCCATATTAGGGAGCTATTGCAATGTATACATGTGCAAACTAAAAAATGCTATCTAAAAGAATACTGTGCATTCACATTAGGCACTTTGCATGTTAAACTAAAAAATAATAATAATAACAAGAAACCCTAATATGCATTTTGGACCAATACCAAATTTAATTTTAAAAAATTACCAGTTGGCTTTGATTTTGGGAAATTGGGAAAACCTCTTAAATAAGGAAGTGGGTTTATTTATTTATTTTTGCAGTCCTGTAACAGAAAAATGGCCAAACTGTTGGACTGATTCATTTTAGATAAAACAGATGGGATTCTCGGATCATGCACCGTTAAGCCTTTCTTTGGAATTGGCGCCACTGTGACCAGAGAGCCCAGATGGCGCTTAAATCTGTCGTTTTTTAACAACCCTACGTTTTTTATTTTATACCCAAACACACTGAGCTATTTGTGATTAATTACTATCCAGATATGCTTGTGCTATAGTAACTTACTTAGATACACTTAAAATAATTTTATTTAGTGAAGCTAGCTAAATAAAGGCTAAGTAGGTGAAGAAGGACTCTCTGGAAGATATCTCACCTAGAGGTGGAATGTCAGCAACTTGGATCTTCAAATACTTAGACTGCATTCTAGAACAATGCTTTGCTAGTGGTTTCTATAAATAAAACAGAATTTTTTAGGATGTGCATTTTGGTGAATGATAATAGCTTGACGCTTATGATGAAGTCTTTGGCCTACTGCCTTACAAGTTTAAATTTCACCAAGTCTTCCACTTGTAGAGATTAGATCACAGCAGAGAGACAAACTGGTTATTTGACAGGTATCAATGTTGCCTTTGAAGAATTTTTCTCTGTTTTATGTCTGGACAATAGTGATGTGCCTGACATGGTAGGGGACAATTAATTAGAGGTAGCAGAGCTGTCAGTTTTGCTTCCAGAGAGCCAGCTTTTACTCAATGAGCCTATTCCCATGTGGCCTAGAAGGAAACCATTTAAACGTCATAAATTCTTGGGACAAGACATTGGTTCCTACTCATTTTTTAATTTTAAATTAATCATGCTGCTTATTTTATTGGAAGCTTTTAATTGTTTTATTCTGGAATTTGACCTTTGCATGAATTGGCACACTCATAGAGGACCGATTTCTATCCCTATCATTGTGGAAGAAAGGGGAAGGAAGTGATGGCCCATGTTTTCTTCAGCTTTAATGTAGATATCAAAATATGTGGTCAATAGGCTTGAAATGCTGCTGCCCATATTAGCTAGACCAGTTCAGGTTTATTAGAACCAAATACTGTGAAGAGAATCACCGGAGGGGATATTATGTCTTTTCCTAAGTTAATCAAAGTTTGATGCAGCTTTGGAATAATTGAGTATAGAGGAAGTGTTTGACCAGATGAGTTGGAGCTTTCTTTTTTCAACCTGAAATCACTCTAGAATTTCAGGGCTCTCCTGCACTTTGTGAAGAAATTGTACTGCACTTGTAACATGAGAATGGTAACGCCAATGGGTATATGTCTAATTCCTTTCCATGGTTAAGGGGCACTCAGTAGTGTGATCTATATCACCCATGCTTTACACATTCATAATCCAGCTGTTAGCCAGTAATGTTAAATATATCACTGTATCCAAGCTCAGTCAAAGGATATTGCTTTTTGCAGATGATATACTATTGTTCCTAACTGAGGCTGAAATAACCTTACCTCATATAAGGCAGAAAGACTAAAAATCTGGTGACAAAGTAAATTTGAATCAATCTATGGTACTTTCTTCTTCATACAAAGCCTCCAAAGAGGTGTTTGTCAATGATGGTTTAAATTGTCTCTGAGGAAAATTTAACATTTTGGTACCTGCTGACTGTAGGGATCTATTTTGAATTAACATTCAATCAATGAAGCAATGCTGGGTACTTATTTGAATAGATGAGTAGACCTCCCTCTGGTTCTGTCAGGTTGCATTGCCACAGTTTAAATGAATATGTTCTTCAAAATTGTTACATATCTTCCATATGGTTCTGGGATGGATTCCACTGATGATGTGCACTCACATAAACAGCTTGGTGACAAGGTTTATTTGGAGTAAAAACAGTCTGATTGGCCAAGACAATTTGGACTTACCTGAGAAATAAGATTTTGGCATTCCTTAATTTTTAGTTGAATTTTATGGCTCCTTAGAATACTTTAAGGAATTCTACCTAGGTTTGAACGGAAAGTTTCCACTAAATTTACACCCATTACCTTTATTTCCTTTTGGGGCCAATTGTAGGCATTTAACAAAATCCACTATTTTATTTCTTTTATGTAATCTGTTTGGAACAGAATAGGGAAGGTAAGTGCTGATAGGCAAACAGTCAACAGAAACTGATAGGAAAACCTCTTTTAAAATGTAAACTTACTGCTTTCACGACACAAACAAAACACCAAGAATGGGATAGTCAGACCCTACTGATGGGGGGAAAACATTCTGGAGTTGTAAGACTAGTTCAGATTTTATGTTTCCATGCAGTTACATTTTCCATTGTTTAACATCAGTGAAAATCTTGCAGAAATCTCCAGTCATCACATACCGTGGAATGGTGCATTGATATTTTTTTTTCATCTCTTTAATAACCAAATTATTGTTACCTGCAGCAGTTTACGACTTCACTGGACCAAGCTTTTTTGTGGAGACAGAGCACAAGATCCAGGGATGGGCAATGCTCTGGTAAAACAGAATTGCTACTGGGGGTCATTGACAGGGGCTCTGAGTACTCCGGGTGATATATTTAGCACCATTTCAACTGTCCAGAATGAAACTTAACCCATAATGCTGATCTGTGCTAATATTTCTGACACTGGGAATCTTCTAGGGCTTCTGATATGGCATCACTATAATTACAACAGCCATTTTGGTATAAAGTTTACCATATTGCACATCTCCTCCAATGTAAAATTCCTAATGATCAGGTCCTTTGGGTTGGGTTGGAGAGTGGTGGTGGTGGGAGGTGTGGATGTGTGAGAGAGAGAGATCACTGCAGATTTTAAATATCATAAACTCCATAAATATTTGCTGGAGAAGTAGTAGCAGCCAGGAGATACGTTCAGCGAAATGGAAATCGTCAGGGCCTCCTTAACTATTGCAAACTGAAGAATGTTGAGAATGAATACTTTAGATCTAGCTTAAAAGACAAAAATCCCCACTCTGAAACATGAGACACATCAAAAGTTAATGTGACGTAATTGTTTTCTAAACTTAGGACTTGTGGTCCAGCTTAGTTTTGGAAGCAGTGATGAGTTACAAGTTAGGTTAAATTTAACCTCACCTAAGCTCTAGTTCCTTCCTAATTGTTATGCAATCTATGACGTCTGTCTTACAGCAATTATATTAACTTGTGGCAATAGGTTAACATTTGTTTTTGTTTTATGATTTAATAAGTTGGGAGAACATTGAATGGCTTCTGGTTTTTTAGAAGAATAGATTTATTTGCTTTCAGGAAAAAGGAATCTGGTTATTGTCTGCTTCATCAGTCTATGAAACTGATGTTTGTATCTAGTATGTTATGATGCTGGACAAGATGAAAAATTATATTTATGAATATTTTTCCTTTTCCCAGTTTATACTACAATATGTACTACGAAGAAAGTGTACATAAAATACCAAACTTCAGGACCATGTTGCCATGTGGAGATAATTTTTATGTTCAATTTATAAACCTGAAATAGGAGTTCATGGTGGAAGAAATGATAGGCCCTTAATGTTAGTGCCACTGGCAGGCCTGTCTGTAATAAACAAACAGGGCGTACTTCATCTGTTTTAGGCTGTTGGAGTCCTGGTTAGAAATGGCAATTGGATGCTTTTTCCTCCTGATGAATAATTCTGTTTGGTAACAACTCAATTGGTATTTAATGATAAAGTCTCACAAGATGATGCTTATGAGTCAGAATGATACTGCTGTGGTTTATCGCTTCATTCTGAACCTTCGAAGGCTCTCTTATTTCACTTTCTCTCTCATTCAAAGCTACCTAATTACATGAAACACCATTAAAATCACTTTAGCAACAACAAGAATCTGTATCGTCTAGATCCCCCTTAAACTTAATTAATAATCACAGCTTCTTAGACAATGGGGTAACAGTTTTACATCTCATTTGTTAACTACAGATACTGTACACCATATTAAAATTTGCATTTAGAAAACCAACACTTTTTTTGACTTTGCCATATACTGTGAAGCTTCTTAAGGTCCATTCAAAGGTTACCGTGAAATTCATGTCACTGCTGACTAGATACGGCAAATTGTATTACTATCTCTGAATTTTCAACATACTTTAGGACCATTTTACCTGTGAGGAAACCAGTGTGCTCAGCTAGACAGTTCACATTAGAGTGCAATCTCTTTTGTTTTTTAGCATAAATTTTTCTGGGGCTCTCTGGGTGTGTCTACACATCAATTAAATTCCCTTGGCTGGCTTGGGCCAGTTGACTCGGACTGCAGGGCTGTAAAATTGTTGCATAGATGTTCCGGCTAGCGCTGGAGTCTGGGTTCTGGAACCCCACAAGGAGGGGCAGGGTCCCAGACCCTGGGTTCCACACTGAGCCTAATCATCTACACAGCAATTTTCAGCCCTGCATGAATCCAAGTCAGCTGACCCAGGCCCGCTATGACTGTGCTGTGGGTCTTTTATTCCAGTGTAGTCGTACCCTCTGTGTACAATTCCTCTTAAATCTTCTCTTCAGGTGAAGAGTACCCATCTCCTATTCTGAGCCTTTTAAGACTTCAAAAACTCAGAGGTTGTTAGCCTGTTAATCAGCTTTACTGCTGGCAAAATCCAGGTATTTGATATGACTGAACTTTACCAATGCATTGAATAAGTAACATTTCCACCATTTTAAGCAGCCAAAAAAAACCCAAACATAAAACAACAAAAAGTCTTTACCTTTAAATTTATATTGATAGGCTTCTTCCTTATTTCTTCCAACCTGGGTGAACTTTTTTTAGTAATGTAGGCTACATACCCATTTTTCATTGATCAAGCCCTGCATCGCCCAAGTCCGTTGTTTAAATTTTCCTAGGCAAAATCCCAAAATGAATTCCCCTATTTCTCACAGCTAACTTAATTGTAGAGCTAAAATGCCAATGTTGGATGAGGAAGAAGGGACAAACATTGTTATAGCTCTTCCTTCTATGGTTCTTCTGGGAATAATTCTTAATAACACCCCAAATGTTTGGCTCTTCAAGATGTTGTTATAATCAGAAGAAAAAAAGTAATCTTATCTTGAGTGAGTTTTTTTTTTCTTTAACCTCTTCATAATGAATTCCCAAGTGCTTTTTGGCCATAGATATTAAAGCTTGTATGTTTGTAATTTCTCTGGCAAACTGCCTTAACTAGAGAGGATATAGTGTTTTCTTGGTACGTTGCCCGAAGTAATTTTGCGAAAGACTGTGACTGTATTTAGTACATCTCATTCATTTGAGACAAGTCATTGTAATTGCATTTGATCACAATCAATTTAAGGTTTTTTTATCATGTTTTCATGGCACATATCTACTTAAATATCATAGCAAAACTTAATGGCTACTGTTTTACTTTTACATAAAATATTTTATGGCCTTTTTGTGCAGTAGACATCAGGTTTCAATCATTATTGCCCTGTATAGAGAGAAAAAAGTTGGATGAAGAACTATCAAAAATCTTTAACTACATAAAATTTTATTTCAGGTCAACTTCCTATAAAAGATATTAAATGTATTTTTGTGGTTTATTCTGCATGTTAACAATTTTAGAAGGGCAACAGTATTTTTGGGAAACTGTATGAAACAGAGAAGTTAATTCACATAAGATGTTTTGGGTTAGTTTTCCATTGTAAATGTACATAATAACATCTTGAATGGCACCTGGATAGCACCATGTCCACATTCTCAGGACTCTTTTAAAACCTTACAATTGAATTTACAAAATTGAATGTCTGATGCACAATAGTTGACTTTTAAACATTACACATTGTGAATGAGACATCAAATACACAAACATAGGACAATTCGTGTTCCTTAAATAATATATTTTGGTGTCTGAGCACTTCTGAAGTTCTCAGCTGAAAAGTTTAATTAAAGGGGAAACTTTGACATGCTGCTGAGAAGATTAATTCACATTAAAAAGGTGAGAGAAAAGAAAATTTAGTTCTAATCTAATTAACACCAATTAAAAGTTGTAAAAGAATTTGCACCAGTAAATTGTTAATTATGCATCAATTTGCCTTTTCTGTGGACCATCCCCTCCCCCCCCACACACACAGGAAAAAGAAGAAAAAGAAAATCATGGCGCATTTTGTTTCAGGATACGTATAATGTGCTGATGATGCCACTATCATTTTTCATATGACCTGGGCAAGATGGTAACACTTACTCGGTGTCTTTCCAGGGTTTTGGTTTGTGCTTAGATTTTAAAAGTTTTGTTGTAGTTTGAGGACATGTGTGCAGTAATCATAGAACTGTAAATAGAAATGTAAGGTTTTACGGAAAACTGTCAAGAGCATGTATGCCTTGTGTTTCCTACTAATATATATATATATATATATATATATATATATATATATATCTCACAGATTATTTTATCTGTTGAATTTTTCTGATATGGTACTCAGAAGAGAATCTTATCGATTTTTACAGGAACCCCACAAAACTATCTCTGCTACTGATGTACTTCTTTTTAAGGTATTATGCATTTCCTCAGATGGGTGAGCTCAGAAGCTGTGTTGTGGATTGTGATGCAAAGGCCTGTATATCTGTAAACTACACATGGCACAATTTGCATGCTGGCACACGCCACTTTATAAGCTGAGGTCCTTGCATCCTGCTAAAAGCCACTGTTTTTGCTGCTTGGAAGGTGATTGCTCTAAATTTAAACTTTTTAATGCCTTTTTTAACTCAGCTGTTGAAGATTTAGAATGTAAATGAACTATCAAAGATTTTAAACTGCAGAATTTTGAGTCCTATTTAGAAAAAGTGCTAGGGTAGCCCAACAGTTGGACTCATAAGCGTTTTATTTTGTATTAATAGTTTATTGAGATTGTACATGAGATTATATGGTAATAAATAACATTTGAGTCCTCATGCATCAGCTCTGTGTGGACATTTTAACAATAGGAAGTCTCAATATGCATTTTTCACTCTTTTGCTGATAAAATGGTTATAATACACTATTTTACTCTCTGCTGTGTTAGTGGGTAACAACAGTTTGAAACTGATTTGCCCATGGAAAATTTTCAGTATGGCAGCGCCCGTAACAACGACAAATGGGCAACTAGTCCATTATCTTCATAGCTACTTTTCCCCTTGACTAACTAAAGAAAATGTAATACAGGTTTTTGCTCCATCACTGCGTTTACACTTTCCCTATTGCATACCTGGGAAGTATATCATGAGGTCTGAGACTGCACTTCAAACCTTATTAGGTTCAGCAAAAGCTTGGATTTGCTGAGGTTGATGGCTATGTTAAGATTCCAAAACTTGTTTGCTACTGGGGAGGTGCAGGCCATGCCTTTGAGGTAAGAAATAATGGGAGGGAAAGAGAATAACTTGCATCATTGTTGGCATGGAGGAAATATTAACTTGGGTTTGGGTTAACGGGAGAAATGACCATGAAGGAGAATTCAGGTGATGGTGTTCATAGAAAGAAATATTTCAGAGTAGCAGCTGTGTTAGTCTGTATCCGCAAAAAGAACAGGAGCACTTGTGGCACCTTAGAGACTAACAAATTTATTTCAGCATGAGCTTTCGTGAGCTACAGCTCACTTCTTCGGATGCGTAGAATGTGTGTGTAGCTCACGAAAGCTCATATAGAAAGAAATGTAGGTCTTAAAGTTACAAAATTAAGATAACTAAAAATGACTAAATCATACAAATAAATTACATTTAATATAGAATTTTTAAGTCAAATTGTACATATTGGGAGGAAAAAAAGAAGAGAGATCATGCTGAAGGAACAGAAATATTGGTATTACATGGTTTTGTTTTGTTTTTGGTATCAAACATTATAATTAGGTTATAAAACTATTTTAGTTACAATATCCTGTTTCCACTTGGTCATAACCCTACATAAATTAGATAGTACTATAACTATTGGAAACTGTTATTCTTACATACGCCCATTCCTTCACTTTATGCCATGCCATGCAATTCTTTATTCTTATAATTTCTTTGTACAAAGCGTTACAAAGGTATTTTACAAAGAAAACAAACCGGGAGCTAGACCATTAAGAGTGTATTACAGATTTGACCAATCATTTTATAAAGTCTGATATAAGCTTTTAAACATAATCTTAGCTCTTTGGAGAATACTTTAGTTTTTAATATTTCTGTGACCTTCTTAAGGGGACTGAACAATTACTTAGAAGTGTCAAAGTGGTGCCTGGAGTTTTAGCTGTGTGATTCCCATTAAAGTCAGTAGGAGCCAGGTAGCTAAAACTCAACACATCTCTGAAAACATACTCCTTGTGTAGTGCTAAGTAGTAAGGCAATTCTCTGAACATGGCCATGGTATTTCTAGTGCATTTGCTGGCTTTATACATCTCTCCAGGGTTTGTATTTTATACTGAAGTTTCACTATTCTATGAAGATAAAAAAATATACACTTATGTTTAGACTAGTCTAAAGGTACAGCTGTACTGAAAAGGCAATTTTAAAATATATTTCTTTAATAAAATGTAATATTGCAAAATCAATTTTAAAGTAATTTGCTGCAAACTTGTTCAGAGGAGGTCTTATCACCAGTCCTTTGGGGACAAGGTAGGTGTGGTAATATATTTTATTGGACCAACTTCGGTTGGTGAGAGAGACAAGAGACCGACAGGACTGCAACTACACTGGTCCTATAGTCTTTACAGGTGCCAGAAAATACTTTACACACTATCGCTAATGGCACCAATCTCAACCCTCCTTTGGTAGCAACACTGGCAGACCACAAGGTCCAACCTAAGAGCAAGGCTGATATAATTTTTCTTACATTGTGTTGATTTTGCTTCTGACAAATGGGCCCTCGAGGCAATCCAGAAGGCATCCTAATCAAGTTTACAGGGTTTTTTTTGCCCTTTTTTTCCCCAAACAAATTATTTGATTTTGAGGTGCCTCTAAATCTGACAAATTAATCTTCAGAATAGACACCATGGCTGCAAGTCTTTTCTTTCTCTAAGCAAAGAAGGAACAGTTTTTGTTTCAGGTTTTTGGGCATCTCCAAGAAGACAAGAGGTTTCCATCTGTTGTTACTCCACCTCTCTGACAGAAAGATGAGATTTTTTGGATGGAAACCGTCCTCCATGTTGAGGACGTGTCCCTTGAGTACTCTGTACTGGATAGATCTCAGCACATCCTAACCAGATCTTATCACACTGATAATTCTTCCCATGTGCAACAGCAGGCCTTCACTTTCAGTTTGTGGCAATGGCTTTCGGGTTATCATCAGCATCCAAGGTATCTCTAAATAGGGAGCAGAGATTTCTGATAGGTCCCTCATCAAAGGAAGTAGTTCTGTATAGCATACCATAAATAGGTGCTTTTGCTTTCACCTGGACAGTCTATCCTATATCTGTCCCTCTTCTAGCAAAGGTAGGCCTGAAAATCAGAGGCCTAAGTCATCCTCATTGTCCCCATTTTGTCCTCTTGTGGACTCACAGGCCTTGGTACTCTTATCTGGTAAGAATGCCTGTGAAAAACTTATGGGAACTCTCTTTTACAGAGGATCCTCCATTTGGCTCTCTCTGCAAAATTTACACTGGATTGATGGCAAGGAATTGAAAAGGCAAGTTTGTTCGCTTATTGAAAATGAAAAGCTTCTTCTCTGAGATCCTATAAAAGAACTTGGAAGGTTTAATTTAAATTGTATGCTGGGGAAGAGAGAAATGTCATGTACTCTTTAGTTAGGAATGTTTCTAGAACATGGGTTCTCAACTTTTTTCTTTCTGAGGCCCTCACCAACATGCTATAAAAACTCCACAGCCCACCTGGGCCACAATAACTGGTTTTCTGCATATAAAAGCCAAGGCCAGCATTGGGGGGTAGCAAGCAGGGCAATTGGCTGGGGCCCCACGCCATGGGGGCCCCAGTGAAGCTACATTGCTCAGGCTTTGGCTTCAGCTCCAGGTGGTAGACTCAGGACCCTGGGCCTTCAGTCCCATGCAATGGGGCTTTGGCTTTCTGCCCTGGGCCCCAGCAAGTCTAACACTGGCCCTGGTTGGCAGCACCCCTGAAACTTGCTCACGGCTCCCCAGGAGGCCGTGGATCCCTGGTTGAGAACCACTCTTCTAGAATATCTTTTAGCTAGGTTTCACAAAGGGTTGAACCGAAAGTTGTAAGTCCTGGTCCTTTCATAGTGATAAAACCAGGAATTTAGTTTTTGCATCTGTAGTTGCACCCACTTATATCCAAGGCTGTCATACAAGAGAGACCACCTAGATGTCAATTATCATCCAGTGGAACATGGATCTAATTCTTCAGGCTCTGCTTAGGTCACCATTACAATCCCTAGCTGATGTCCTTTCTTTTTCTGACAATTAGGATAGCCTTACCTTTAGGCATTTCCTCCACACCTGCAGTTCATTTCAGATAAAGTCATGCTTTGTCTAGCTCCAGACTTTGTTCCTGAGAAGAGCTTAGAATACTTTTAGAATCAGAGTGTCTCTCTCCTGTTCTTTTACCTCAAAGCCAAAATTCTCTAGAAAAGTTACAACACAATGAAGATGTTAAGTGATACATGGAGTTCTGTTTACACTGTACTAGAATGCTGAGTCAACTGTTCCATTCAATTTATATAAGAGTTACAGGCAAGGATTTAAGGCTTCTAAATCTTCTATGTCATTATTAATTTGAACAGCTATTTTCTGGGTATATCAGTTGTGTAATAAAATTTCTCCTTGGGGACTTAAAGCACAGGTAACAGCCATGTTCTGGTTAGAAAAGAAGAGAGGCCATAAGAATGATACCTGGTCTTTGATTTACTTTTTTGCTAAGCATTAGACATAATGTCCTGGTTCAGAGCCCCTTTCAGCCACAGGATGTTTTGGACTGAAGAGTGGAGAATCCTGTGTGAATGTGGGGGTAGAGTTTAGAGCAGAGCTAGCTTCATAGCTGAAAAAGATGGACAGACTACTGAGTGAATGGTAAACATTAAGAGAATTTAAAATTTTAGGTGAGGAAATAAAATGGTCCCAATTTCTTTAATGGGCTGCATCAAAAAATTAAAGGGGAGAGGAGAGGGATAGCTCAGTGGTTTGAGCATCAGCCTGCTAAAATCAGGGTGGGGAGTTCAATCCTTGAGGGTACTACTTAGGGATCTGGGGAAAAAATCAGTACTTGGTCCTGCTAGTGAAGGCAGGGGGATGGACTTAATGACCTTTCAGGGTCCCTTTCACTTATAGGAGATAGGTGTATCTCCATATATTATTATTATTATATTAAATCCAAGCATCCCTGAACTTCAAAACTCGGGTCCATCTCTAATTTACAGGACACGGTAATAATTAGCACATATAATAGCCAGCAAATGAATAGAGTTGACTTCTCTCACAACACCTTTGTGAGGAAAGTGCTGTATGCATTCTTGATAATTGCCAATAGAACACTGACATTTAAAGTTCCATGTTACACTAATGCATGTATATTTTGCAATGCATATTTGGTTCATTATACAAAACTGAAGTATATTTCAAGTGAACAAGAGAATACATTTTCAGTGACCTAAACAAAGACATTTAAAGAAGCACGAGAAATGATATTAGCACACAATGAAGAAATTGGTTTATCTCCAGTGTACCAACAGACATAATTTAATTCAAATATTGATCTGATAAAAGAATAATCAGAGTGGGTGTGTGTATCAAGCTTTATATCATTCAAGAGTTTCATCATCAGCATGTTTTCACAGTGATGAGGGGAAAAAGCATTTTAGAATGGAATGTGGATTGAAAAATAACCAATATTTAACTATGTACAGAGAGGTGACCAGAGTCTATGGGAATAGTCTGTACTGGATGCTCAAAATTTGGTCTTAGTGACAATTTATCAGGAGCCCAAGTGCGCCCACTCACTTTTCATAAAAAGCAGATTGCAGCAATTCAGCTTTAATGTGGATGGGTGGCTCCCAGGGACTACAGGTGTCAGCATGTAAGAATGCTTCATCTTGATCCAAACTGCTGCTGCATCCTGTAGTCTGCTGCAGAGATCACACCTCCATATTAACAGTGGTGCATCTTTTAGAACTCTAAACCACATTTAGCATTCACATCATTGACTACATCAGTTTATAATTTATATGAATTAGATTCCTAGAGTTTCCTTGTATCACTCCCACAGTTCTGTGTTGAAAGGTCACAGCTTTTAAAACAGGCACTTTATGGAAGTACTGACCTAAATCACATGATACTGCCGTACCGTCAAGTGCCTCCTGGAATATCCAATCTGCCTGTCCCATGCACATTAGTATTGCCCTGTTGGAAAATGTATGATGATCTTAATTACAGTGTGACAGTAGAGAATGCCTTTTGTGACATAGTTAATCAGTGGTGGTGTTTGTGTAATTGTTGGCATCATAGTAAAAATATGTATCTAGTTAAGTTACAGAAAAGACCATTAGGAAAATTCTCATCCTTTCTTTACAGTAAGTAGCAGACTGCTTGTGAGCTGTAGAAGAAATAAGAGAATCATTAAATTGCTTTTAATAGACTTTTTAAATTTAAAGACATAATGGATTATGGTTATGTTATATTTGTTATATTTGAAGAGACTTAAGTATAGAGACTTAATCACATCTTCATTATGTACCTGGTCAGGGACCAGGCTAAATGGCTATAGGTTTCTTTAAGCAGTTTGCGGGGGGAAGGGGAGCAACTCATTGATGACTTGTTAAGTTGTGTGAGAATATGTATTAAATGCATAACTCTCTTGTGGGTCTCTAGGTATCAGATACTTGGTTTACTGTGTGAGGTTTAATGCTTTTCTTCTAATTTCTAATGAACTTTACCACCAGACTACTTGATCATGACTAAGCCTATGAACAATGCAAATGGAATTGCCCCCTGATGGTGAGGAATGGGGCCCAGATGGCCCTTAAAAGGTGATAATTAGGAAATATAGCATATCTGAGTAGCTAGAAAGAGGGAAATTTGTTAAAGACAGTCAATCTGTTTTGAAGTAATGGTCTTTCCCTTAATTGTATAGATTTTTATTTTGGATTGCTTTAAAGTAAATTTTCCCAGGAAATTGTTTTTTTGTGACTGAAAACTAGAAACCACTGATTTTATTACTTTTTGTTTCAAGTTATTTTGGAACAATGTATTTCTTCTTACATTGCCTTCTAAAATGAGTATCAGACTTGCTGTGTATGTGACAGCAATGTTTTAGGTCATATTTGCTTTTATGTTGTAAAATTGTAATGAAAGTGAGAAATACTGTGGAGGATAGGCATGTATTGTGCAATATATATTGAGTTTTTGAAACACAAATATAAATAATAAAAGATTGCGGTTTAGGACTTTGTGTGGAAAGATTGGACAATGTTGTTGGTTTCATTGCCTTTCTGGGTTTACAATGCCTGGATTTATGTTTCCTTGTTTAACTTCTTGATTATGAAAATGCTGCATGCCAGAAATATTCTTGTGTTTTAAGAAAAGTTTCCTATGTTAGCTGCAAATTGTATGAAACAAGGTCAGTTTTAAATTACAGCTCAAGTACTAATGACAACTACAATAAAGGTATTGAATGGTTTCTGTTGTAGCTCCCCGTTTACAGTTGCCTTATGAAATTGTATTCAACATTCTGACTATATTTGTCGTGTTTAATGCAAGAATAATGCCACTAAAATGGGATGTAGCATTCAGACAGTTGCCTTCTAGGTGGATATTGAGGGGAAGAAGGAGGGGAACCACTTATGAAATTACTGCCACTTCAATAATTTAATTAATGAAAAACTGATTGCTCCGATTAATATAGCTTTGAATTTCACAGAATGAAACTATAAAGCCTATTTCATTTTTGAACACTGAATTCAAGCTTGAATTGAAGTGGCAAATTGTCATTCAAAAAATTTCAGCAATAAAATTTCACAGAATTGTTTTGTATTGCTTAAATTTACATAATTCATATAGTTAGAAATGCTCTTTGAAACAGAGGCAAAGTTATGCCTTGGATTTGCTATTCTTGGAGTCTTGCTGACAAAATATTTGGAAAGGCCCTTAAACAGGGCATTTCTTCCATAGTGTCTCTTTTGAAATGCTTCATTTTAATATATATTCTGACAACCATGGTATATGAGAGGGCTCACGTTCCACTCCGTGATCCCAATGAGTCTCACTGAAATCTCCCCAGTACAAGGGCCCATAACAATGGATTGCATTATGTGGTTGGGGCCCATAAGTGCTTTGATCCTCGTGAATTAGGTTAAGCAGTAAATTGTGCTCTATTTCTATCTGGTTCAGATTTTGAAACTTCCAGTTTGCAGATTGGAATTATAAGTAGAAACTAACATCAAATTTTTAAATCTATATGCATCAATATCCTGATGAGTGATAAAGTGGGGAGTTATAGGGTTCTCTGTTCATAATGTACACTTTCCCTGGGAGGAATAGGAGAAACAGAGGGTAAGGAAAGATTACTCTGTGCTACAGTCTTTCTGTTACTAGTAAAAACAGGTAGTGAAGAAGTGCCAAGGGAAGAGAGAACATTAAGAGATGAACTGAAAGAAAACAATTTATCCAAGTCGTCCTGTGTTTTAATTTTGTAAATGTGTATGGGATACTGTGACACATTCAAAAGCAGTTCAATCCTATATATTTGTTTAATTATCACTTCTGATTTGTATCAATGTTAATTCACTCAATAAGCATTCCTCCAATACTTTGGGTGTCCTTTTAACACTTACAATTCCCCACACTCCCTTAGGAGGGAGGGAGCTCTCAGTGGTTTGAGCATTGGCCTGCTAAACCCAGGGTTATGAGTTCAATCCTTGAGGGGGCCATTTAGGGATCTGGGGCAAAAAATCAGTACTTGGTCCTGCTAGTGAAGGCAGGGGGATGGACTTAATGACCTTTCAGGGTCCCTTCCAGTTCTATGAGATAGGTGTATCTCCATATATTATATTATATTATATTATTATTATTTATTATACCACTCTTTAAGATGGTGGCTATTCAATTATTTTGAAATGTACTATTTAAAAAGTAATCTTGATTGACTGTTTAATGGATTTCAGCATGAACATATTTACAGTAAACATGTCTCTGTGTTGGTCTTCAATACTCAGCTTTTTTTGCAATTGTCGACTCCAGTTCAGGAAAGCATTGAAGCACATGCTTAACTGCTATCCTGAATCGGGACCTTAAGTGTGAGAACAGAGGTTGGGAACAATATTCTACACATTTTCAGAAGATACAAAAAACATTAGAAATTAGATATCAGAAATAATATAAGTATTTAATTAAATAGAATTATTCTACCATATTGTCATTAAAATCAAGTCAATAGAGAGTTAGGAAATGTGTGTACTTAATATTAAGTGGAAACAAAAGAATCAGAACCTAAATATGGTCTAGATTTTTCAACACTTCTTCACAAGAAGTAATACTCTACTCCACTGAAGACAGCGTCGGGGCGGCTCTAGCTTTTTTGCTGCTCCAAGCATGGCAGGCAGGCCGCCTTTGGCGGCTTGCTTGCAGGAGGTCTGCCAGTCCCGCGGATTCGACGTACCCACCGCCGAATTGCCACCGAATCCGCAGGACCGGTGGACCTCCCGCAGGCACGCACTTGGAGCGCTGGTGCCTGGAGCCGCTGCTGGACAGCGGGGATGCCTGTGGAGCGAGGCCCCCTTCCTAGAACTGGCTCAATACAGACAGATCTTTACATCCTGCGCAAAGCCATTTGCAGGATCAGTACTAAATATAGAAGGATCTGGACATATGTGGAAAGGAGTTGCAAAACACCAAAATAATTCCTTTTGGTCTGCATATATTTTAGATTTTATTGTGTGTGGTGTTGGAATAACAATGTATATTTTAAAAAACAAACCAGCTGCATTTAATCTGCATTTCTGTTCCTGCAAACGCTTATGTACATGCCTAACTTTTCCCACAGAAGTCAATGGGACTGCTCTTGTGAGTGACATTACACATATTTGTATGTGTTTGCAGCACCAGGGCCAATGTGATGTGTAGTTAATGATTGTGTATAGCATCCATGGGGCTCAGGAGCTTTCAGTTTGATTAAAATAGTGTGAATAGCTTTCAAAAATTCTTATATTTCCTTTCTTTTTACGCATGTGCTCTCTGCTTCAGAAGGTTTTACCCACGTTTCCTGCCTTTAACGGAAGGCTTTCTTTCATCTTGTCACTTGGTTAACTCTCGGAAGTCTCCTGGGTGCCATATTCCTTTTTGTTCTAGCCACTGTACGTCAAATAAGCAAATCATGTCTGCTGGTTACAATTGAGCTACTTCCTATATTTTCTGTTGTATAAACATTTTGAGTTCCTTTCTGTTTTATGTGGAATGTTTTGGTTTATTCCATTCCTCCTTACCAGTTGATTAAAAAAGACTTTTTGATGTCATTAATTTTGTTTAGGTTATTAAGAGGTGGGGTTTTTAGTTTCTCTGTCCCCACCTCACTCCACCAAAAACCACCCAGAACATTCCATCTTTTATGATTTTACAAGTAATTTAAGAATTAGTTTAATTTTGCACAGCTTGAAGGACTCGGATGGTGACTTCATTACAGATTGTCAGTTTTGTTTATGATAATGATTTGGGGATAGTTAGAGTACCTAACAGCTGAACACTACGTTGTGCTGCTATTTATATGGTGCTTTTTATACTCTGTCTGAAACCAGAAGCACAAACCGTTTCCAAATAATTGATACAAACCTTGTAAAATTGTGGAGTTTATAGTGTGATTTCTTCAGAACAGATATTTTTGTTTTAACTGAGTGGTTGCTACTTAAAAACAAGATCACACGTTTCTTATACTGTATTTTCCTTCTTGCTTCTTCAGAGAAAGAGCTGTTTTTGGAGAAGAAGAAAACTAAAACTCCTTTCTTTTACTGAGATAAAGGTATTATTGTAACTTTGTAAATGGGTTGAGATCTAAGGGTATGTCTACACAGCAGCTAGATACCCGTGGCTGGCCCATGCTAGCCGACTCAGGCTGGGGCTGCAGGGCTGTTTCATTGCTATGTCGACTTCTGGGCTAGGGCTGGCGCCCAGGCTCTAAGACCCTGCGAGGCGGGAGAGTCCCTGAGCTCGTGCTCCAGCCCAAGCTCAGAAGTCTACATAGCAATGAAACAACCCCATGAGCTCAAGTTAGCTGGCATAGGCCAGAGTGGGTTTTTCTTTGCTGTGTAGACATACCCTTAGATGGGTGGGCTAACTTGGCACCTAATAATAATGGTGCATGGCATCCCTTATAAGTACCTTAAATTGATAGTTTAGCCAGCAACCTCTTCTCTGAGAGCTACCTTTTGTTCCTAGTTAACCCTTTAATATCTCTCCTACGCTTTTTTTCCAGTAACCAAAGGTAAAGGCCCTATCCATGAGGCCACACCTGAGAACACCATGATTCCTGTTTGGCAGATGCTGTCACAACTCTGGGGCAAGCTGCACCTATGGTCTCTTCCATGGGCATGCTTTCCAAGGGACAGGCCTAGCTAGGCCTGTGCTCCCCCCAAGTGACAGGCCTGTATCTGCACTCTTTAGAATAATAGATTATTAGGGTTGGAAGGGACCTCAGGAGATCATCTAGTCCAACTCCCTGCTCAAAGCAGGACCAATCCCCAAATGGCCCCCTCAAGAATTGAACTCACAACCCAGAGTTTAGCAGGCCAATGCTCAAACCACTTAGCTATCCCTCCCCCCTTTCCAGAGTTGAACTTTGTGGTTCTCTGATGTTAGACTGGATCACCAGGCGACAGCATTCCCTGTTCCCACTGTCCTGCTATGCTTACAGGGTGAGCGGTGCCTTATACTTGCAGTCCCTCACAAGTGCACCCCTTCAGGTTTCGCTACCTTCACCTCTCTTCATGTGTACACCCCGCGGTTCTTCCACTGTTAGACTGAGTCCCGGGATGACAGCTTCCCTGTTTCCAACCATGTTAACATGACAGGCCCAACTGCAGTTGGTGCAAGACCTCCCTCTTCAGGGGCCTGTGACTAGTGGCTGATTTAAAGCGACTCAAAGTAACTCCTTCCAAACAGATTTTATTGTCCAGTCGCCCAAAGGTACATGGCAAACAGGGAGGAGGGTTAAACTCATGACAAGCCAGAACATCTGGGGCTTGCCTGCTCCTTATCACCTCTCTCAAAGCTTAGGGGAACCCAGATGTCTCAAGCCCCTAGCTTAGTTCCCCAACACTGATGCATGCTCTCCCTATTTCAGTTACTCTCTCCAAGAGCTGATACCCACTCCCTCCTTTTTCTTTAGGCAGTTGTTGTTTTTACAGCTTAGTGTTCTTTTGATCTTAGTCTTGAATTTGGAAAAATAGGCCCATCAGCGTGGCTGGCAACAGGTGGGTAGGGATTTCCCAATGATTAGCGCACCCATTGTTTCTCTTAAGGACCCTTGGTATGCTCCCTGGAGATAATTTGTCTGTTGTTGTTTTGTTTCCTGCTGGCTTCCCCTCTCCAGCAGCCTCCTTTGATTTAACTCTGTGAAGTCATCTAGAATAATATCACACAGGTAAACCGAGGCACGCATACTGTTCATACAAAATAATGCAGATATCTTGTTTGTTCTCCACATATGCACAGGTTGGGGGAGATTAAAGAGTATGTTGTCTTGTTTCTCCTTTGCCTCCTCCTCAAGGAAAATTACAAATCCATTTCCTTTATGACACACACTTGAAGGCCACTTCTCTAGGGTGGGAGAGTTCTAACAATAGAAGTCCCCATCCAGGGGCTCTGATATGGCAGTGTGTTCTAGGGAACAGATGTAACTTGGATAATATGCCTTACAGGGGCCTAAAGGGCAGTGAGAACCCTTGTTATACCACATGAGAGTTACCCAGACCTTGGATGGAGCCTTGATTTTCCCCCTCTACATCCCCAGTGTACCAGCCAGTACAGCTGACCTAACACAGGGGATGTTGTAATTTACTTCTGGTTTAAGACAGCAGCAATTTTTGACACTGCCCATCCCATCCTCCCTAACTCTTCCCACTGCAAGGAGAAAGCAGGGAGGGTATTGTGCCTTGGTTGCATGTTTCAAGTCTCAGTGTCTCCAGGTGGGAAAGATTATTTACCAATCCTTGCTCAGGGAAGTGCTTCAAGCTACAAGCTCAAGAGTTTTTATGTTTTTATGTTCTGTTACATATTCAGTATTGCTAACCCCACGCATTTAAAAAAATGGATTTAAAAAAATATAATTCATTTTGCATCTTTTTATTTGGTTCTCAGTTTTTTAACCTTTGGACTTCACGTTTTCAAGCCTTTTCCTGAAAACATGAGGGCTTGAAACTTACTTTTTTCAAAAAATTGAAAATTATCACATACTCACATGTCTCCAGGAGCTGAGGTTTTAAGAAAAACATCAAATATTGGATATTGTAATTGTGATGAATTTAAAGGCCAAAGGCCATATATTAAAATTTCACAAGGCAAAGAGGTGCAAGCGCCCATGCTGGTGTGGCTGCTTGGGACAATGTCTTATGTTTATTGTGATAGGGGAGCAGTTTCCCTGCCCAAATGTATGCCTGCAATAGTGGATGTCCTTTGTCATCCACCTGGCATTACACAAAGTCCATACAGTATGTTCTTTCCTGGATGTGTGCAAATGAATACTATTAATGGAGGTGACGTATCCAGAAAAGAACAGACCGCACTGCGTAAGTGCTGTGCTCTGCATGTGACTGAGGCTTTGGATCTTCAGCCCTTGTTATGTTTCACCAAAATATAAAATGACCATAATTTGACTTGTGCAGAAGGTTTAAAGCAGATTATTTTAAAGAACCATTGAAACATGAAGCAGCAGATTTCTGATTCTAGTCCTAGTCTGCATTTGACATAGTGCAGTAATGATTTCTAACATCTATTTTAGTTTGGATTTAGAGAGAGAGCCAACCTACACTGAAATGTATTACCATCCTCTGACTTGTGAGCATTGTGTAGGAGGTTTAAGACAGATTATTTTAAGAACTCAACAAGCCCGAAACAGCATTTCTATGATTATAGCTTTTTAAAAAATCTTTTACACATAGAGCAGTAGTGAATACTAACATCTCTTTGAGTTTGAGTTTAGAGAGAGAGCCAACCTACACTGAATTGGCCTCTTTTGATGCTACAGTATTGACTGAGGGGAGGGACAGATGGGACAAAAGTCCTAATTGCCCAGATTTACAATAGATTCCAAGGAGCAGCCATCACAAAAGAAACATTAATGCAGTAAAAGGCAAATGGAAGGAAGCTAAACCCAGTTTACGGGCAATTCAAAACCTACATCAGTTTATTTTAAACTTTTTCTTGCACTCACTTGTTGTAGGATTTATTTGCTTTAACATTAGTCATCACTGCATGTCTTACTGTACTTTCGGGATTTGTGAAATAAACTGGAAAATGTCACCAAGCATTAGGGACAAAATATTTCCTATGGCCTTGGATGAACATTCTTGAAGTTATCTGATGTAAATGATCAGTTTCTCATGCATGTTCATTACAGCTGCAACTGGAACATTATTTTTTCTCGTGATAGGAGTTGGGGGATATCTGCAAATACAACAGATGGCTGTAGTGTTTCCATGCTTCAGCCATGAAGTGAGGGGCAAAATGTCACCCACCAGCATCCATCCATCTATCCAGTAACAGCTCTGTTAATATGTTGGTAATCACATTCATGATTGCCCCTTTTTTATTTCCATGTACACATACACTTACTTGTATCTCTCTTATATTCCTATTTTAAAATCCATCTCTCATGTTTGATATTGTAGTTAGTTAGGAGCACACTATAAACTGAAATTGCTTTGCAAGAAATGTGTCCCTGTTCCATGCTGTGAGATCTCTCCCTAGTTAAACACGTTTTAAGAATTCATATATTCCATACATGCACTGAACATTCATTACCTTTTATGATAAAGGGTATAATTGGGAATTGCCATTTCAGCTCTTAAACTTGCATATTTTTATTATTATATTTACTATCTATTTTATTATTTGTATTGCAGCAGCATCTGGCCAATTATGGGTCAGGAGCCCATTGTACAAACAGAACAAAAAGACGGTTTGACCCTCAAAGAGCTTACAGTCTAAGTAATTAGTTCTTAATTCTTTTGTTTAACTTTTACTTGGGGTGGTTGCTTCTTAAACTGATCAGATGCCTTTGCTATATAATTGGTGGATACAAAGGATGACACTTATCTGAGAAGTGAGTAATACTGCCTTTTAAGATTTAAGGAAGTAGGAAATTGTTGTCTATTTAGAGTACATTTTCTTCTCCTCCTTTCGACCCTTTTAATCAAAATTGATAATGGCAACTTTGTAAGGGTCGCATCCTGAGCTGAAGCCAATGAGGGTTGAAAGGGTTTAGCACCTTTTTAGGATCAGGCCTGAAGGCTTCAGTCCTGAAAACCTTTGCACACATGCACGACTTTTGGCACCAATGAGACTACTCACATGAGTAAAGTTCTGCACACGCACAAGTGTTTGCGGGATCAGGCCCTTAATCAATAAGCCATGATAGACAAAAGTTACATGTGTACACGTTGGCCATGAATTTAAAATCAACCAATTCCTAGCAGTGTAACTTAATAAACCTTAACTTAAAGAAAAAAAAGGGGGGTGGAGGGGAAGCTACTCCAGTGCTCGTCTTAATGTGCACAGCTGTAGGGTCCCACTGTGTGAGGTGCTGAGCGCTGCCTGCCAGGTGTTGAGGGCTCTCTGCGCCTGGCAGGAAGCATTCAACACCTTGGAGGCATAGACCTTTAATATGGTAGTTATTGTTTGAAATATATGTTTAAATGTTGCTTGATACTTTTATTATAAATAATATAATAAAACTGAGGGTAAGTACATTTTCCATTTCTGAGGAAGTGGCATTGTTTTTCATAAATAATCATAGACCTTAGGAATGGCAAAGACCAGTGCAAGATTTTTTTCTTTATCTGTGAGCACTTTGTCAGGTGTAAAAGTGCCAAGTAATGAGGCTTCCAGCACTTCCCTTGGGAGACTGTGCCAAGGACTATTAGATGTCTTTCCCCCTCCTGATATTCAACTTACGTTTTCCATTGCTCATTTTTATGACACAATTTTATTTTCAAATTTGAGATCATTTTCATTTAGGAGGTTTTCAAAAGGAACTTTTTTTTGTTCAATGTTTTGTCTTTTTTTTAATTGAAAATATTTGGTTTGGGGAATTTTCCCCTCCCTTCTTTTCTCCACTTTTTCAGTTTTGCCACTGAAAAGGGAGAGTGGAAAAATTACAAATTGAAAAAATGAGAAAACTGTTAACATTTTCACTTTCCAGTTTTGTAATAAATAAATAAAAGGAAATTTGGGGGGGGGAAATTTGTTGTGAAAATTCCTGATTTAGAAAAGACCATTTTCAACCAAATTTTTTTCTTTCAGAAAAATTCAACCAGCTCTACTAATAGTTATATTGCAAATAATCCCTCTCCTGGTTCAACTGCTATACACTGTTATTGTATCCAGTGGCTTTTTCCATCTATATTTTGTTCCAAGCTGATATCTAATTGGCTTCCCACTTACCATCCTTTTCCTTCTTCAGCATTACTGCTTTCCATGGACCTTTTTTTTTTTTTTCTGACTCTGTTGAGTTCCACTTCTCTTTCTCCACCTGTTGTAGCCTGCATTTATTTTGTTATTTCTTGTCCATATTTCTAGCCTCTAGATCGCTCACTATATTATTTTTCTGA
Source organism: Mauremys reevesii (assembly GCF_016161935.1). Taxonomy (NCBI): domain Eukaryota; kingdom Metazoa; phylum Chordata; order Testudines; family Geoemydidae; genus Mauremys; species Mauremys reevesii. The sequence goes on from NC_052623.1 coordinate 103,131,559, forward strand.
CGTTACTGGTTTATGCCTCAGACACCTGTCCATCTCAATGTAGATATTACTAGCATACCTATCACTGTGGTATCACAGCATCTTCAAATCTGCTTGGGTGAACTGAGAGGGAGGGTAGAAAGAGCATAGGGAGCCTCCCCTCAATTACCTAACCCACCTGTGCAGCAGCAGCAAGAATCCCACTTACCACTAGGAAGTAAGCTCAGATACTAAACAAGCCACCACTCAACAGGCTGCCCCAAGGGATATGATCAGACTCCTAGCAAGGTAGCACCTCTGAAGTAGTGTGAAGCCTGCTCTAGCCAGTAGCACACTCCACTTCTCTTTAAAGGAGTTTTTTCCATGTGTTCCAGCCATGAGCCATCTTTCCCTGTGCCAGATGGATGGCTCCAGTAACCAATGTGTAGCTGGCACTGTTTCACTCTCTTCTCTGTCCTCCCCCAGCACAGCTCCAGTAGACAAAGCAGTATTTAGCCTGTAATTATAAAGGACTGTTATCACCTCTTCCAGATCATTAACCTGTTCTGTGCTGTCTGCTTATACCTATGCTTTAATAGCATTTGTCAAAGCATGTCAAAGGAACATATCCATGTGCATGTGGTAGCACTGTGAGTGTCATAGGCATCATGCACTATGGTGTGCTGTTATGCAGCAGAGGAGTAGTTAACAAAGATATTAAAACCCATTCCCTCCTCCCATTTTGGTTGTTAGCCCTTTCTCCAGATTAAAAGTTTTGTATAGAAACTTCAGTTCTCATGAACCAAATTATATTTTTTAAAATAGCTGTTAAATGCTACAGTGTCTAGTTTCAGTGCCTTGAAATGGTGTCACTTATTGGTCTTGTGCTAGATAACAATTCAAAGTCTGTACATTTAGTTATGAAAAGTCAAAGGTTAAATGGTTTGGGAATAAAATGTCATTTGATGTGACAGCAATGAACCCTTCTGATGTTTGCATTACTCCTGGGATTTTCTTTTCACTTATAGGTTTAGTGTAAAGTCATAATTTTATTAACTGATAAGGGGAAAAATTATTATTTGCTGACATTTTTATCCTAATTGCTAAATTTATTGTGTGTTGCTTTGTAAATACTTTAAATAGTGAGATTGAGAAGGCAATGAAAATAAAAATTTAACTTGTTTTTCTTTTGTAGGTGTTACTTAAAACATTGTTTGAATAGTTGAGAAGATTAATTGTTGCTTGCAGCTAAACAGATGATAAATTTTAAAACGTTATTACAGTGTGTCAGCATAAAAGATCTGGGTCCCAAGTGTGTCACCTTTTTGTGTTTCTGTTGACAAGGTTCACATTTTATAGCACACCACCAGAAAGTGTTGACACATATTTAGATCACTGATTAAATGTTTTAAAAACGTGCCACTCAGAAACTAACCCTGATGATCTCCGAAACAGGCATTTTGAGAGTTTGAATGCATTTTCCTTCATCATGCAGGCTCTAGGAACAGTAATATTAATTAACTACGCTTTTCTGTTGTTTTTGAACATTGCTATTTAAGTACAGAACTATGGATAAAATATGCCCTCAGTCACATACTTTCTTCTGTTTTCTAACAAAAGGAAGTTGCTAGATTACTTGTAAACATCCTTACTAAGTTACTGAGCTAGTGAAACTGAAATGTAAGAAAACGGATTAGTTTTTTTGGTATTTTGACTCCATCATGTTTGAGCCATGGGAATGTGTTACAATGAATAATAAATTACTTCACTGTTATATCACTGATTTTGTCTAAAAGATAGCACTGTGTATTAAAATTTCACTGTTGTGATTTAGGTCCAACTCCTGCAAGCCATTTTCCTAAATCAGAAACCTGCACCTGTTTAGAGCCTTTCTGAAATCGATGAAGTCAGTGAGGCTCCACACAGGTACAGGAATCTGACCATGCAGATCAGGGCTTTAGGGGTCGATCTTGCTGAGCATTCCTGATAAGTACAGAGCAGCCTCAGTTCCCACTGACTTTGGACTTGTCTGCATGGTGAGTTAATGCACGCAAGCCAGGGTGTGAATCTATAGCACCTCCTATGTGGTCACTTCTATAACTTAGTGAAAGTCACACAGTGCAGCTTCACATATTGCTGCTTCAAAGCGTCTGACATGTTCAAAATAAAACATTTTGATTTTTTTATTCAAAATGACTTTTTGTTTCAAAATTTATTTCAATTTTATTGAAAATATTTTTAATAGCTTGAAAACTAAACAGAATGTTTACTCGGGGGTCAAACTAAATGTAATTTGACCCAAAACATTTTTAAACTTTTTTCAGAAATTAAAAAAAAAAAATTGGGCTGACCCAAAATTATCTTTTTAAAAACAATTTTGATATGGCCAGCAAATCAAACAATAAGTTATTTGCACAGCTCTACATGCAAGGCCTAGCTACAGGCATACTTTTGCGCTGGCTGGTTTCTGGCAGCTTCTAAATCATAGAACAGAGTGAACACTACTAGAGGGCTCACAAAGTATTTAACAGGACAATACTCTTTCAATACAGTGCAGTCTGTAAGTGAGTACTGGGGAGAAGGAAAGAGAGACTTTTATTGAAGAGGTAAAATTTTAAGGTGATGTACAAAGGAAAATAATTGGGGCTCCTTTCTGTTGTAAAAAGTAGACCTGCTTAATTTTTACCTTAGAAATTCAGGTCCTGAATATCTGAGGTGGCTGGGCTTGCACTGGCTGGCGCTGGTAGAGGCTGCAGCGCTACATCCCATCCCACACTGGCACACACAGCACAGCAACGGCTGGCAACTCCTGGCAGCTGCCTGGGCTGGCTGTACCTGGCCAGGTTGGGGGGTTGGTGAGCGCTTGCAGCGCTGCATGCGCTGCTCTCATCAACACACACACAGCGCCGCTTTGGCCTCCGGGGATAAGGGAATATAGAAAATATTGCTTTTACTTTAACTTTGTTTTGTTTGTTTTTGTGTTGTTGTTTGTTTTGTTTTTTTGAGAACCCCCTCCGAGCTCCGTTTGGAGCTCCGTTGCTGCTAATCAGCTCCTGTTGCTCAATATCAATCTGTGACAATCAAAAAATCATCCTCCTCCCTCCTGAACAGCTCTTGCAGCTCTCTCCGTGCTTGCCTGCTGCTAAAAAAAACAAACAAAGCTCCTGTTTGCCCTGTTGCTGTGATCATCTGGCTCTAAAATCAAACATGAGAGAGAGAGGGAGGAAGAACAGAGCAGGTGCAGGCTGTTTTAGAGTTAAGACTAAAACTAAAGAAAAAAAAAAAATTTTTTTTTTTCTTTCAGCTAAACACACTAAACAAAAAAAAAACCTCTCTCTCCCCCTCCCTCTCCCCCACTCCCTGTCACACCCCTCTCCCCCCCTCCTTTTAAAAAAAAACGTTGTTTTGTGGAATGCTGAATGCTAGCTGCCATGCATAACCCCCCCGCCAGCAAAAATGCTGCAAATGTGGCACCACCACAGCGCTGCTGTAGCTGTGTGTGGCCACACACACACTGCTCGCTCACAGCTGGATGGATGACCAGCGCTGCAAACTACCAGCGCTGCAAACCGTAAGTGTAGCCAAGCCCTGAGAAAAACTAAAGAATTAGTGAAAGTTTGACATCACAAGAGTCAAGCGACAAAGCTGAATAGCTGGGAATAGAAGAGATTTTTAGTAGGACTACTTAAAACTTTGTGGGGTTTTGCTTGTTTATTTTTAAAAACCTTTCAGGCCTTTATACACCAAGCGAAAGTAAAAAAGGGACATAAATCCTATTTTTTATATCAAAGTCTAGTGCAACTCACCTTTTAAGGAGGGATTAGAAAAAGCAGATCTTTTTATGATTTTTTTTCTACCTTTAGGGAGTCAAATGATCCAGCTCTGGGGGATCTCGGTCTCTGCAATTCGAAGACTTTTGATATAGGAATATATACTCAAGCACAGACTTGATAAACCAGCTGAGAAAGTAATGAGCTATATTACCTCCACACTACTGTTGTGATACTGTCCTACTTGCTTTCCCTCTGTATTGCACCATTGCAGACCACTATCTGAGCTATCAGGTTGCAAGACAAATCTGTGAATGTGACATGTTGTACACTAATGCATGCACTAAACTCTAGTGGGGTTTGCTGCCCAGCCCCCCACTTTCCCCTCTGTGGAGCCCACTCTCTCTGCACTGGTGGGGACTTCCACTGAGTCAGGTAAAGAGGGACTACAATCCAGTGTCTATAGCACTGTCCTTTATCTACCTTCCTCCTTCTGCATTCTTCCCCTCACAGATCTGTCAGGGTTTATATCCTCTCTGCTAGCAGAGATAGAGGGGATCACACGGCTCATGGAATACAAGGAGGTTTATCACCACCCTATTAAAAGAAAGAAAATAATGAGCTACTTAAGAAAAGAAGAGGTAATGCCAGCAGTGTTCCAGAAAACCTATTTAAATCGTCTGGGAATCAGGATACAGTAAATTTAAAAGAGACTGGATTGGCCAAATGTGCTTTGCCACCCATAATAGCATGAGAAGAGAAGTAATTATATTAGTATGTATAAAATGGGCTTGATATGGTAGATAAATGATACATGTGACCATTATATTATGTCAGGGATAATTAATGCAGGAAAATTAAATTAGCAACCCCCTAGGCTCCTCAAGAGGAAGATTTATACTATAGGGTAAAGGTGGATGATACAGCTTCCCAAGGGATTAACTCTCCTGGCAGGGTAGTTTCACATTCTAGCCAGTTATTTACTGGATAGGAAATAGGGAAAAGTACAATAAACACATAGCCATTTAAAATTTCACACACAGTTAAATTGTGACCAAGCATATGCAAAATTGGAACATTTAGGATACATAAGGTGGACCTACTGAAGTCAATGGCATGTCTCTTCATTTACTTCAGTAGAAGCCAGGATTTCACCCATGTCTGTTCTACCTCACAGATCAAGAATATAGTCAGACCTCCCATACCCATAAGGGCAAGAATAGGTAAGGGGCCAAATTCCCTGGTGTAACTACGTTGACTTCAGTGAAGTTATGCCAACAGAGATTTTGGCCAAACATTTAGGGAAATGTGGAGAAGCATGCATAGGTCTTACAGGATACCTGATCATAGCCATGGAGGTGGGATTTTCAGAAGCACTTAACCTTGGCTTAATCTTGTTCTAGTTGTAGTCAATGGGACTTCTGCCGTTGACTTCAAGGGGAGCAGAAGTAGACAAAGACTGAGGGTGAAATCCTGCACCTCTTTAAGTCAATGGGAGTGATTTTGTCTTTTCAGTAAACAAATGGGTACAGAGTACTTGGAAGTAAGTCTTACATTTAAGGAAATACTACAAGCCATAGAAGAATGTAGCTGGACCCAGTGGGTTCAGTTTAGCATTTTATAAGCGAAACGAAGAAGCCTCATCTCCTACATTTTTATGAATGTTCTGAAAATGAAATATTCCGCCAACATTAACAAATGGAACAATCATGGTACTACCAGAAAAGAACAGAAATGAAGACTTCCCTCATCTTTCTATTTCATGTTGATAAACCTTAACCAAAACTCCAATTGGCTATTATTTTCCAGATTTACTACAAAAAGAACAAGGTGGATATATTAAAAATAGAATGGCTTTTAACAGCAGTCATAGCACTATGCACGTAGTACACCAGAGCACAACAGGGGCCTTTTCCTAGCAATCGCTATGGAGAAGACCATAGGCAGAGCAATATGGAAATTGTCATTCAATGTCTTGATTAATTTGGGGTTTGGAAACCATCTTATAGAGTGGTTTATTTATTTATTTTTAAAGGCAAAGCTAACGTAGCTCCAGGAATAAATAGTATAACATCAGATTTATGTCATTTGGAAGGCAGTGATCTTTACTTTGTTGCCACTATTGTTCACCCTGTTAGTAGAGCCCTAGGCAACAGCCTTTTGTAATAACTCGTGTCAAGAGCAATAATAGGTAGATGAACACAATTGGTCTATTTAATGATAACCTGTTTTTATGTATTCTTGAAGCAACATCTACAAATAAGAGAGAAAGAGCCAAATTATGCCTGCCCTCTCTGGGTGCATGCCCGGCTCACCCATGGAGAAGGCAGCCATAATCTGGATACCTATGGTCCTGCATTACAAATAGGGAAAATGGCCATCATTGCTGGCAGCACTCCAGATCCCAGACAGGGTATACCCATGCCCCAACTCCTCATGCATCAGCTTGCAACTGCAGGTCACTGCTGCATGAGTTCAGTATATACCTAGTTTTTCCACTGCTTGCATCCGAAGAAGTGGGTATTCACCCACGAAAGCTCATGCTGCAAAACATCTGTTAGTCTATAAGGTGCCACAGGATTCTTTGCTGCTTCTATATACCTAGAGAAAAGGTTAATAACTACCAGCATCCTTGGAGGCATTAAGCTATGCCTGCTCCTGGTCTGCACAGGCATAGTGCCTTTAGCTACCCCCTAATGGTCCCTCCTCCATCCTTTTAACATGGCTCTGTGTCTTAGAAACAAAAAGAGCCCTTAGACTCTAGAGGAACATTGTGAGAGTATTTCAGGGTTCACAGTGCATGTGTCTAGAAATACATGCAAGTGTTAAAAAGCTACCTGGCAAATTTCAGGCACAATTCGTTAAAAGACGTTAAAAATTAAAAATACCTCCCACCTTCCCCCACCAAATTTTTGGGTTTATGGATAACTAAAAATCTAGGAGCATTAGCAAAAGATTATTTAATGCCCTTTGTAAAAGCTATCACATGGGATTTTGGAGAGATGGAAAGACCTTAATTTCACATTTCTTAGAAGAAATAAGCCTTAACAAAATATACTCGCTGTCAAAATTTCTATACCTGTTTAGACTTGTTACCTTTCTTTCTCACCCTAAAAATGATAAGAATTAGATAAGACCTACAATGATTTTATTTGGAGTGGGAAGAGAGTTTTATCTTCATAAAGATAAAGGGGGCTGATGTGGCACATCCGGAAATTGTATAGTTGGGTTTCACAAGTCTGCTACATAATCAGAACAGTGCAGGTCACCAAGACATCAGATAGCAAACCCATGTAGTTTGGCATGACTCAAATACCCCCAAGCAACTGGTAACACAAATACTGACTCATCTTCTTATGTCTCAAACTCAGTATACTTGGGGAATAGTTAAGGAATTTGTAGGCTCTCTCTTTGAATACCCAGCTGATCTTAATTTTGTGAATTTCCTAGGGTATATCTACACTACAATCAGAGATGTGATTGCAGCATCCAGCGTGGATAGATTATACCCATGCTAGCTTTACCAGTACTAGCATGGCTAAAATAGCAGTGTAGATGCAACGGCAATGGCATCAGTACGGGCTGTAACAAGCACATCGGGGTCCCTAAAGTACATACTCGCATTACTGACCCATACTGAAGCCCATGCCACCTCATCTACATTGCTATTTCTAGCCATGCTAGTGCAGGTAAAGTTAGTGAGGGTATGCCTACCCAAGCCAGAGTTTGAACCCGGATTGATCATCTATCACCCTTGGAAACAGAAAGGGCTGTGCTGTTGTTTTGCTAATGGAGAGTGAGTTGTTTGAAGAACTCCACTAACAAGGTGGATTTCCTTACAAATAAGGGGTTGGGTGTTTTTTTTTAATGTTTCTCCTACTTAGACTTGAACCCAGTGAACACAGGGTATGTCTACACTAGAAATGCTACAGCATTTCTCCGCTGTAATATAGACACCTGTCACTAGCGTAAATCCACCTCTTTGAGAGGCAGTAGCTAGGTTCTTCTGTTGATCTAGTGGTGTCTACATTGGGGTTAGGTCGGCTTAATTATATTGCACAGGGTCGTGTAGACAAGCCCTAAGTAATGCAATGAGGAAAACTCTTCTACTGATTTTTATTTATTTATTTAGCAAAGGCATACACCTTAATTGTTTTGGGAATAGATCTGTTTGTTCAAAGTCCTATGATCCAAAGATTGAATTCTGAAGTCCCACGATATAAAGGAATCAAACTTATGCTACCACACAACATCTTACTGTATGTTATAATTACATCAAGTATCAATATTATGTTGTACAAAGACTTATTCACCAGCAGTAAAATATAGGCCCCTTTGAAGCTAATGAGAGTTTGCCATTGACTTCCATAGGGCCAGGATTTTATCCACACAATATGTAAGTGTGAAAAATATGGAAATGTGTGTGCAGCATCCTGTCCCTGCCAGCAGGTATATGGGATCTTGGGGAGCAATTACCACACGGGTGGGGTGCAAAATAAACTTTATTAAGCAAATACAAAAACAGGGAAAATTCAATAGTGAGGGATATGGGATTGTTAAGGTAGACAACTGGGGAGGGGTTTCTTTTTTGGTGAACAGTATAGGGGGTTTCAATAGTGGGGTACAATACAGTTGGTAAACAATTAACACTGAAGTATAAAAGTAACAGGTAGCTAACAATTTCTATATAAAAAGGTGTGTCACAGTAGCATATAACCAACTAACAGTTATGGAAAAATATGTTAAATAACAAACAATTTTAGGTAAAAATGTGTCACAGTGGAGTAAATGTAGAATGTGAGGTGTATCAGAGAGAAAAAAGGTAACCAATGGGGTTTTATGCTAGATTGGGATGGGGGAAGAGGAGCACGTGGTGGAGCAGAGGGAGATTTAAACTTAGAGAGACACAGAGAACAGAGAGACTGTAAGGAGTCAGAGGGACACAGAGAAGCTCAAGGAGGGGGGGTTTGCAGTGGGAAGACAGACAACCACAATTATACAAAACACAGCAAAATCTTATCTATGATCTAACTTAACCAAGACTACACAGATTAGCAAGTAACAAAACACAATGCAACAATTCTCTAAGCCTAATTTACAGAGTATAATACTAAACCTAACTTAACCTAATGAGTGCACCTTATACTAGGGGTGGTTCTCCAAGGGTGTGGCTGCAGCAGTGGAGCAACTGCAAGTGGGCTGCCCAGGATAGAATCCAGGGAGGCACAGGGTTATTTCTAGCAGCAAAGGAGCTGCAGAACCAGAAACAGATTACAGATGCAGACCAAGGAGTTATCTTGGGTCTGTCTGTTGGGGAAAGAAAAACCAGCAGCTAGAACAGGGGGGGTCTGCAAGAGGGAGTTCTTACCAATCCCCAGGACAGTAGCAAAGGCAGAAGCAGGCACAGCAGCAGCATCAGAGGACGCAGAGAGGACTCAATTCGCTCACAATAATCAGGAGATCTCCAGGCAAAATTCGTTGTTTGTGGGAGGGGAGTTTAAAAACGGGGGTACGCTCAAAAACAAACGAGAGCGGGGAGAGGGCCTCCCAAAGACCCCTAGCTGATCAGACCAGGTGGCAAAGCAAGGACCTTCTCTGAGGTCTGATTAGAAAATGTCTGGTTCTAGAGGCAGACTTAGGGCTTGGCTACACTTGCAAGTTGCAGCGCTGGTAGAGGCTTTCCAGTGCCCAGCGCTGCAACTCCTGGCTGCAGCGCTGGCTGTACACCTGGCCAGATTGGCCTCCGGGGAATAAGGAGATATCCCAGAATGCTTTTAACTAAAATTACTCCCTTTGTTTTGTTATGCAGCCTGTCTTTGTTTGCTGTGATCAATCTGTGAACAATCAAATGAGATCCTCCCTTGTGTGAAGCTCTCTGGAGCTCTCTCTCTGTGTGCTGCTGCTTGCTAAAAAAAAAAACAAGCTCCTGTTTTGCTTTGATCATCTGTATCTGGCTGTAAAACATCAAAAAAGAGAGAGGCAGGGAAACACAGGGGGGAGTTGTGCAGGCTGTTTGCATTAAGAGTTAAGACTAGGGGTCAGAAAAATGTTCTGATTTTAGTTGAATGCTGGGAGATAGCCATAATGCATCATCCCAACAGCAGCTGGAAATGCTGCAAATGTGGCCACACACCAGCGCTGCTCCTACACAGCTGGATGACCAGCGCTGCAAACTGTAAGTGTAGCCAAGCCCTTAGGCAGTTTCCCGCCAGTAACTTTGATTGGTTCCCCTTCTTAGAGGGGAGGAGAGAAAGCAGGGAAAAGACTTCAGGTGTGCACAGACGTGTCTGGGCTAGTTCTAAGTCACAGGCATGACTTACATGCTCAGCTATGTGGCCATATAAGGTCTTGTATTCTTGGGCAGCGCCCCCTACACCGAGCCCAGGTCTGAACAAAGGAGGCAGAGGCCCACCCCCACCTGAGCAGAGCAATGGCTCCGGTTAGTCTGCAAAGGCCATTCCACTGAGCAAGGCCAGGCTATGACTTTTGCTAGCCCCATGGCCGGGGGGCGGCCACACAGAGAGGAAAACAAAAAAGGAATGCAGCAGGGAGGCAGCTGTAACAGACATATAAAGGAAGCAAACTTATGCTACCACACAACATCTTACTGTATGTTTGTAATTACATCAAGTATCAATATTATGTTGTACAAAGACTTATTCACCAGCAGTAAAATATAGGCCCCTTTGAAGCTAATGAGAGTTGACCATTGACTTCCATAGGGCCAGGATTTTATCCACACAATATGTAAGTGTGAAAAATATGGAAATGTGTGTGCAGCATCCATAATGTGGTGGTGGTTATGGTGGTGTTTGTGGTTATGTCCAAGTGTTCAGTGTTTGTGGAAGCAGATATATTGGTTCCTTCCATGAGTGCTGCGAGAAAACTTCATTCTTGAACCAAAATTATTAATCTTCGAATAGAGAAAGATTGGGGGTGGGGGGGGAGTAAAAGAAAAATGTAAAGGGAAAATGTATTTGCACTAGCTGCCAAAAACATGGCATTGATTCATTAGGTAGATGGATATTGTTACATGGCAATTTGGATAAGAGCAACAAAACAGTATTTAAGATCAACAATATTATTACAAACCTCAGTTACTAAACTTTTGAATCAAGTAGCACATTTAAGAAATTGCATTAGGACCACATTCTTCTCACCCTACGTGAGTAGTCCCACTGAGTTCAATGCTGCTGTTTTTGTTTTGCTAGACTTAAGAAAACAAAACAAAACAAAAGCAGAAATGTGTAGACTGGTGAGTTAGGACAATGATAAAGTGCTCAATTGTGGTGTTTCACTTTATGTAAAATGATTTAAAACGTAAAGATGAAGCATTATAGGTAAGCACCTACATTAGTTTAGTCCCTGGTACTGAGATAATATGTAATCCTAGATTATCTACATGCTTAAAATGTACCTGTTTTTTCTTAATAACCATTAAACACCCTAACATCAATTTAAATTAGCTTGTGCACACATGTAATTGGCATATTGTCTTTAACAGGCTCCTGAGATATATGTGCAGATTCCCTCACCTCATCATATACCTGAAAAACAGATAGGGTGAAATCCTGACCCCCGCTGAATTCAATGGGAGTATTGCCACTGATTTGACTGGAAGATAGCTAATGTAACACCAATATTTAAAAAGGGCTCTAGAGGTGATCCCGGCAATTACAGACCAGTAAGTCTAACATCAGTACCGGGCAATAGTTGAAACAATAGTAAAGAATAAAATTGTCAAACACATAGAAGAACATAAATTGTTGGGCAAAAGTCAACATGATTTCCCTTTACAGAAACCATGTTGACTTTTGCCCAACAATTTATGTTCTTCTATGTGTTTGACAATTTTATTCTTTACTATTGTTTCAACTATTGCCCGGTACTGATGTTAGACTTACTGGTCTGTAATTGCCGGGATCACCTCTAGAGCCCTTTTTAAGGAAAGAGATCTTAGAGTCATTGTGGATAGTTCTCTGAAGACATCCATGCAGTGTGCAGCGGCAGTCAAAAAAACAAACAGGATGTTAGGAATCATTACAAAAGGGATAGAGAATAAGACGGAGAATATCTTATTGCCCTTATATAAATCCATGGTATGCCCACATCTTGAATACTGAATACAGATGTGGTCTCCTCATCTCAAAAAAGATATACTGGCATTAGAAAAGTTCAGAGAAGGGCAACTAAAATGATTAGGGGTTTGGAATGGGTCCCATATGAGGAAAGATTAAAGAGGCTAGGACTTTTCAGCTTGGAAAAGAGGAGACTAAGGTGGAATATGATAGAGGTATATAAAATCATGAGTGGTGTGGAGAAAGTGAATAAGGAAAAGTTATTTTCTTGTTCCCATAATATAAGAACTACGGGCCACCAAATGAAATTAATGGGCAGCAGATTTAAAACAAATAAAAAGAAGTTCTTCACACAGCGCACAGTCAACTTGTGGAACTCCTTGCCTGAGGAGGTTGTGAAGGTTAGGACTATAACAGGGTTTAAAAGAGAATTAGATAAATGCATGGAGGCTAAGTCCATTAATGGCTATTAGCCAGGATGGGTAAGGAATGGTGTCCCTAGCCTCTGTTTGTCAGAGGGTGGAGATGGATGTCAGGAGAGAGATCACTTGATCATTACCTGTTAGGTTCACTCCCTCTGGGGCACCTGGCATTGTCTACTGTCGGCAGACAGGATACTGGGCTGGATGGACCTTTGATCTGACCCAGTATGGCCATTCTTATGTTCTTATTTCAGTGAGGTCAGGATTTCATCCAGAGTTTCCTCAATAGCCTTCTATAAACTAAGGGCCCTATTCTGTACTGAACTGATCATCTTCAGCTCTGACTGACTTTAAACAGGAAGTTGAGGGTCCTCAATGCCTCAGGGGAAGCAATCAGTACCTTGCAGTATTGGGCCCCCTAATTAAAAAAGACACCATATACCTAAAATAAAAAAGACACAAATTTCCCTTAGCTAAGCATCTTCCTGTTTCAGACAGCATTTCTTGTGATATTCCTTGAGTTGCTGCGTTATCTCATCAATTGTCTGTGTAAATTAATCTGTCAGAAAGCTTCATTAGATAGTATTCATTATACTAAAAGAAATTGCATTACAACTCAAATGTAGCATGACCTTTACTGAAATGGGCTGGTGGAAAATAATATTGCAGAAGGCTGAAGTGCATGTCGGGGTAAAACAAAGCACGTATATCAGTCTGGCAGAACTGTCAAGAAAACATTTCAGCCCAGGCAAAAATCTGCTAACCCATTCTTGCCATAAACATCAAATACACACACACTCCTTTCCAATACAATCACACATACCCCTCTAAAGACTGCCTTTGACTTCAGTGGGCTTTGGATTAGGTCATTTGCAAGCATTGTGACTAACATATTTTCCCCAAATAGACATGTTCAGCCTACCTCAGGATTGTAAATCCACTTCTTCTCTTATATTTTGGGGAGATTCATTCCTTTCTTCTTTTCACAATATGCATGTGATTTTGCTCAGAACTAAATTACTCTCTGCATGTTTTGTGTTAAGAGATGAAGCTATACTCTAGTTTTGATTTTGAACTACTTTGTTAGATCCTACTTTGCACATGACTTTGCTTAGGCCTGGTCTACACCTAAAATTTAGGTTGACCTAGCTACATTGCTCAGAAAAATTTCACACCATAATTAGGTTGACCTAACCTGCAGTAGATGCAGCTAGATTGACAGAAGAATTCTTCTGTCAACCGATGTACTGCCTCTCGAAGGGGTGGATTTACTACAGCAATGGAAAAGCCCCTTCTGTCACTGTAGTACGTGTCTACATTACAGCGCTCTAGCACCATAGCTGGAGCGCTGCAGCAGCATGACTGTTGTGCTTGTAGTGTAGACACACCCTTAGTCTTTTTTAGTCCTATCCATCTTTCTGTCTTTCAGCAGATTATTGTGCTGGTCTCTATGCACCAGTTTTTTTAAATTTAGATTACGTTTTCTATTAATCCCAAACTCATTGTTCACCTCTACCCCGATATAACGCTGTCCTTGGGAGCCAAAAAATCTTACCGCATTATTGGTGAAACTGCGTTATATCGAACGTGCTTTTATTCGCCGGAGTGCGCAGCCCCGTCCCCACCCCCCACCTCCCCGGAGCACTGTTTTACTGCGTTATATCCGAATTCATGTTATATCGGGTCCCGTTATATCGGGATAGAGGTGTATTAAAGAGAAGAAATGGTGCTTTGCAGAAAGGAAATTCTGTTGAGGGTTAAACTAAGCATTTAGCAATAGCTTCTCAAACTGTTTTTAGACAGAAGATGTATTTTAAAAAGGCATTTCTCTTTTAAAACTACACTGGAAATTAGTGAATGGTCTTATTCATAGGAGTGGAAAATACTGTTGCAGCTGTTCATGGGACCCGAGTATTATTTCCATCAGCAGTGATTGGTATATGAGGTCCCAAAGTATTCTGTTTAATGTAATAGCATACTTTTTATCTTTACAGAAAGGTTTCACTGTTTGTTTTTAAGTGTTTTTTTTGTCTTTTAAAATATGGAAATATTTTACATACTGATTGTTTTGGGGGAAATTATTGTTAAACAGGTAATCCCACAAAAACAAGGTTATCGAAATCCTCACCTGTCCATATCTGTGTTTGACTCTGCACACTCGCAAAGTTGTTGAAATATGCTCCCAATTCCAGATTAGTAAAACCATCCTCTCCTTTCCTTCTTATACTGCATTCTCCACTAGCCTGATGTGTAATGTTGCAAGGCCATATTAAACCCTGCAAAGAATCCTGTGGCACCTTATAGACTGACGTTTTGCAGCATGAGCTTTCGTGGGTGAATACAAGTGCATGAATGCACTTCTTCTTGCATCCGAAGAAGTGGGTATTCACCCACGAAAGCTCATGCTGCAAAACGTCAGTTAGTCTATAAGGTGCCACAGGATTCTTTGCTGCTTTTACAAATCCAGACTAACACGGCTACCCCTCTGATATTAAACCCTGTGTTTCCTATGTGGTTTCCTGTGCTTTCAGCGCAGTAGTTGGACCTATCTGTTTAGATTTTACGGGAACAGTAATGAAATGTAGCACTTAATCAGCAGCATTCATATATTAAAACTATTTTTGATGGAGCTGCATAATAAGGCCAAGATTGTGAAGACTAGAGTCTACAGCTTCTTCACACAATGCACAGACAACCTGTGGAACTCGTTGCCACGGGATGTTGTGAAGGCCAAAAATATAAATGGGTAAAAAAAAAAAGAATTAGATAAGTTCACAGATGATAGGTCTATCAATGGCTATTAGCCAAGATGGTCAGAGATGCAACCTGATGTTCTGCTGTCCCTAACCTCTGACTGCCAGAAGCTGGGAGTGGATGACAGCGGATGGATCACTCGGTAATTGCCCTGTTCTGTTCATTCTCTCTGAAGCAGCTGGCACTGGTGACTGTCAGACAGGAAACTGGGCTAGATGGACCATTGGTCTTACCTAGTATGGCCGTTCTTATGTAAGCTAGGCTCCTAAACCCATATTTAAGCATGTGCTTGATTTGCAAAAGTGCTGAGCACCCAATATCAGCTGTTTTAAATTAATGGCCTAAATAAGCCTTAGTCTTGCTGTGTGAGGAAATACAATAGATACATCAGAAAACTCAGGTTAAAACTGTAGTCTGTGAGATCCTTGTGCTGCTGAAGACTTCAGTTCCAGAAATGTCTTTGGTAATCTGTCTGGGCTTTTTTATATCTGAGAGTAAGTGTCTGGATTTTAACCAGATCTGTACTTGCTTCCAAGAGAAAGTGAAGGAGAGAGAATCTTCATCAAGTTTGCCCTGACCTAAAAACCCTGCAGGAGTTGTAAATGGCTTTTTGGCTAAATTCAGTAGCTGAAAGTCCTATGTTTGAGTTGTCTTGAGCTGTGACAGACTTTTTTTTTTTAAAGCAAAGGGATCACAGTGAACATTTAGCTACCAGTATTTCTTTCTCCCCCCAAACGAAAAAAAAATGTTAAAGGGCCTGCTCTGGCTTTCACTGAAGTCAGTGGAAGTTTTTATCTTTTAAAATGTCAGGCTTTTATTTTGTAGGCTCTTTTTGGACTGCTACAAACACATTTCCTGTTTTTATGAAATTTCAGGGTAAAAATCAGTTGTTGGCTTTTACAAGACAGCACACAAATTCTGGAGAGGGGGGAGAGGAGGTTCTTAGTGGAAACATGTTTGCAAATGATAAAAGCAGCATGTGATTTAGCTTTAAATGAAAACTACACAATGCTAGGGTGATCAGACAGCAAGTGTGAATAATCGGGACAGGGGGTGGGGGGTAATAGGAGCCTATATAAGAGAGAGACCCAAATATTGGGACTATCCCTATAAAATCAGGACATCTGGTCACCCTACACAACACCTATACGCAGTAGAATTACCCATGTTCCTAACTTTTTAGTTTTATAATTTAAATATATTATTTATAGAACAAACTTTTCATCTTCAATGGTAAGGAAATATTTATTCTGAAAGCCTGGGTGTTCTGGCACTTCAGTAATACAACAGCAAATTTCTAATCTGTTTCCATAACTGTATCCTCCATTTGTTTTCTCAATATCATTGGACCAGATTCTGTAAATGACCCTATCTCTTCAACTGCTCTTCCAGTACCCCTCTGCTGACTTCTCCCATTTCCTCCTCTCTGTAAGCATCCCTCAGGGCTCTGTCCTTTGTTTCTTTCTCTTATTCCTTTTCATTCTGTCCTGCATCACCTCATTCACTTCTGTGTGTTCAACTATGCAACCATCTCTAGACTGAGGACTTACAATTCTAACACCACACTTCTCCCTTTGTGCTGTGCTGCATAACTGACTCTCTTGACATAGTCTTCAGCTCACGCTTACCATGACCAAAAGCAGGGTCCTTATTGTTCTCCTCAGACTTTCTCACTTGTACCATTCTCCAGCTTTGTGGAGAACACCACCATCCTCCCTGCCATTGGATCATCTTTGACTCTTGTCTTTGCACAGTCAGGTGGCTACCAAGTTTTGCAGCTTCTTCCTCCACAACATTTGGAGAGTCTGATCCATTTTTTTTCTATCCCAATGACTGAAATGACTGTCCATGCCCTGTTAATATATATATGTTGATGACTAGCATACTTTGCTCTGTGAAAAATAAATATATTTATATTTATAAATAAATATATATTTTTCACAGAGCAAAGTATGCTAGTCATATGAACAAATAGAGACTTGGTCCCTTTGCTGAAAAATTTACAATATACATATCGATAAGATAGGCAATATGGAGAATGGGAAAAGGGGGGCAAGAGTTCCAGTGAAGAGATCACGTGTTTTGCTGTGCATGAATCATAGTGAATCTGATTGTTTTAGAAAACAATAGTGTGTTAAAGAACAAAAGTGATTAAATGGTGTGGGTGAGTAAAAGAGGGAAAGAATCAGGAGAGGAGGACGCAAAGAGAGGAAGAGAAGGAAGGAGGTTGGTGAGGGAATGACAATGAAAGTAAGGAAGAGAGAGGAGGAAGGTGAGGTAGATGGAGGACTAACAATGCTGCCTTCGGTATAGAACAAAATGAACAATTTAAACAAATGATTAAAGCACGTCATTCTTCATATACTCCTGCAGGCAGTTTTACATCCATTATTAGATACTACAAGTGAAGAGAGAGAGGAAAAAATAAAGGAAGAACTAAAAGAATCAACATTGACATTAATGCAAGGTAGCTTGTTGAACACAGGAGATGGCCCATTAATAGCTCCAAGACGGGAATAATGTGTTCCTGCTTCCTGCTATTGATCCTATGTCCAGAAAGAAAACTGCAGAATATTGTGTCCAGACTCCTGAGGATGCCATCTAACAATGCAGAGAAGAGTATAACAAGGGAGGTCTTTGCCATCTGCTCAGACAGTGAAAAAGATGAGAGCGCGTCTCAGGTGCAATCATCCTGAACTTTTTATGAATGGATGTTCAGTACACTGTTTCAACTGAGAAAGAGGTAACAGCTAACACAGTCATAAAGCATATTGTGAAAATACAAAACATCTTCTGCAGCTATGACACAGGGCAGCTTCCCCTGTAGACTAGAAAGCCTGGGGCTAAACCAACCCTGATTACAAAATATGCCCCACCTGAGGGGCATCAGGCAATTCCCTATAATGTGGAGAAGGTGGTTGCAGTAAAAAGGGGAAGCCTAGGGAGCTCTAGGTATGCTGGTGAACACTGCAGGGAGGGGGAAAAAGCCTCTTGCAGTACGGTGACACCAAGAAACTTGAAGGATAAAGCCCAGTGAGCAGGAGGCTCCTATGAGGCAGGAAACCCTGACTTGGATGGGACTAGATGTCCCAGTGAGGGAAATCTGTGAGGTCTGGCTGGGAGATGAGACCAGGATGGAAGTAGAGCCCTGGGAATGAGAGAAAGTGCCAGAGCTAACTGGACTTTTTCTTTGTGTTGTAGAATCATAGAAATACAGGATTGGAAGGGACCTTGAGAAGTCATCAAGTCCAGCCTCCTGTGCCAAAGCAGGACCGTGTAAACCTAGACTATCCCTGACAAGTGTTTGTCCAATCTGTTCTTAATAAGTTGTTTTTGTTTTTTTTAAAATTTGGAAGGGATATAAACCCTCAGGCATTAATCACCTCTACTTAAAGGTGTTAAGATTAATCTTCTCCTATGGGCAGTTATTCTGTAATTGCAAACTATGGGGGTTTCTTGCACCTTTCTCGAAAGCATCTGGTACTGACCATTGTTAGAGACTGGACTCCAGACTAAATGGACCAATGGTCTAGTCTGTTCTGGCAACTGTCCTAAGATTGGACAATTGAATTCAGAATGTTGTTTTGTAAAAGTCCTATAATCTTGTGATCAGGCTCAGCACTAGTTGAGTGTATTTTTACTCACATTTGATTTGGTTGAAACTTTACAACAGGCGAGGTGCCAAAGAAGTTTATAAATCAATAAAAGCATATAAGTAACTAGATGTATTGGTAAATAGGTAGAAGATGGATAACTCAGTTATTGTGTTTTAGTTACAGAATTGCAAATTTTCATTTTGGATAACAGAATTCTGGAAATGTAAGGCTAGAAGGGGCTTAAGAAGTTATCAAGTCCAGCCCTCTGTACAGAAGCAGAACCAACTAAACCTAGACTGTCCTCGGCGTTTTTCCAAGCTGTTCTTAAACACCTCCAGTGATGGGGATTCCACAACCTCCCTTGGAAGCCTATTCCAGAGCTTAACTACCCTTATAGTTAGAAAGCTTTTCCTAATATCTTACCTAAATCTCCCTTGCTGCAGATTACTTCCTTCAGTGGACACAGACATCAATTGATCACAGTCCTCTTATAACAGCCCTTAACATATTTGAAGACTGTTATCAGTCCCCCCTCAGTCTTTGTTCCTCAAGACTGAAAATGCCCAGTTTTAAAAATCTTTCCTCATATGTCAGGTTTTCTAAAACTTTTATCATTTTTGCTGCTGTTCTCTGGACACTCTTCAATTGTCCATATATTTCCTAAAGTGTGGTGCCCAAAATTGGACACAGTACCTAGGATGACCAGACAGAAAATGTGAAAAATTGGGATGGGGTGGAGGGTAATAGGAGCCTATATAAGAAAAAGACCCAAAAATCGGGACTGTCCCTATAAAATCAAGACACCTGGTTACCCTAACAGTACCCCAGTGGAGGCATCACCACTGCTGAGCAGAGCAGGACAATTACTGTCTGGGTCTTAACATACAGCACTCCCGTTAACACAGCCCAGAATGCTGTTTTTTCAACTGCATCACATTGTTGACTCTCATTCAATTTGGGGTCCACTATGACTCCCAAATCCTTTTCAGCAGTTCTGCCACCTGTCCACTTATTTCCCATTTGTAATTTGCATTTGATTTTTTTTCCTAAGTGAAGTACTTTGCACTTGTCTTTAGTAAATTTCATCTTGCTGAATTCAAACCAATTCTCCTATTTGTCAGGGTCATTTTAATCCTGGCCTCCAAAGTGGTTGCAACCAGTGGTGAGCTGGAGCCAGTTTACACTAACCAGTTGTTAAATTTAGAAGCCGGTTTAGAAACGGAAGTTAAAGGGGTGGGCAAACTCTGGCCCATGGGCCACATCCGGCCCACGGGACCATCCTGTCCGGCCAGCCTGAGCTCCCAGCTGGGGAGGCTTCCCTGCCCCTCCCATGCCTTCCCCCCTCTGGCAGAGCCTGGCGCCAGTGCCCTGGACCGCTCCTGGGCAGCTCTGCAGCTCCTGCTGCTTTGAGTGGCGTGGTAAGGGGGGGCTGCGAGCTCCAGCGGGCCGCCTGGCATCCATACACGCTGCCCTGAGCAGCATGGTAAGGGGGCTGGGAGGAGTGGTTGGATAAGGGACACGGAGCGGTGGGGGGGCGGTGGAGGTTCTGGGGGGACGGTCAGGGGACGGGGAACCGGGCGGGGGTTGGGTAGGCATGGGAGTTCTTGGGGTCTGTTGGGGTGGTGGTGGATGGGGTCGGGGCAGTCAGAGGACAGGGAGCAGGGCGAGTGGGTAGGGGATGGGGCCCTGGGGGGCAGTTAGGGTGGGGGGTCTTGGGCTTGTACTCACCGGGGGGCGCTTAATAACCAGTTTCCTACTGAGTCGTCATTGGCACTTCGGTGGCAGGTCGTTCACTCGCTCCGGGTCTTCGGTGACACTGAAGGACCCGCCGCTGAAGTGCCACCGAAGACCCGGTAGGGAACCGGTTATTAACACTCTGGCAGCTCATCACTGGTTGCAACCCCTTCCGGGTTGGTGTCATCTGCAAATTTTATAAGCATACTCTATTATCTAAGTCGTTAATGAAAATATTGAATAGAACCAGATCCTACACTGCCCTCCTTTGGGACCTCACTAGACACGCCCTCCCAGTTTGACAGCGAACCATTGATAACTACTCTTTGAGTATGGGCTTTTAATCAGCTGTGCACCCACCTTATAATAAATTCATCATGATCACATTGCTCCAGTTTGCTTTTGAGGATGTCAAGTGGCACTGTGCCAAAAGCCTTAGTAAAATCAAAATATATCACATCTATTTCTTTTCAACTATTCGCTAGCCAGTAACTTTGTGAAAAAAATCTATTATATTTAGGCATTTGTATGCTTGAGGAATAAGTATGTTTTAAGATGAGAATCACATACTTGTGTGCTTTTTGTTTAATTTAATAAAAATGAGGGAGTGTGATGTTAGTGGTTTTTCTTGAGCTGGGGAAAATCTCAAGCCCTCTGTCTTGTAGAGATACTGCAGTGTGTTTTCCCTACACAAAGAGCAATTGGGTACTTTAAATATGATGACATTTATTTTTAGATTTTTTAAACTAAACAAAAAAGAAAAAACAAATATAACATCTCCAAGAGACAGCATAATGTGTAAGAGGCTTGCTTTGTAACAGAAGCCATTTTGACCCAACTTACAAGGTGTGTTCTACAGAAAACCTAGGCAGCCCACTTTACTCCTAAAGGTGCAGTGCGGAGGAATCAGTCTTATGGTTACAAACAACACACTGTTAAACTTGTTTTCCTTTTCTTTGAGGGTCCCCATGCATAATTTTGGAAGGCCTAATGATCCCTCTCCTTTCCTGTTTTAATGTTGCTTTGAAGCCTTATTTTGTCACACACACACAGTCCTTCTAGTTGATGAAGAATGGAATGGCCTCCCTTCAGAACTCATCAGTGCCCCTTCTTCACTCTCCAGATGGGTTAAGTGTTGGATAAGCATCACAAGTTGATTCCTCTTCCCTCATCCCTACCCCATGGGGGGCTGAGTGGCCTGCCTTTGCAACACGCCTATTTTTCTTTTTCTAGGAGTCTTTGCAGCCGTTGCTGGCTCAGTTGGCTGACTTTAAATGTAGGAAGGTATAACAAGTAGACAATTATAGCAAACATTTCAGGTTTAAAAAAAACAACAAATCTGTACAGTACATGGAGTTTAATTATAAATCATTTTGTTTCAAAATTATATACACTCACACATTGAGCACAAATGGCAACCTGCCTTTTGCTTTAGCGCTAAACACCAGCAGCACAACCAGCAGTGGCAGCAATAGTATCCTGTTGAAGAGGGCATTGGGTGCAAGCAAAATTTACGTTTCTCTGAGAACATAACGGTAGAGAGTTCACAGTGATAAAATGAAGAGAGCATAGGACTACTTTAATGGATAAAGAAGTGGGAGGATAATGGAGTCATTTAACTGCCTCACATTACTTGATGTATGAAGGTGGATTCATGAGTAGTTCCCATAACGTTTTGCTGGTGGTTTAGTACACAGCATCATTACCAAGAGAAAAGACTAAAGAACTGCAGAGGACAGGACACTGGGCTCGTTTTTTTTCTTCTGTTTTTAAGAAAAGCATGTCTTTGATGAGGTATAGCTGCAGGGTATCGTTTTACATTTTATGTCAGCTACCTTTTGTCAGAGACTCATTATTGATGCTGTACTCTGTTTTAATTCACACTTCTCTGCTAATCAATTACAGCGTTTATCCATTAATCAGGTATTCTGACAGGGTCAATAACTACTTTTCAGTTTTGTGGGCTGATGCATGTTATCAAGCAAATAGCAACAGTCAGTAGATTAGTTTGGAACAGTATTATTTTCACAGGCTGTTGGACATCCAGAGGGTAAACATCTAATGAGGCTTTTGGCGATTATCCTGTTGTTGGACTCCCTATCGAAAACCTTAACTGCAGAACTCAACTTCACTGGGGCGTGGGTGTGCATGCATATCTTCCTTTCTATTCGTCTGTCTGTCTAATCTTGATCTGTGTGCATATATATCTTATATAATGGGCCCACTCAACTCTATAATTTATAACAGACTCATATGTGGTAAATTATCACAGGAATTAAAGGTTTTTCATTTTAGCAAGTGGTGTAGATAACAGAGGGGGCAACATTTAATTGGACAGTTACAGTTTTGGTAGTTAAGTTACCATCTATAAGATGGTAACAGGTTTCAATTATCTTTTTTATGACAGATGTACCAACATTTAATTGTTTCTCATCAAGTGTGGAAAGAAAAGACACTTCTGTAGATTTTTCAATTCTTCTACATGTCACTTAGCTGTCTGCACCATTGTTTGAGCTCCTTTCTCTCATCCTTTTTGCAGCAATGAGTTGTGTCATTCCCTCATGATCAGCACTTTTGTTGTCTTTGTTTTTTGCTGTACCTCAGAAGTCCATCTTTTCTTTCATCTCCTTCCCATTCATGCATGAGGGAACAGTTGTGCTCTGTTGTGGGGATGTTCCGCTGGATTTCAAACAGTAGGGTTTCTTTTTATTCTGTTCTAAGTAGTACAATAGGGCTGAATGTCTGCTGCAGAATGCACACACTAATATGCCAGGTTATTTGGTTTCTAAGAAGTCAATAAAAATGCTACATTTAGGCTCAGTACTTGGCTTGCTTTTTTGCTGTTTGCCTTTCAGTCTTCAGTTATAAATCTGTTTGTTTGCTTCTGATTATAAAATATAATCCTCCATATTAAATCCAAGCGTGGAATCAACAAACACTTAGGAAAAAATGTTACTGGCGTTTGAGTTTTTCACATTAGCAGATTTGGCATCATCCCTGATAGGGAAGTGAAAACTGCAGCCAGATCTAATTAATGAGGACTATAACAGGGAGGGTGAGGGGGGGAAGATGTGATCATGAGTTGGTCTTGGCAAAACTTTCCTGTTTTTGGAGACTTAACAAGTCTTTGCATTTAGAAAAGGTAGCTTTAATGAATTTAGTTGTGCAGGATTGTTTGGTTTTTTTCTTATATCTGTACTTGATTTATAAAGTCTCAAAAGCCATCTCAACACCGAAAGGCTAAAGACGTAAAAAGCTAGATATATCTTGAGACACTTTGTTCTCATATTCAAGAACAGTCTTCAAAATCCTTCTTAATGAGGTCATAAAAGAAAAAAAATCGAACAAGTGGTACTTGTGTACCTCTCTAGGATGTGTCATCGAGGTCACTTGCCACTAGGTTATCCTATTTAAAAAGGGATTGGGATAGTTCAATCAAGCATTGCATTAAGAGAGAGACTTTGATTAATTCCTTCTCTTCTGTATTGTGCTATGGATAATTTCAGTAAATTTGTGGTACTTTCTTCTTAGTCAGTGTTGAGGCTTAAAGTTCTTGATGCATCATGCTGAGTATTAGCATTTATTGGTCCTATTTGGCTCTACTAAAGAGGAGAGTAGGCTGCAGACAGCTCTCTAATCTTTGACAAGTGAGGCCATTCTTTCAACATTACTGTTATCTCTGGTCATAGAGAGAAAGTGTTCTGTTACAGGTTTGCTGCAGGACCAAATATTGCATGTAAAGGAAGGGGAAGAATAAACAGTAAGTAGGCTAATGATTTATTGCAGGTTTGTTTTTTTGAAAGTAGAGACTGCTTTTATTTAGAAAGTCACAGTTTAAATAACTTTTTTGGTCTCTGGCCCGCTGGGACAAAAGTAAGGAAATGCAATGTTAAGCTGCAACCTTAACTTTTGCCGATGTGGGAGAATTAAAGTAGAGCAAAACAACGCAAGACTAATAATAATTATGATTTTAGTATTCCCTGTGTGACCTTAATTTTATTTTAAATGTAGTGAATTTTGATTTTTAATTTCCTTGTTTGCTTTAATTCTTTTTTTTTTTTTAAAGTGAAAAATCTCTTTTGCGACAATGTCTAAAACATGTTGTACCTGAGATAGCAGGAGAGTTTCTTAGCTAAACATGCGCTTTTTAGGCTTGTTATAAGTCTTTTTAATGTTAAATATTCATATTTAGATTACCAAAAATGTATTTAAAACATTTTTAAAGTTGTATATTTACTTTGTTAAATATACTTTGCTCTCTTTCAAAATGCTCATTTTGAAAACATGTGGTAGTTACTCTGAAGACCCAAGGCCTATTGGATATACACATATTTAGGCGCTCTTTAAAAAGTGGATTTTTGACCTGATAGACCATAACGGCTCCCAGGGAGCCACTATGGTCATTGTGTAAATCCTTCTTAGTTTTCAGTTTACTCACTTGATATACCGTAACGACTCTTAGGGCCGTTATGGTCTATTGTGTTAATCCAGCTGCTGCACATGCGCATAAAGCCTTTGTGCCTAAAAATCCTCAGGAAGTTTTGTTGGGAGAGTAGTATCCATGCACAGGATTTCTTCCTTTCTAACTGAAAAAAGTGGTGGCTTTTCCTCATTTGTTTATGACAACATCAATCTGTAACTGACTGTGAACAATCAATTGAGATAACCCACTACTTTCGGACCAGTCAGTATCCATGCACAGGATTTCTTCCTTTCTAACTGAAAAAAGTGGTGGCTTTTCCTCATTTGTTTATGACAACAGCCAAAAGCACTAATACACATTACAGACAAATGGACAGCCAAGTACTAGATTTTTTTTTAATAAGCTCCTTTGAAGTTATAGACATTCAAAAAATCCTCTGAAAACACTATATTAAATAAACATATTAATAACTTTAAAAGAGACACGCTGATTTTTTTTTAAATTTTACACCTAATATGTAGTATGTCAAGCTTCTGCCCAGAGGGATTTTTTGACAACTGAGTTATTGACCCTTGAAAACAGGGAGATGTAAGTGAAAGGCTGATGCAGTCGTAACTATAGCAACACTGACAGTGTTGCTGTAATTGTTAATTATTGTAAATAGAAAAATTAAGAAGCCTTTTAAAAAAAAAAACCACACTTTTATTGCAAAATGATGACATCACCATACAAATGTAGAATACACTTAATTCTCTGAATGTTGTTAATATATGTTAATGAAAATACTTGGGAAAAATACTGAAGAGGGAAAGCACACAAAACATTAAATATCACTTGATAGTATGAATATAGTGGCTCAAATGCACATTAGAACCTATTTAGTAGACAGTTTAAACAATTGCTTTGTTCTGTCTAGGTTAGACTGAAAGTTACATTTACATATCTCATGTACTTTTCATTCTAGGTGTAGTGCATTGAAAGAGTAATATTCCTGCTAGAGCAGGTCCTTCCATTTATTTGGAATTGATGTTGATTCTTTAGTGCATGGAGGGGAATAGTTTAATTTATAAATGGCTTTGCTTTGACCATAGTTCCGGGGGGGGGGGGGAGGCGGGCAAGAGGGAGGGGTTATTTTGTTTTGCAGTTGTTGTTTTTGGTCTTTCACACAGCTATATTTCTATGAAAGGCTGATTGGTGCTTAGATTCCATGACAATGAGCACCTTAGACATTCAGACTGTCTCTGAACTGTGACACAGCGTCCTCAACGCCCTCCAGAAACTCAGGAAAACTAGCCTACATTAAGTATTGCTTCAATTGAGGGACCCCTGGGAATTGAGGGCCCCTTGTGATGGCAGGATCCTCAGCACATCCAGGGCCATCTTTTTGTATACCAACGTTTATTGTCTGTGATATCATTTTGGTTGCTGTTCACAATTTTCTTTACAAGCTTGACCAGTAGTGAAAGAACATCAATTGAAAGAACTTCAAAAGTAGAGTGATCCCAGAAAATGTAGCTATTTCTATTTGTGGATAATTCTTAGCTCATTTGGGAATATGACCAAGGTATTGGCCCTCTCATCCACAAAGAATATATTCAGGATTTTCTGTGGCTAGTGTAAAATTAGAGAAAAAAGACTTTGTTACCGGCACATGGGATGTCTTTTGTGCTCAGGTTGCTTACAGGATCGTGTCTTGATCTTGAGAGTCTGGATGCTTTTTTTATCCAGTTCTGCTCCTTTTAATTCATTTTCCAACAGGAATTGTAAATGCCTGTTATATATAAATTAGGTCCTCCTTAATATTTAATGTGAGCATGGCAGGTATTTAATATAGCCATACATGACAGTAGTTCTTCTGTCCTCTTATCCTTTGGAATGCCCAAAACATGGACATTTTTGTATCTAATCTAGCTTTCTATTTCAGCTCAACGGTCAGTTGCTAAGCTTTCCTTGGCCAGTTTTTTAGATAATAGTTTTTGTTTTTGCTCAGCCATCTGTCCCTCTATTAATTGTATTTTTTCTCTGTTCTCCGCCCAACCCAGAGTTTTGACAAAATGGCTCTCTTGGGTTTTCTAGCTAAAATTTCCTCTATTCATTTCCTATAGTTGAGCACTTGTGCCATCATAATTTTAAGCATTCCATGGGCATAGTTGCCAGCTACTGCAGAGGAGTTCAGAATCAGTGGTTCTGCATCACAAGGTGATATGGTTGGTACCTTTGGCAAAGGACTGAACAAACATACTTTTTATTTTTTAGCTTTATCCTTTTTTTTTCCCCCTGACACACTGATGTTGATGTCAAAAGGAAAGATTGTTACCAGCAAATCACTGAGTGGGGCAACTAGATATTTAGGGCAAACCTATAGGATTTCAGAAAAAACATTCTCTTGGGTTAGCATTCAAGCTCCCACCTCAGTTCACGTATTGAACTTTCATTCATTTCCTGGGGTTTACTCCTCCTCCCCATCCTCCTTCTTAGTCATTGGCTATGAACTCACTCACATTGGGCCCTTATTCAGCAGGGTACTTCAGCATAGGACTTCACTGGGACTACACACATGATTAATATTATGTATGCGCTTACATATCCCTTGTCCTTGCCTTCACTCTGAAACCCGCCCTTCTCTCTAACTCCTTTCCCTGCGTGTATAAAAATACTTTTGGTTTCTCCCATCTTTAAAGTACCTTTCCATGACCTTTCCTGTTTCTCCAACTATTAGTCAATTTCCTTTGCTTTACCTTTAAACTCATTTATCTGGATGCTTATTACTATTGCCTTTTCTTCTTCTCTTCTAACAGTCCTTTGAATCACTCCAATCTAGTTTCCACCTGTAGCAGGGTGGACCCTGCTCCTGCTGTGAGGGGTTTAAAAGTGGCCTGGCAGGGCTTGAGAGCGGCTGCTCTCAAGGCTGGGCTGGTTGAGGGAGTGGCTGCAGCTGGGGCCACACCCCAAACTGAACCACAGCTGGCCCCTATAAAAGGTCAGGGAAGCCAGAAGTACAGACAGTCTCTCTCTGCCTTCAGAGAGAGAAGGGCCTAGCTGTAGGGAGCTAGAGACTGGATACCTGAGTGAAGCAGGGCTGGGGAAAGGCTGAGGAGCTGGGGAAGCTCCAGCCTAGAAAACCCCAGGCTGCGGCCTAGCACAGGGCAAAAGGTACTGGGGGTGGGGATAGAGGGTGAGGGTTCCCTGAGGGGGGGAGACCCTGAAAGAAAGGGGTTACTGCTAGGGGGCAGCACCCCGTGTAAAAGGGCACTGGGTCCAAGGTGGGACATGGAGGCCAGAAGGCAGGCAGATCACCGGCCTGCAGAGGGCACTCCAGAGCTGGAAAATGAGCTAATTCCCAGAGTCACCAGCAGGAGGCACTGCAGGGGTGAGTCCGGCCCATCTACACCACCCTTTGTGTTTCACTGAACATCTCTCACCAAAATCTCTATTGACTTCATTAGGCCTCAGGATCTTTACACCATCCTCATCCTCCTTGACTTTCCCCTGCCTTTGGCACTGTTGAGCCCTTCTTCCCCCTTGACATTCTGTTCTCCTTTGTTTCTCCTGGTTCTTCTTCTGCCTCTCTGACTGCTGATCCCTAAGAGTGTCTTTCACTGGTTCCTCCTCCATTCTACTCCCCCTCTCCTATGGGAATTTGCCAGGGCTCTGTCCTTGACCCTCTTCTCTTTCCTATCTGCACTGTATGACTCCTCCCTTTCTTCTCCCTCCTATCAGGTTGTAATGAAGACCTGCTGTTTTCTCCTGCACAATGTCTCCAAAATTCAGCCCTTCTTCTCCATCCTAACCGTTACATCACCAGTTTATGCCTTTGTCATCTCCTGCTTGACTACTGACAGCCTCCTTTTCTGGTGCTAGTCTTTTGGGTGCTAGCTTTTCTCCTTCCAGTATATCCAAAAGGCTGCTGCCACAATCATGTGTTTTGCTTTTCCCTTTGAATCACTTCCATGGCTCCCCATTGTGCTGCACATCAATTTCAGACTTCTTGTCTTTACTCTCTAGGTTCTACATCTTGCATACCACACCTCACAGACTTGATTTCCTTGAAAGTTGCTTCTGCCCTCTGCATTCTATCAGTGATGCCAGCATCAATACTCTCTCCATGTCCTCCTCTTACAAATGTCTTTGTTCTTTCTTCCAGGTTGCCCATTCAACTTGAATGGTCCTTGCCTCATTCAAAGCACTCCTAACCAATCCATGCTACAGCAGCATCTACAAAGAATACCAAGTGTTCCCAGTGTAATAAAACTGGGTTGAATTGCCAAGACATAGGTATACCCCTCCACATCCTGGTATCCTCACTTTTCACTTGTTTCCATCACTTACATTGTAAGATGTTGGAGTCAGGAGCCTGACTTCTATATGATTTCTTTGAGGCATGTAGCACACCTGTGGATTCTAGAAAATAATAAAATATCATATTTTAAGAATAATAAATGAGTCTAATATTTCCCTTTTAAAATGTACCCAGTGATTTTTTTTCTAATTGTTACATTTACTCCTGCCTCAGGAAGGAATTCTAACTATTAATGTCTAAAATCTACCTTGTGTAAGGTAGTCTAAAGACATGAATGAGTCGTGTGAAAGCAGTTCCTATCATGGAGAAAACATCTTGCATTATAACTCTTTTATCTTAAGAGCAACCCACAGCAGGAGCAGAAAGTAGGGCATCATAGCTTAAAGGTAACTTCTGCTCTTAAAGGAGGAGGAGGACTTCTTCAGGCCAAATTGTGCCAAGGTCCTTTAGAGCGGTAACTTTGCCCTCACTCCCCCAGGATTCAGAGCCCAAGCTGCACCATCTACACAGCTATTTTTAGTGTGCTAGAATGAGACCCGTCCTTGTTGGTGGGTGATTGTCCAACACTAGCCCTTTAGTCCATAATCACCACCTCAACAGCATAGGCACATTTCATCATATTACGAATGAAGAAATCAATGCACCTACCTCAGGGAAGTTTTCTACTTACATTTGTACTGGTTTACTCCTTGTCAGGCCTGTACTTAAGTGTTATACTGGATTGAGTAATATGATTTTTGGGCCAAAATTTTTACGTGTGTCTGATTTAAATGTGTAAGTCTGGATTGCACACATGCATATCACAATGGAACTTTCTACCATAAGAATAAAACTCATCTGCGCAAGTTTCTCAGGGGCTGGTCTAAGACTGCATTATGAACGCCTGCAGGAACTAAGAACCATTACAAACATCATCTCCTTCTGCTCCAAGCGCAAGGCGCACTTCTTCAACCTGCCTTCTCTAATATAAATACAAAGCAACGTGTGTACCTATAAAATCACCTATAAAAAACTCCATTGGACACACAATTCTCCCCTTGGAGAGAGGATCAGCGAGTGAGAGAGAGAATAAACCACACGTGACAGATATTAGTCACATTGCTTAATGCATTACTGGAAAGTGGTCAGATACTACGGTGATGAAAGTGTATAAGAACCTGAACAAAATAGAACCCCATAAGGTTGCTTGCTTTGGGGCAGTGGTTCTCAACCAGGGGTACTCGTACAATGCAGAGGTCTTTCAAGGGGTACTTCAACTCATCTAGAAATTTTTCTCTGTTTTACAACAGGCAACATAAAAAGTACTAGCAAAGTCAGTACAAACCAAAATTTCATACGACTTGTTCATACTGCTCAATATACTATATATGAAGTGTAAGTACAATATTTATATTCCAATTGATTTATTTTATAATTATATGGTAAAAAAATGAGAAAGACAGCAGTTTTTCAGTAATAGTGTGGCTGTGACGCTTTTGTATATTTATGTCTGATTTTGTAAGCAAGTAGTTTTTAAGGGAGGTGAAACTTTTGGGTATGCAAGACAAATCAGACTTCTGAAAGGGATACAGTAATCTGGAAAGGTTGAGAGCCACTGCTTTGGGGTGTCTACATTAAGGACTAGTTTGTAATTTTTAAGAGGTGGTGTATAGCCCCAGGAACAGACCAGAGAACAAGTTCTAACACAGAATGACAATTCTCTCTTTGCTTCCCCTTGCTCTGTTGGCAGGACTGAGGAGTAAATTACTTCACCCTTTTGTGGAAGCTGTTTACAGCTCCTCTGGCACCTAACCAGCTACTTTTGTTGCCAAATAGGGTGGTGGAGCCAGGGGTTCCTCCCACTCCTTTCCCCTCTACCCACCCATTAGCTCATACAGGGAGTGTTCTGAACAAACAGCTACTATTGCCCACCCAGGGCCAAAACTGTAATCTGAGCAGGGCCAAGCAGAGGGAGTAAGGGGCCTTTTCTCTCCTTTACTATCCTGCATGGCCAAATGAGGGCTGAAACAATCTAGCTCTGAGTCTAAGAGGCGAACCTGAAGGGATATAGTATCAGAGGGGTAGCCTTGTTAGTCTGGATCTGTAAAAAGCGACCAAGAGTCCTGTGGCACCTTATAGACTAACAGACATATTGGAGCATAAGCTTTCATGGGCCATGCATCTGATGAAGTGGGTATTCACCCAAGAAAGCTTATGCTCCAATACGTCTGTTAGTCTATAAGGTGCCACAGGACTCTTTGTCGCTGAAGGGATATAGTTGCATGAAATAATGGGTAGCTTTACATTTTCTTACAAGGATTCAGTGAAGAGACACAGCAGTAACATTTGTGACAGAATTGTGTTGATTAATCCATGCTTAGGACCAGACCTCTGCTGTAGTAAGTCAGTGCAGCTACACACATACTTGGAAGACACTTGGGATGGCTGCTGGGTGTGGATGCAAGATGTGCCAACATTACTGGTTGGAATGGTCTTCAGTTTGTAATGTCTAGTGTCCATAAGGCCTCAATGAGACTTGCTATACCAGGAGTTGGTAACCTCTGGCACGCGGCTCGCCAGGGTAAGCACCCTGGTGGGCCGGGCCAGTTTGTTTACCTGCCGCGTCAGCAGGTTCGGCAGATCGCAGCTCCCACTGGCCGCGGTTCGCCGTCGCAGGCCAATGGGAGCTGTGGGAAGCACCGCAGGCCAAGGGATGTGCTGGCTGCAGCTTCCTGCCACCCCCATTGGCCTGGGATGGCGACCCGCGGCCACTGGGAGCCGCGATCCACCGAACCTGCTGACGCAGCAGGTAAACAAACTGGCCCGGCCCGCCAGGGTGCTTCCTCTGGCATGCCGCTCGCCAGGGTTTGCCGACCCCTGTGCTATACTATGGAAACTTTCCAGGCTAACGACACTATTTGAGGCACAGGAAGGAGCAGGTTTACATAACAAAGTATGGGGAATTCTGGAGACTTGTAAACTTGTTGTAAAGGCAAGTTCTATTATTTATTTGATTTTGTTGGGGTTAATATAAGAAAAGTAATATATACATGTATTTTGTACATAGATACATACTAGCTGAACCTAACTTGTGTGTTTTGAAATGCTGAGTTGCTCTTCCTGTATCTCAAGCTGTCAAGAAAATGCTTTCCAGCTTCACTGTTATTTATTTCTATTACATGTAAGAGACTTTTAAATACAGTGATTCACTCTTTGCATCTAGACATAGTCATGTATGTTATGTTACATTTTCCTCTTTAAATAAGATAGGAAAGAATTTGCACAACTGAAAAAGCATTTTGCAGAGAAGGGTGTACATCCCACAATTTTATTTTCCATCAAAGCTAATATTAATCACTGACAACAAAGCACAAAGCGTACAGATTCTGAGATATTAACTAAAATATTATTGGAAGAGATCAAAACTGAAAACCTCTGATAGTTACTATCGTTACTATCAGCAAGGAATCAGATGATGGACAATGGGTAATGTAAGACTAAGACTGAAGGATATTTGAAAGCACCCAAATGACATATATATTGACTCAGTTTCAAACTCCAGACTTAATATGAACATTTGAATTTGATCCACAACTTGTCTTCATGCTGAAATAACTGTTTATGATCCCCTTCCTTATTCTTTCTTTCCTTTTGTCTTTTAGCTTTATGACATGCTACTGGTGTGTTATGTATCAATATTAAAAGATACTTTGATAGTACTATTTCACTCTTAAAATAAAGCATGGATATTATTATTTATTATTTATTTGTATTATCATAAATCGGGGTCTGTTGTTCTGTACAGATAAATGATTATCCTCCTCACACCAGTCAAGTTAAAATATATAAAGATTGAATGGCGATAAATTCTGTAGAAATTGTGTTGACAGGTGGGATTTTATGCACATATGGTGGGCATGTCCAGTCATTAGAAAATGTTGGGATGCAATCCATAATCAGATATGACAAATTGTTAGATATTTATTATCGAATGATCCTTTGGTAATTCTCCTGGGTTTTCCTAGAGGAAACGGTAACACAAAAGGAAATGAATTAATCTCTCATCTGCTAGTAGCTGCTCAGCTACTGATAGCCGCTTACTGGAAAATGAAAAATAATCCAACTCTAGAGAATGATTCAAAAAATATGGGAGGTGGTTGTTATGGAAAAATTCACACATCAATTATGTACCCACCAAAATAGACAAAGAACAAATGCATATTTAGCTATTTGGTTACCTTTTATTAATACTCAGATGGAGCACATTCACCTGCAAAAAACCCCCAACACACCTGTCCATCTTTTTGAATATTAACATTTGATAGACATGCCTTGTCTGTTAAATATGTGTAATCAAGAGATTTCACACAATGTAATAAAATCACTAGAAGCAACATGTCATAAGTGTTGTAATGATGCTTACTTTGTAATATGGTAACACCCTGTTAAATAGAGAGATCTGATGACTATTATTGTAGAATGTGACTTTAAACACATCACTGTTGAAATGATTATTGTTTTGTTTCTGATATTTACGTGGGAGGAAACTGTAAACCTGTTAGTACTTCCTGAAATAAATGAATAAATAGTTTAAAAAAAATGGGTACCAAACCAAACCAAAAAGTAGACAGCTCAAAGCACAGGACACTTTTTTCTCCTTAATAAAGTTGGGGGATAGACAGTACAGTATATAATTGTTTACTTTTTCCGGTAAATGTTTATCTGAACATATGATCATGGCAGAGGTGGGCTTTAAGGAGGGGTTTTACAGATTTCCACAGGGAGATTTTTGCCATGTTTAGGAAGCAATGTGGGAGAAAGTGCAAAGATCCTAGATATTGTTAGGGTTTTATACTGCTGCCCATCACCATAGTATCTGAGCACAATGGTGGCGCTAGGTGTTTGCAGACTATGCAGTTGCTTTGGGCCCCAAACAAGTGGCCTTATTTAGTATTACTCCCAAAATACTGTTCATTTTATTTAACGTGGACTTTTAAACAAATGTATTAGTTTGTGTTGCTTCGGTGTATGAATGCAATTAGTATTTTTAGGAAGGGGTAAGGAGCTCTGCAAAATATTCCTGCTTAGGGCTCCCAGTGGGTTAGCACCACCTCTGTCTAAGCACAGAGAAACAGGCAATCAAAGCTGGTATGCTTAAATGACAAGAAAAATCATTAAGTGGGCATAAACCTGATCCTGTTTCTCCTTCTAGTTATTGTTTGTTATAGAACACAGGGCACCTATTTACCAATTATTTGTAAAATAACAGGATTTATTTAGTTAATGTGTAGCCACAAACTGAAGAAACAAGAAGATTCAACATCTTTTTAATTGTATTTGAGTAAGCATCAAACACAGTCTTTTCTTGCATAAAGGATGTGCTTTTGTGATCTACTGCCCTTTCTCCTTTGTTTCCCACACCTTCCTTCAGCCATGTCCAAAAATGTGAAACACATTAAAGGGGGAAGAGGCTGTTTTAAAAAAATGTTTTTAAGAAAGAGGAGGATTTTGAATGTTGTGTTGTGATATATTGATATAGAAAATCTGCATATTTAGTGAAAGTGAAACATTTAGCAGCGAAAGAAGATCCAGTAAACTGGGGCCGGTTGGGAGGAGCACAACTTTGGCTCCTAAGATATACATATGTTTTAGTTTGGCTTTATAGTGTTGTTCAGTAACCCAAATGAATGGATACTATAGCTGCCATAGCCACATAATGTAATGTCACCTGTAAAATACAGATAAGAAACTTCCATTGTGTCTATATCATGAGCATTTGCACTTTGCACTGTGTAGTTCCAGTCGAATTAGTCTTAGTAAACCAGTAGGGTTTTTGTTATTTTTTTTTCCATTTTTTAATAATGTCTTGTTTTGCCAAATCTTATTTCTTCGCCCTCATTGTTATTTCCATCTTATTTTTTTTTAAATCAAATCTTTGTGAACTTCAAATGTACATTTTGAAGGTGATGCTGGCTGCAGGGGACTTGTGGAAATCTAGAATGAGGAGCGAGGGGCTTCTTTCATGTGACTGTTTTTGTTAGTCTTGTGAGAAGGTAGCAAAGTCAATCAAAAGATTAGTCATAGTGTTTTTAAAAATAATTTAAAGATAGATTATTCCTCCCCATTGTTTATACAGAGCACTAGAACACTTAATACTGAATTTTGTCTCTTAACTACTGTTTCCTCTCTCTCGCTTTCTGTTTCTCCCCCCCCCCCCACACGCACATAGGTTTGTTGCCCTTGGGTGCTGAGCTGGTCTGTCTGTAGCTATGTAATGAAAAGATCTTTGAATTCTTTGCTATGAAAATGAATTACAAAGTTTCACAATATTTGGCATTTTCTTTAAACTTCCAGCTGCTAGACTCATGTTGTAATGTGAAACTCTCGGCTTTCAGTTTAGAGAAAGCTAGTTTCTATCCCTCATTAGGGACAAAAGCTTGAAAATGTGAAACCTGAAGGTTCAAAAACCAGAAAGCAAATAAAAGAAACCCCCAATTTATTGATTTTTAAATTTTATGACTTTTAACGCCACCTCATATTTTTGGGGAGAAGGGGGCTGGCTCATGAATTTTGAATGCTTGAGGTTGGAAATAATTAAATGGGCTGTGCAAAGAGGTGTATCAGGTAATGGATGGAGAATTGGGGAATGACAGTAAAAATTTAGGCCTACTGCCCTAGGCCTTTAAATGTCACCTATGAAAGTGTGAATAATCCGTATAGAAATAAAATAGAACATAAGAAAGGCCGTACCAGGTCAGACCAAAGGTCCATCTAGCCCAGTATCTGAGGGAGTGGACCTAACAGGCAATGATCAAGTGATCTCTCTCCTGCCATCCATCTCCATCCTCTGACGAACAGAGGTTAGGGACACCATTCTTACCCATCCTGGCTAATAGCCATTTATGGACTTAGCCACCATGAATTTATCCAGTCCCCTTTTAAACATTGTTATAGTCCTAGCCTTCACAACCTCCTCAGGTAAGGAGTTCCACAAGTTGACTGTGCGCTGCGTGAAGAAGATTCCTTTATCTTTTTAAAAAAATAAAAATCAGGTGATGAAGCTTTTGCTAGATTCATATTTACTGGAGCTCATGAAAGCTCTGCAGTCTGCCAAGAGGTTGTCTAATCCCTCCCTAACTTTTTCTTTCTAGCACATTAAACTTTAGAAGACAAAGCAGGGATGTCTGGCTCATGAAACAGCGCCCCCGTTCCCATTGGCTGGCAAAGTGCGGAGCTGGTGCTCTGGGCAGGGGTAGCTAGTGGAGCCCAGTGTCTCCCGTTTTCCCCCCTCCCCTCGACCTAGGAACCGGACCTGCTAGCCACTTCCGGGTCGCAGTGCGGTGCCCCAGCCCAGGACAGGTAGGGACTAGCCTGCTGTGGCTCTGCAGCACTGCTGACTTGAACTTTTAACAGCCCAAAAACCGGACACCTGGTCACCTTAGATTGAAGTTAAGGGACAATTTTTTTTATTGCTAATCAAGATGCCTTTGGGACATTTTAAAAAAATGTAACACTGGACTTAAGGAATATTATACTAAAAATAAGAGTGATATTTCTTTAATTAAAACAATATGGATATTGCTTAATGAATGCTTTCTTATCTGAATGCGTAGGCATTAAGGATTCAAGTTGTTGCATTTTATTAACTTGTGGGGATAGTTAAAGAGCTGGTTAAAACAGTGAGTCCATATCAGGCTGCTATAAAATACTTATGCAGACATTTCATTGCTCTTATAAATCTGACTAGTTAAAAAAAATAAATACAGTACCTATGCTTGTTTTGTGCCATTCTGAGTAATATTTCCATATAGTTCTTTTGCATTCAACCAGTTGCTGAAATAAGTTAAGTGCTGGTTAGAGCAAAGTATTATTTGCAGGCCATTTTTATTTCCAAACTTTTTATCCAGCTACATATTTTTAATGTTTCTGTCATCTTGAATGCAGACAGAGGTTATATATCACTTTGTGTAGATAGACTGATGTTCAACCAATCCAAATACTGCTTTCAATCTATCAGGTTCAAACACACATTACATCTCAGAGTTATAAATGTATAAGCTATACCTCAGAAATTCAATATTTACTAATAACTTTTTCAAATAGTCTTCAATATCTAATGACTTAGAATATAAACCATCTCAAATGTGTTTAATGGAGTCTACAATAGTTCCGCAGCAGCCTAAAACTCTTAACTAAGTAGAATCAAGTTTCTTCTTTTCAGCTTACCAGAAAATATCATGCAATATTTTTTTCTCCACTTAGTGCTAAGTGTTTTTATTTTCTGTGAAAGACATTCTCTAACTACATTGCATGAGCATGCTTCATATGCTCAATTTTGCCCCAATCTGTGTATTTCACATCTATAATGTGTACAGAACTTGAAAGGAAAGGCAGGTTGGCCTGGATACATTCCAAAAACAGTTGGAAAGTGAACTGTTTGGGAATTCAAAATGAGCATCAATTCTGCAGACATTTAAGCACATGCTTAACTTTAAGCATGTGAGTAGCCCCATTGATTTCAATGGGACCACTTATATTCTTTAGTGTTTACAGGACTGGGGCGTAAATCCAGATAAAAGACATGTTGTTTTGTTTTGCTTTTCTTGGTGCAAAAATAAGTAGCCTTTATTCATCCACATAACTAACTCATATTTCTAAGTATACAAGAATTATAGGGCCAAATCATGCCTTGACTAACAGTAGAATGGCCTAATTTGCAAGCCAAGTTAGAATGTGCCCTTCTATATATGTCTCAAGAATACACAAGATTCCTCAAAATAGTTAACAAATGTGTTCCTTCTTATGCCTTCCACAGTACTGGTGCCTTTGTATACGTTTTGGCTTACTAGAGTCATGTTTTTCGTTCATTTAATAATATTTTTTTTCGGAAGATTCTCAACTTATTCAAAATAAATATTTTTTTGACCATAACTTGTTTGAACTTGCAACATAAATCAAAGTTGCTATGTTTTAAGGTCTGTAACATTTTCCTTTTGTCTTGTACCATGAGTATACGAATAACTAACCTGCATACATTTGGGGGGGGGCAGGGAATAGTCACTTTATGCCAGCATTATGGTTTGGCAAGATGGAATGGCACTTTATAGACTCTGCTGAATGTGTTTCTGTTTGTTTGTTTGTTTTTAATTCGTAAGTAGGTCCCTCCTAAACTGTACTAGAGGCTTTGGCTGCTTGAGACCCAGATTGTAATCACAGTAATTAGCACTGAATTTTCAAATCTTGATCTTGACCTTGCCAATGTGTACACAGCTGGATCAATGGCAGGAATTGAAAGAGCTCTGTAACCTGTTATGGGGACCAGCTTTGAGTAAACAGAGAAGTACAGTGTAGAAAAGAGTGGGAAAGTGTCAATATGTATACTCATAGGTGTAAAAATATTAACAGAATTTTTAAAGAGAAGTATCAGAAGACCTACCAGAGCAGAGAATTTAAATCCTTTCTTCACAATGAACTAATTGGGGGGTTTTTGATAGCAGATACACAAAGGAAATACCTCCTCAAAACGCACTTCTTCTGCAGAGTCAACAAACATGAACCATTTTCAGTGGAAATGCAACCATTTATATCTCCGTATTTATTATAGATCAACATTCTATAAAGATAGAACTTTATAGTGGATCTTTCCGTGCATTCTGTGACTGTTCTGTCTCTTAAGATTCCAGGGTTCTTGGAGTAGGAAGTCATGTTGTTGTCTTTGTGTTATAGGGTTTTGAGTACAATGTTGGTGTATAATAAATTCTTTTATTGCTAAAAGTTTATATATTCTTTTTTGAGGCAACTTGCATATAATCCTTTCTTTGATAGATTAGTGACTGTTATCTTTAACTTTAAATAACAAAAAACATTTTTAATTAAAAAGTTGTAATACCCTGTCACAAACTACTGAGATCAAACTGTATTATATCATGCAGCAATTTCTTCCAAAAAATATTCTATAATGTTTCCTCATAATGGTATAGATAAAATTACGTGTAGAGTGACGTTAATAAAATATGGAGAAAGGCAGACATAGTTTATATAAACAAACACTTTAAAAGGTTTAATTTTATATTGTATATGATGAGAAATGAAACCCAAATATTCCAGTCAAGTAAGTAAATTATTATTCTAATTGCACCTTCCTTTATTTAATACGTCTCCATGTGAATGTCAGTCTGTGACAGACAAATGCAGAGTTTTTGCATTGCAGTTCAATGATTCTGGTTTCATTAAGCAGCGGTTAGCGTCCTAAGGAGCCTAAAACTTCAGTAATGCTAAAGGTGAAAGGAATGAACAGTTCAACTCAGTGATACTTTATTGGCATGGCGAGTTATTCAAAGATTGCCATAGTTATAAAGAGAGTGAATGCTCAGGTATACATCAGAAGTGTGATTTTTATTTCTTAATTTATTTAGCTGATTTAAAATGGTCTTCAGTTCAAACTATTGAAATATGGGGGAGCCTTGAATGTTCATGAACAACAGGGTCAATGTAGTTGAAAGAACATGTTGGGGTAAATAAAAGGTCATTTTTTAGGTTTGGGGCTGGTGGGAGGAGTAGGTTTGGTTAACTATTTAACCTATGATACCCTTTTATCATTTTATAGTTAGGGGTTTTAAGCCTTTGTCAGTTAGCTTCTGGTTTGTGCTCAATCCTTTTTTCTTTCTCGGTAAGGTTCTGTTTTCTATTTACATTATTTATGTTGGATTTATTGAGAGAGAGAAAAAAGTTATAAGTAGCAACTAAAATCAAAATTCTGCATTAAAGTGACTTTCACTTAGCATTTGATTTTTACTAATAGTCCAATTTAAACACTAACCTGCCTTGTTCTCACATATTTCTACATGGCAACTTTTTTTTAACAGCAAGACTTTTTCCTTTCCTATTTTATTTACCTCTCTGTTTTTATATATATACTGTGATGTGCGCTATTAGTTCTAGCAACTGCTTGCAGAAATTTACTTGAAAGCCCCCTTTTCATTTCTCCTCACTACAGTTTTTCCAATGGGTAACTTCTCTACAAAGTGACTCCGTCCAAACTGTTCTTTTGAGATCCAGAGGTGCTTGCTATGAGGGTTAAATGTCTAAATTCACTAAGTAGCTGGGAGCTGTTTTTTCAGCCCATTGTAGTGTCCCCATCACTGTGCACACATCTCCTGTATAGTTATTGGTTTGGTAGAAATGTTTAAGGTTTATAGTTTAAACTTCTTAAAGCTTAAGGAGAGACTGGGCCTGATTCTGACCTTGCTTACCATGGTTTTACACTTGTATAACTCCCATCTACTTGAGTGGAATTAATTTTAATTTACATCAATGTGAGATCAAATCAGGCCTATTGATGTGTTAGAATCAAATCATGAATATTTCAAAATACGTTTTTTCTTATAAGGAAAGATTGCTTTTCCAAAGTTTTGAAACTGCAAAATCTAGTCTCATTTATTTTTCCATAGCAAGTAGCTGTTGCCTTACATTCTGAGGGAGGAAAAAGTGTATTCTTTGTTTAAAAAAAAAACAGCAAGGAAATGCCCTTATCTGTTTAAAAACAAAGGGAGAAATCAAAATGTAAAGCTGCGTGTTTGATATGTTGATGCCCTTAGTTTTGATTTAAGCATAATTGGATCTCTGTTAGTGGCATTTGTTAATTAGAATACCTTAGGAAAGTTCTGAAAGTATTTGAAAGTAAATATCACACATCTTGCCTTTTTAACATAATAACTTTTTAAAAAAACTTACTCTGAATTTCCTTACATTAGGACAAATGTGGATTTTCAGAAGTCCTATATTCTGATTTTACAACTTGTAAAGTGATCTTTCCCACTAAAGAGAGCTTTAGGGTTTTTTTTGTTATTGTTGTTTTTGTTTTTTTGTATTGGGGGGGTTTGCGTGTTCACTTTTAACAATTGCAGGAAATTTGTTTTTCTTTAAAACTTTACTCCTTTTCTTTCTCCTTTTCTTTTCTCTCTTCTTGATATTTTTATTTTCCTTTTATATGGAGAGTTGTAGATTTTGTCACTTCAAACGTTAACTGTTCCTCTTTTCTTTTGCTTTACAATACACACTAGGACAGATTTATTTTTTGCATATTCCTCCCCTTCCTCTGTGAGATATTGTAGTTGACCAAATTTAAAACACTACAGTATTTAGAATCCCTGCAGTGCTATTTTAAGTATTTGGACCTGGAAAGTGCCCCCAAGCAATAACTACCTGAATTGCTTTTAATTACACAATATAGCTGCATCATTTTACTTCAGATTCTTTTTGATTGATGCTGTAAGGCAATTGTAACCATGGATGATGGGATTAAGTGCCTCTTGAAGTGACTTTAGCTTCTTGTGGGAACAAAGGGAAAGAAGAGAACACTTAGCCTCTTTTTGAGCAAGCAGCCTTTTTTCACTTGCTATATAAAGAAATACAATTAACAAACATTATCCCCAGAGGTAAATTGAAATGTACATGCAGACAAGAACTGCTCTTGACTGCAATTAGACATATATGATCCGAGATATTCTGGCCATTCATTAGTACTAATTGTTTGAGAAACAAGCCTGCAGAACAAATGATTAAAATGTTAGTACTATAACTGGGATTATTAGCATGTGTGATAAAATTCATGCTCTGCAGCTGTACCAATAAAACTCTTTGGAAAGTAGTTTTGATTAGACAAACACTTAGCTTGGCTCAGTTGTGAGCTGTTAGTGTTTGCACAAGGCACAACTGGTGTTTATAACAAACAATTTATATCTTCTTTTCCTA
The DNA here is from genome assembly GCF_016161935.1 of Mauremys reevesii. Taxonomy (NCBI): domain Eukaryota; kingdom Metazoa; phylum Chordata; order Testudines; family Geoemydidae; genus Mauremys; species Mauremys reevesii. The sequence continues at coordinate 103,173,326 of NC_052623.1, forward strand.
ATTAGAAGGAATTACTATGCAAATTGCGGTGTTTTGTAATTTCATATCACTTTCCTTTGCCTGCGTCTTTGATAGATTATTTGCCAGCTAGTTCCTGATAATTAAACAAAGTAAAACTAGTGATAGAATATTTGTGGGGGAGGGGTTCATTGTTATTTTTATTCTGTTTTTTTTTTTAAAAAAAAACAGAACGTGGGAAAATGTAAATATTTTCTGCTTAGACTGCCTAGATTATACAAGTGTTTTTGGTCTTGGGTCTCAGAACTTCTCTTAACTTGACCACCGTGAATATATAGGATTGCATATAGCCAATGATCATGTCTCTAGGGTTCAGAAACATGCACTGAGGATTGCTGAATGGGACTCATTTTTTGTGAATTGTCTCATCCAGGCCTGTAGATGTGCTCTTCTGAAACAGTATCCCAAATTTAGACCATCACTGGTGCCCAGGCTTACAGAACTAGAGGTTTGCCATTTCAATCTGTCATTTGTTAGACACATTATAGCATAGCAGCCCTTCTGGAATTACTTGATCTAGAATAATAAACATGGGAAAGAACTGGAAACAGAGTAAGGCCATGATCCTGAAAAGACTTACGCACATGCTTAACTTTATGTACTGTGAGTAGTGCCGTTGACTTTAATGAGACTACACACCGGGTGTAAAGTTAACTATGTATGGAAGCTTGTGTGTGATCAGCACCTGGAAACATACTGTAATATGTAGCAGGGATATTTTATATTTTCTTTTACACTCACTAATTTCAGTGACATTCTACAGTTTACAGTGGAAAGTGCAGCATCTTTCAATAAACAGAAAAGATTTGTTTCCCTTGTTCAGAAGAATGAAATATTTTTGTTGAGGTGAAATTATGTAGAGTGAATATGGGTGCTTTTCACTTGCCATGTTTTTTAATATTTGGAGAAGAGATATGTATAGTGCTACAAATCTTAAGAAAACCTAGATACAATTCCAAAACCCCATTAAATACCAACATGCTGAAAACTATATGATATGAATGAATACAGCATGCAGCAAAACAATTAAATGGCTAATACCTAATATTCTATTACTCTGTTTTACATACTTAAAAGAAATAATGATTTGTTAGCCAACTTCCTCTTGGAGTATGTTAATTTGTTTGGTTTAAGCTCAATCACACACAGTTTTACATAATTAAGAAAATATCTATCCATTCAAAGAGACACATGTTGAAGCAATTTTCTTGATGCCTACAGTAGGACTCAGATTTTATTATCATGAATGTTATTATTTATTTATTCACTGTTAGAGATATATGTTAATTCAAAACACCAACAGAATGGAGATAAGTGAGACAATGTTGGCTAATAGAACACCAAAACGTTAATATGTGCAATGTTCTGGGCCTAATTCTTGCCATTGTCTCTTTTAAATAAATCCATAATGAAGGGTGTTCCGTTATTCCTCAAAATGTCACCATCTTTTTAGGTAGCATAAAATGAACATGTGATTATGCAGAAGAGGAATTTATTGGAGAGGAAAAATCCCCAATCTATGCACTGTACATCAGAAAAAATCCTGTGTGAAAATGCTTATTGTAGTCGTGCCTAAACATATTTGTAACAAGCTCTTATTTTACATTTTGCCATGTTATCTTTTTAAACAAAAATAGGGAAAAGAATCTGTAATTATGCATGTCAAGTGAGACCATTTTCCTGCAACCGCTTTTAAAAGAATATTTTTTGATGATTTTGTTTTAGATTTACTAAGCCTAAACAACTTGACAAATTGACAGTAATATCTGTAATAGTATGAGTTCTAAGAAACACATACAGAGCCAATGGGGTTCCCAGGTTGATGAGTTCAAGGGAAATTTCTAGTGGGCCCTGGTTAATATTATTCTCAGTCTTAAACCTATGAGGTGATGATATTTTAATGGATTAACTCCACTGCTTCTTTAGATTTAGATATTCGTTTAGTGGAGTCACACTGCTGAACTCTCTAAATGAAAGTTTACACTGGTAAGTGGTGACAGCTGACTCATGATTTCTAAATCTGGTCTGAAGGTCATGACAGTTTTTCCTTTCAGAAGCTATATCATTGTGTGTTGGACTCAGAGAATCAATGCTGAATAACAAACAGTGTCTGCAGATGTAAAAGGGAGCTGGTTGGTCCTGTAGCTTTCAGTTTAATTACAGCTAGCAAGAAATTTTATGTAACATGTTTGCCAGGTGATACATCTCATCTTGGTGTGCTCTGGGATTATGGTTTTATTCACATCTATCAAATTACTCTAGGTTAGAGTGGACAATTAGTAATAGTCATCAAGGATGCTTCAGAGGCTACTTGTCTGTACCATTAGAGTTAGCTATTAAGGGACTGAGTTCTTTGACTTCTTTGTGTCTTTGAGAGCTACAGGTGGAAGCCATCAGAGAAAGAGAATAGAAACTAATTGCTTTGTCGCCTCATATATGTTTAGTGAAGGACTGCAGACTTCTTCACTGACCTCTGTGTCACACTGAAAAACACTCTCTCCAATCTTCATTTAAAATAAACGTCTCTTCCTCCTCCTCTCCCCTCCCGAATATAGTGCACAAAAGTGGGATTGAATTAAATTAACTACCAGCCACACTAGTTGTCACAATTTCTATTATCATTAGCACTTCACCATAAGACAAGGAACATAAGCTGTTAAACAACAAAAAAAAAAAATGGCAGAGTATGAATCTCAGTAGTATGTCGCCTACGTCCCAAGTGTCAAGGTCCCCACTGCATGTTTCTTGAAGCTGTTGCAGTCATAGATGAAGAATATTTATTAATAAGGATAGCTCTGGCACTTCTAATAAATAATGCATACTTTTTATTTAACAGCAAAACTGCCCTGTTGATTAGGCCCCATTTAGTATTACCAGTCATATTACAAACAATAGACCAGCAGCAGTTTCTTCCATGCTAACAAAGTGGGTCCACCAAGGACAGTTACATAACTGGCAAGGGAGGTCATGGTATAGTTGTAATTTTCAAGTAGGTCCATAGAGTTAAAACCCCAGCAGATCTTTCTTAATACTTTTTTTTTATTAAATCTATTTTTAATTTGGAATATAACAACCTCAAGGTGAAGAAATAAGTCCTTGACAGGGACTTAGTTAGTCATTGGAAGTATTGCATCTCTCTGCCATTGTTATAGTTGAAATTGATTGTATTCATTTTCAAGCATTTGGAAGGTTTGGTCATGTATAATTTGAAGCAGACTCTTTTGGCACACTAGTGCTTTGGTGTGATCAGAAAGTAACAATGTGGAAGATATTAGGTTAATGCTATGTATCAATGACATTCATGTGTTAATTATGTATTCTGCGTTAAATGTGGATGACTTCACATTATTCCTATGTGCTGCATATGTGTATGATAATGCATACTTGTGTGATGTGGTAGAAATGGCATGAGTTAATTATGGAGGTCATCCCAAAGAAGTGCTATTAGAGGGGGGAGGGATAGCTCAGTGGTTTGAGCATTGGCCTGCAAAACCCAGGCTTATGAGTTCAATCCTTGAGGAGGCCACTGAGGGATCTGGGGCAAAAATCTGTTTGGGACAGTACTTGGTCTTGCTGTGAAGGCAGGGGACTGGACTTCATGACCTTTCAAGGTATATCTCCATATTGAAAAAAAACCTTTATTCCACATTAAGTCATGTATAGGCCACATATTTTACAACAGGGTTTCTCAAAGTTTTTCAAAGCATGGACCACATTTTGCTAGAGCTCTAATATGTCTCCTGGATGACTCCCTCTCATTCATCTTTCCTTCACTTCACAATTGCCTAACATCATTATGGAAACTACAGCAATTGCTTACACAGAGGTGTAATAATTTTTATTCTGTCCTATTCAGGTTCTTATGCCATGCCCATAACTATGGTATCTGAGAATCATCTATTAGGTGACATGATTAGCATCTGTCACCTATGGTTTTCTCTCTCTGTCTCACTCTATTTACATTTTTCTTTTACTTTTATTTCATAAATTCATAGATTCCAAGGCCAAAAGTGGCCATTGTGATTATATTCTCTACCTCCAGTATAACACAGGCCATAGAACTTCCCCAAAATAATTCCAAGAGCATATATTTTAGAAAAACATCCAATCTTGACTTTAAAATTATCAGCAATGGAGGATCCACCATGATCCTTTGTAATTGTTCCAGTGGTTAATTACCCTCACTATTTTTTCATCTGATACAGAACAGAAATATTCATTGATGTATGTATGGAATGCCATGCAGGAAAACATTATCATATTTTAGCTGTATTTGAATAGTTTAACAGCTAGAAACAGGCAGTGACAGGTGACATTATTTTTTCAGAGTCCTAGTAGTAAGCATGAAGTTCCCCCTCCCCAAAATCTTATAACCAGAGCAAGACTAGAGAACTCATTATGCCTCATTATTCATAGTTTTTTCTTTAAAAGAAAGAGTGAAGTGCTTACCCACCTCCATTGTAAATTATTTCATCTTAATAAAGCCATAATTTATAAAAGGCAACAACACAAACCCAAATATTCCTCAAGCTTGCAAACACAAATCGCATGGTAGATATAAGAAATCAGATATATAAAGTCAGCCACCTGCCTGCCCGGTCCCCTTGGTAAAATGGAGCACTATTGAGGTGTTCCATCTAATGAGAAAGGCCCCAGCTCCTGAGATTTCCTCCCTTCTAATGAAAACAGGCACATTTTATACAAGCAGTAGCATTTCAAAAAAAAATAAGATCTGTTTGAAGCAGTGTTTAAACAAATACCTGTATTAGCTCTTTGATAGAACTGGAATGTTTGTTCTGATGAGTAAAGCCCTATTTACATAGGGTTGATACCATGTATAAACACAGTTTTTGTTAGCATTGTTTTCCTAACCAGTATGGACCTTTTGGGGGCTTTTTTGTCTGAGACAATTTTATTAAACCATGTGTAACACTACATGCACTACATGCATCCGACGAAGTGGGTATTCACCCACGAAAGCTCATGCTCCAATACATCTGTTAGTCTATAAGGTGCCACAGGACTCTTTGCTGCTTTTACATGTGTGACAACATTTCCTCCTCTACCTTGGTGGGTCCTGTGCTTATTGGCGGATTTTGCTAGCCTTAGAGATCTTCCTGTGTTGGATCAGGAATTGGGAGGTTTGGGGGAAACCCAAGCCCGCCCTCTACTCCGGGTTCCAGCCCAGGGCCCAGTGGATTGCAGCTGTCTATAGTGCCTCCTGTAACAGCTACATGACAGCTACAACTCACTGGGCTAGTTCCTCATGGCCTCCTCCAAACACCTTCTTTATCCTTACCACAGGACCTTCCTCCTGGTGTCTGATAACACTTGTACTCTTCAGTCCTCCAACAGCACTCACTCTCAGCTCCTTGTGCCTCCTGCTCCCAGCTTCTCACACGCGCACCACAAACTGAAGCGAGCTTCCTTTAAACCCAGGTGCCCTGATTAGCCTGCCTTAATTGATTCTAGCAGCTTCTTGATTGGCTGCAGGTATTCTAATCAGCCTGTTTGCATTAATTGTTCCCAGAAAGTTCCTGATTGTTCTGGAACCTTCCCTGTTACCTTACCCAGGGAAAGGGGACCTACTTAACCTGGGGCTAATATATCTGCCTTCTATCACTTTCCTGTAGCCATCTGGCCCGACCATGTTTTGGCTAATATAGTTGCAAGAAACACAAAACTCTGGTCCACGATGATCAGGAATTCTTGTTACACCACCTGCAGAGTGGGCAGCAGCTATTTATATTTATATTACATAATATATACTTTTTTTTCTTTCAGTCTCTCTAAAATTTATGTTTAAAGAGATAGTTGTGTGCTTATAGTTTAGTTTTTTTGTTATAAGTGACTGGCAGCATTTCCAGTAATTAAGGTTGTCTAAAACTTTCCAGCATAAATCCCTGTTTTCACCCAACTGTAACTGTTGAGGCTGATTTTTTTTTTCCATGCAGGTGTCCTCCTCAGGTTAATTAATTTGGAAAGTTTTAGCTAAAATGGTTCAGCCATTTCCGAGAACGTTAAGGGGAAAATATGTTGTTTGCCCATGTTAAAAAAAATGTGTGCAACCATTTCATTGAGAAGCTCTAGTGCTTCCATGCTTTGGAGCAGGGACCTGAAATCTGGCAGAGGAGTCACTCCAATGCAGTGGTTCTTAAACTATGGGAAGGGCCTCCCAAGGGAGGCGTGGGAATGTCTCAAGGGAGGTGTGAGCTCTGTGTGTGTGCGGGGGAGGGGTTGTTTTTGTTTTTTTAAGATCTCTGACTGTCAGCTCTGGGTAATTGGGGCTCATGCAGAAGGGCTGTGCACACCCAGGAGGCGGGATAAAGGGGACAGCCAGAGCACCGCCACCTGGGCTCGGACTCTCTCCCCTCTCACCCCCAATTCCTCACCGGGAGGCAGCCTAGGGTCGGGCTTTCCCCCTCCTCTGAAGGCAGCGGGACTTTGGCTGTCAGCCCCGGGGTGGCAGCAGCAGTGCAGTAGTAAGGTTGGCAATGGGCACTAAGTCTATTGTGAAAAGTGATGACAAATATCACTTTTCATATTGCCACCCTTTCTTCTGTGGTGCTGCTGGCACGGCACTGCCTTCAGAGCTCGGCACCCAGCCAGCAGCCACTGCTCTCCGCTCTGCCTTCAGAGCTGGATGGCGGTATATGTACTTGCGGGGGTGGGCATAAATGATTACAGACACAAAGAAGTGGGGTCTGATCAAAGAAGTTTGAGAACCATTGCCCTAGTGTCATGGATGTTCCTTGTGGTGTGCCCGTGAAAATCCACTCAAGTTTGCCAAGTCTTAAGCCTCTGAAAATTGCAGCTTGCACACACTCAGTAGATGTTTGTTGGAGGCTAGCAGTGTTGTACTCTGTACATCTGCAGCGTGTGACACTGCTCCGCACAGATCTTATGTGCTAACTGGACTGAGCATGCTCCATCCTGAGCTGCAATGGCTGAGCAGGGATTTTCTGCAATTCCATCAGGGACCACAACTGGGAGCAGAGAGACTGTCTCTATTATTAATTAATTTGATTTGATTACCGTTGTGCTCTCACTGCTCCCACTGCTGGCACCCCGGCAATATAGAGGAGAAGGAGCCTGATTTGTCGGAACAGGGGCAGGCTCAAGGGTGCATGCTGTGGGGGGGGTAGGAATGGGGAGAACCGGGACCGACTAGGAGTGGGAAGCAGAGGGAGACAAGAATAGAAGGAGACAGTCTGGGTGGGGACTCACTAAAGCAGTGCTTCTCAAAGTCGGGCCACCGCTTGTTCAGGGAAAGCCCCTGGCAGTCCGGGCCAGTTTGTTTACCTGCCACATCTGCAGGTTTGGCCGATCGCGGCTCCCACTGGCCACGGTTCGCTGCTCCAGGCCAATGGGAGCTACGGGAAGTAGCGCAGGCCGAGGGATGTGCTGGCCGCCGCTTCCAACAGCTCCCATTGGCCTGGAGTGGTGAACTGCGGCCAGTGGGAGCTGCAATCGGCCGAACCTGCGAACGCGGCAGGTAAACAAACGGGCCTGGACTGCCAGGGGCTTTCCCTGAACAAGCGGCGGACCGACTTTGAGAAGCACTGTGGGAGCAAAGGGGGCAGGCTGGAGTAACCTTAACTCTGGCATTTCCTAACTTTTGAGTGTTGGACTTTGCAGCCTTAATGTTCTTTCAACATAGTTTTTTTTTTAAATGTATTTCGTTGTAAGATAGATTTCTTGTGACTTAGATTCTGGTTTCAACAGTTGAGAGGTTGTACCTCAGTAGGAGTGTCCTCTTTTTAAAAAAAACACATTAAAATATTTTTTTAAATTATAATCAGGAATATAACTTCAAATCCTTTTGTTACAGGAAAATCTCCTCACTGTCAGCTGGTGTTCCTAAACTTGATTATCACTCCAAGCCTTCCCACAAGTATGTACCTAGGAGAGCTGTGCTATATGTACCTGCAGACGATGAAAGGAAGATACAAAAAATTCCATCTCTAAATGTAGACTGTGCTGTATTGGACTGTGAAGATGGTGTGGCTCTGAACAGAAAGGTAATTAATAAATTATTTGTTGAGTGCCATGCAGTCAATGCTGTACAGAACACATATAGGAAGACACCATCCCGGCTCTGGGGACTTTACATGCTGGAGACAAAGACAGTGGTTAAGACACATGAACCACTGTATGACCATGAGAGAGATTCCTCAGACAGTAGTGACGTATGCATTTATTGGGTGGCAAGCTAACATTGATGAGCCTTATGCAGGCTTTGAGAAAACCTGCTTGCTTACAGGGCAAGTGGGAGTTTTTGGACAAGCATGTGAGCAGCAGCTGCTGAAGATATAAGGAGCCAGGAATAAGTCCTGGCCATGAAAAAGTGGAAGATACTAGATTTTCTGCAGAAAAGGAGGAAGCAAGAAAAAGCAAGGAGGCAGGTCAGAACCACTAAATATTTTGTTGAGGCAAAGAGTTTACAGATTGTGAGGAGCACATGTAATGAATATGTGTATGGGCTTGAGGTTAGAAGGTTTACTTCTTGAGGTTGGGTAAATTTTTCAAGCCTTGGCTCCATGGAAGAAGTGTAGTTTGAGGAGATATTTGAAAGAGGAAGAAGATAGATGGTTGGTGCACCAGTACCTGGAGGACGTTCTAGATATATGAAGGCATCAAGATGAGAGTTGGAGAAGGATACAAAGGAAGTAGTAATGTGCTTACCAAAATTCACTTTATGTCAGTGTGTGGTAGCATTTTAAGAGTTAAAAGCAAGGGTTGAATTTTAATACACTGTATGTTTCAGTGTGTCTGTAAAAGCTGACATAAATTCACATACATTTTTGTAGGCAACTTTTGTAAGGATCTCAATTTTGTCATTTCCCTTTCAAAAAATCTTCCATACCTTGAACAAAGTACATCATTAACTGCCTCAAAATGAAGCATATGTTAGGACTGGGACATTTAACTCTAACAGTACTATCTTCATATTCCTCAGTTTCCCTACCTCATTTTTACATATTCCACATTACAGCATGTCTCCATTAAGGCCTGGTCTACACTAGGACTTTAAGTCGAATTTAGCAGCGTTAATTCGAACTAACCGGTCAACCATCCACACCAGGAAGCCATTTAATTCGAACTAGAGGGCTCTTTAGTTCGAATTTGGTACTCCACCCCGACAGGTGGAGTAGCGCTAAATTCGACATGGCTAGCTCGAATTAGGCTAGGTGTGGATGCTAATCAAACTTAGTAGCTCCGGGAGCTATCCCACACTGCACCACTCTGTTGAGGCTCTGGACAGCAGTCCAAGCTTCGATGCTCTGACCAGCCACACAGGAAACGACCCGGGAAAATTTGAATTCCTTTTCATTTCTGGACAGTTAGAATCTCATTTTGTGGTTGGACATCGGGGCAAGCTCAGCAGCACCGGCAGCAATGCAGAGCTCTCCAGCAGAGGAGTCCGGGCAATCCAAGAATAGAAAGAGGGACCCGGCATAAACTGACCGGGAACTCTTTGATCTGATCGGTGTGTGGGGCGAGGAGTCTGTGCTTTCGGAGCTGCGCTTCAAAGCACGGAATGCAAAGACCTACGAGAAGGTCTCCAAAGCCATGATACAGAGAGAGGATACAGCCGGGATGCAACGCAGTTCCGCGTGAAAATCAAGGACCCCAGACAAGGCTACGAAAAAATCAAAGCGGCAAACGGACGCTACGGAGCCTGCCACCAGTGGCCCACCAGTGACCATGGACTCTGATGATGGGACAGTGTCGACGGACAGTTCCTCGACGATGTTCACGGACGGGGAAGATGAGGAAGGGTTTGTGGAGGACGAGGCAGGCGACAGCGCTTACAACGCTGGTTTCCCGGAGAGCCAGGATCTCTTCATCACCGTCACGGAGATCCCCTACCAACCCTCCCCGGCCATGAACCCGGATCCTGAATCAGGGGAAGGAGCAGTCGGTAAGTGCTTTAACCATGTTAACTTTTATTATTAATGTAACAGGAATCTTAAGTGTGTGAAAAGGAGGTCTCTCTATATATGGGGATAGAACAGAAATCCTCCAGGAGATCTCCACGAAGCTCTCCTGGGGTTACTCGAAAAGCATCAGCAGGAGGTTCCTGGGGAGAGCTGCCTTATTGGGTGCTCCGTGGTAGCACACTTTTCCGTGCCAGGCTTTCATTAATTACTCATGGAGCACTGCCTCCCCGAGCATGGCTGCATCGGGCCCTGGTTCGTGCTAGCTTTCACGCAGCATGCGCTCTCTATCTCCTTCAGTGACCGTACTCAGGGCGATCTCGCTCGGAGACTCCTGCATCTATTTAGGGTAATTACTGTAATTTTACGCCTGGTCCAAAGTATGTTTAAAAAATCTCCAGACAGACGGCATAGCAGAGACTCAGCACGCAGCTGCGTGACGAGCGTAACGGAAAGCCAAAGAATATCATGGACGCTCATGGAGGGAGGGGGGAATGAGGACGCAAGGTATCCCACAGTTCCTGCTGTCTCCGCTAAGCATTTGCATTCTTGGCTGAGCTCCAAATGCTTCTAGGGTCTAACACAGTGTCCGCGGTGGCTCAGGGCATAGCTCGGCAATTTACGCACCCCCCCCAGAAGTGAAAGGGGAAACGGTCCTGTGTTGACTGTTAGATGTCACCGTATCCGTAATGAATGCTGCAGATACATGCGATGCTGCAGCACTGAACAACGACATCCTCACTCCCACCCCGCCATGGGTGGCTGACGGTGCAGTACGACTGATATCCATCATCATCCTCAGCCCATTGGCACATGGGGCAGTGCAAAAGGACTGGTAATCATGCGTACTAGCATCGGTCAGGTCGATCAAGGGCGCCTGGCCCTAATTTTTCCTGGTAGATGGTGCAGTATGGCTGGTAACTGTCCTCATCATAGCAACAGGGGGCTGAGCTTCATCAGCCCCCACCCTTCATGTGTAAAGAAAAGATTCAATTGCCCCTGAACTAGCAGCAGGATGATGGTCTCCTTCATCCACAGTAATTAATGTCCTGCCTGGACTATCATTGCAGCTGGAGGCTTCCTTCCACTCATTTCTCACAAACAAGTCCCTGTGTCTTATTCCTGCACTCTTTATGACTTCATCACACAAGTGGTGGGACAATGGTATGGTAGCCCAGGAAGGCTGCGGGAAGGCCGGAATGAGCAGGTGGGGTTGTTTCAGGATCACCCACTGTGAATAGCATTCAGCTCAAAATTTATGTATTATCGGACACAGAGCAGCTGTGCTCTCTGGTTCTATGATACAGTGGTTCTCTAGTACACTTTCCCATATTCTAGGCAGGACTGATTCTATTTTTAGATACCAAAAAGGAGAGATTGACTCAGGGAGTCATTCCCAATTTTGGCTTTTGCACCCCTGGCTGATTGGCCAGGGGCACTTATGACAGCACCACATGGTGCAGTGCAAAAGGACAGGTAACCATGAGCATCTTATTACCATCTTCTTACCAATTCATGGTATGGTAGATGGTGCAGTATGCCTGGTAACCATCCCTGCTGTCATGCAAAAGCAAAAGCATGCTGCTGTGTAGCGCTGCTGGCCCGCCTCTGTCAGCGGCATCTAGTACACATACGGTGACATACACAAAAGGCAAAACAGGGTCCATGGTTGCCACGCTATGGCGTGTGCAAGGGCAATTCCGGGAAAAGGGGCTCGATAAGATTGTCTGCCGTTGCTTTCCCGGAGGAAGGATTGAATCGCGACATTTACCCAGAATTCATCGCGAAAATGATTTGTGCCCCACCAGGCACAGGGGTCTCAACACAGAATTCACAGAGACAGCCTAGACTCAGTTATTTGTTCGCAAATTGTATCTTTGCAAGGAATTCACTCGCTGTTTCCCATCTCACAGCTTCCACTGTCTCCAGACCTGCCACAGCATCCACCTCGCAGAGGCTGGCAAAGATTAGGCGGAGAAAGAAAAAGACAAGGGACAAGATAGTCGATGAACGTATGGGCTGCTACCTAGCCAAGGCAGACCAGCAGAGCCAGTGGAGGGAGACCGTCTCTCAGTACCAGCGATCACACAGCGAACGGGAGGAGAGGTGGCGTGAGGAACACAAGCAGGCGACTCAAACGCTGCTTGGACTAGTGAGGGAGCAAACGGACACGCTCCGGCGCCTTGTGGATGTTCTGCAGGACCGCAGGCAGGAGGACAGAGCCCCCCTGCAGTGTATCTTCAACCGCCCTCCCCCGCCACAAAGTCACATACCCCCCTCACCCAAAATAACCAGGAGGAGGGGCGCCCGGGGCCGTCAATACTGTCAGTGCACCCCAGCAGAGTGCTCAAGTACCCAAAAGCTCTCATACCCTACATTTTCAGAAGTCCTTCCCTTCCTGACTCACACAAGTCCCAATCCCAGTCCCATCACCTAACTGTCTACTTAAGTAATAAAAATACTTTGCTGTTAATTAATGTTTCCGATTTTTTTTTCACAGAAGACTGTGTTTGAATGGGGGGCGGGGGAAAGGGGGTTGTTAATTGCATAGGACAGGCACCTTTCCCACGGTACAGACACGGGGGAAGGATCAGCAGCGGGTCACACACACAGTGCAGTCAGTAGGCACCATGGTCGGTATGGGAGGTGGTTTCCAGGTTCTGAGTGGGCGGTGGGGATGTGACTTTGTAGCGGGGGAGGGCGGTTACAGATCTTATACAGCGGTCCTTGTCCTGGACCGCAGAGTCACGCAGCAGAGGAATCTGTATCCGTCCTCCTCCGCCACAAGGTCACATATCCCCCCGCACACAGAATTCGAAAAAGAGGGATGGCAGGCTCCGTTGAAAGAAGCATTCCGGCACTGCGGACCGCTGTAGGAGCAGGAGCCTGTCATTTCTTGAGTTTAGAGGCGGTCTTTACATCAGCGCACACCCTACCCAACACAGTCTGCGTCCCAGTGTCAAGCCTTTAACGAAAAGTCATGAATAAAGAAACCTCTCTTAAGTAACAGTGTGACATGTATTTTATTTTTACACGTGTGTTGGAAGTGGGGGAAACGGGGTGAACGGGGTATGTAACCGAAGAGGAGAGTCAACAGTAACTGGGTAAAGAAACAGGGGCACGTTCAGCTTCTCTGTAAAAAAACTGACCAGCCACAGGTCACGCTGCTCGCTGATCGCTGGGATTAGAAGAGTTCCTTGTCGCTGTCCCAGGCGCCTGTATAGGGCTTCATGAGCAAGTGCATTAGCGGGCAGGCTGGGTCACCTAGGATGACTATAGGCGTCTGCACATCCCCAACAGTTATTTCGTGGTCCGGGAAGAAACTACCTTCCTGCAGGCGTATGCGCAGCCCACAGTTCCTGAGAACACACGCATGACGAACCTTGCCCGGCCACCCGACATTCATGTTGGTAAAACGTCCCCTATGGTCCCCCAGTGCTTGCAGCACCATTGAAAAGTAGCCCAATTGCTCAGCAGCTGACTGTGGAAGAGGTGGACGATAAAGTGCGAGGAGGAGAAAACGGCGATGATAGCAGCGGGCTCCATGCTTGCAGTGATGTGGCGTCCGCGCTATCACTGACCAGAACAGTGCACGAAGAGATTGCCCGCAGGCGCTTTAAGGGAGGGAGGGAGGGATGGCGTGATTGACGGTTCAATGACGACAGTTACCCAAAACCACCCTCGACACATTTCTCCCCCCAGCAGGCATTGGGGGCTCTACCCAGCATTCCAATGGGCAGCGGGGACTGCGGGAACTGTGGGATAGCTTCCCACAGTGCACCGCTTCCAAAGTCGACGCCAGCCCCGTTAATGTGGACTCAGAAATTCGAATTACTGTATTTAGTGTGGATACACAAATTCGACTTCATAAGGTCGAATCCACAAATTCGACTTAAGTAGATTCGAAATAGTCTTGTAGTGTAGACAAGGCCTAAGTGTTTCTGATTGTGAGCATGTTGTCTTGGAGTTGGGAGAATAGATTTGATTTCCCATATGATTTCAGAACCTTTGAAGAGATCTCATTCTTTTTCTGTCCAGCAAGTTCATCCTTTCCATCTTGGACTCAGAATAACTAATATAATATCTTCTACTTAACCTTGAAAATGTTACAGGTCTATCATAAACCCTTGATCATAATGGCTTTCTTGTGTTATTAAAAGTCTAGTACTGAAACATGAAATTAGTATTGCTAAATGCACCAGTGCATCAATATACAGTACTTGAGAGATTCTTGCCAACCAGTGGTATTGCATATAAAAGACTCATCTGGGAGAGATTATGAATCAATCTGTAGCAGCAGATTTAGATGGTTTATTTCATATTTGGGAGACAACAAAATAGACATAATCATGTTAAACAATCAGTTTTATATGCACTTTGACCATATAAAATAAAACACTAATGTCCGAAGCACCTATTTATCATAGAGAATGCTAGTGAAACAAATAGGGTGCCCAGATGTCCTGATTTTATAGGGACAGTCCCGATATTTGGGGCTTTTTTTAATATGGGCTCCTATTACCCCCCACCCCCGTCCCGATTTTTCACACTTGCTATCTGGTCACCCTAGAAACAAAGTACTATCAGGATGGCGAAGATAGTAGTAATAATCTCTAAGGGTGAAATTCTGGCCCAGTTGAAATCAGTGGGAATTTTTCCACTAACTTTTTTGGAGGCCAAGATTTCACACTTAGTCTTTATCAGTTATGTAGAATTGATGGAAAATTCTGTAAGAAAAATTTGACAGCACAGATGATTTTGTAGCAAAATATAGTTCAAGGGAATCTGAAGATTTGGGTTCTCTGTCCAGCTTTGCCACAGACATCCGGTATGATCTTGAGCCTCAGTTTCCCTAGTTGTGAAACTGTGATTATAATTTCTTCTTATTTCCATTAATTCATTAATGTTTGTGAAGCATTTTGAGATCTTTGGATGAAAGATAGTATAGAATATGCATTGTCAGTATAATATTCAGTGGCACACCGAAAACTGAACCGTTATGGGTAGCATAAAATCAATTGAAAAACACCAGAACTGAATTTTGTATTGAATTTACTATTGAAATAAATAATACAAAAATTCATGTACTGATTTTATTATTTGTTGGTATACTTAATGCAATAAAAACCTCTGTGTTTGAATTTTCTTGCAGCTGAATATCAGCGTTTTGCAGAAAGCAAGGAGCTTAGAGCAGTGGTTCCCAACGCAGGTGCAGTGGCGCCCGCCGGGGCATCTATGTGCGCCCGCGTACTGGCCGGCTGAAAAGCGGCATCATCAAGAGGCGTGGCCACCGAAAAGCAGCATCGCCAAGAGGCGCCGCCACCGAAATGCCACTGATTTTCGGCGGCAACGCCTCTTGATGACACTACTTCGGTGGCATTTCGGTGGCACTGCCTCTTGACGTTGCCGTTTCTCGGCAGCATTTCAGCAGATGCTTGTCCGCTGGCCATGGTCCTCGGTGGCTGCTTGTCCAGCGCCCGCCACCTGGAAAAGGTTGGAGACCACTGGCTTAGAGCTTAGCTTTAGTAGTTAGGTGCGGTTTGCCACATACCTTAGGCCAAACTTGTATGAGCTTGACCCTCATCTTATCAAAGCTATTATAATGTATGCGGTGTGTGTTGTGTCATGGAGTCACAGCCTGCCTGGAGTGAAACCTTTAGTGTGCTGGACCCACACGGTTCCACACAGCAGGCCTCTGGCCTACAAGACTCCAAAACTGGGCCACCAGTACCTGTGTTCCCTGTCTCTCTCCATGGCTCCCTGCAGCAAATTCAGACAAGCTAAACTCCTGCAGGAGGCTTGCACTGTGCCCCTTCAGGGTGCAATGCTTTCAGTGAGCATTCACAGTGACACAGGCAGCCTTTCTAAAACCAGGTACCCATTTATTAGTCACCTGGCATACAGAATCTTTACAGTCCTTAGGTTAACCTTTTAATAGGCAGCAGGTTTAAAACAAATAAAAGGAAGTTCTTCTTCACGCAGCGCACAGTCAACTTGTGGAACTCCTTACCTGAGGAGGTTGTGAAGGCTAGGACTATAACAATGTTTAAAAGGGGACTGGATAAATTCATGGAGGCTAAGTCCATAAATGGCTATTAGCCAGGATGGGTAAGAATGGTGTCCCTAGCCTCTGTTGGTCAGAGGATGGAGATGGATGGCAGGAGAGAGATCACTTGATCATTGCCTGTTAGGTTCACTCCCTCAGGGGCACCTGGCATTGGCCACTGTCGGTAGACAGATACTGGGCTAGATGGACCTTTGGTCTGACCCGGTACGGCCTTTCTTATGTTCTTATGTTATGTTCTTAACATTGAGAGGCAGAAGTTAAGCTGAAGTCTATCCTGGTCAAAACAGTGTCCTGATAGGCTAGCCTAGTGGGCTAGCCAAACTGTGTTCGGCTCCATCTCTGGCTCGCTCTCTCTCTCCCACTCTCTCCCTGGTCCAGGCTCCTGAGTTTTGTACTCCAGCTCAGTTCACAAGTCCTGCCTGCTGAGGTTTCCTGTGGTTAGGTGTTGATTGTCCAATTGTTGGGGCATCTCTTCGTCTCGCTGGACCCTCTATTGATTTGGACCGGTTTCAGCCAGTTCTTTATTGATCCTATTCATTCCCCCAAGGCAACAAGGTGACACACCCACACCTCATGCCTTCTGTGCAATGCTAACCCTTTTACACCCACTGGCTAGCAATTTCACAGAGGGGAAACTGAGGCATACCTAAAATCCTAAGAGTGCAGGAACAGGTTCTAATTGTTCATTGAGAGAGTGAAAAGATAGCGATGAGCTCCCCATATTCCAAATTAGCAAGTCATGCAGAATTGTGACACTGGTAAAAGGTTTTTATAATGCTGAAGATGGTTATTAGCAAATTTCTCAGGTGATTTAAATATGCTGTGGTTTTTCCCATAGAGGTCTTATTATTTCTCTCAGAGAACTCAGGCTGAGAGGAAAGTGTTTTTATTTACCCTAAACCATATGCCATTTGGAGTGGAAGAGTTGGTCCTCAAGGTAGCAGCAACTACCAGACACTTCCAAAAAAACAACAGGGAGTCCAGTGGCACCTTAAAGACTAACAGATTTATTTGGGCATAAGCTTTCATGGGTAAAACCTCACTTCTTCAGGTGGGTAAAAAACCTGCATCTGAAGAAGTGAGGTTTTTTATGAAAGCTTATGCCCAAATAAATCGGTTAGTCTTTAAGGTGCCACCGGACTCCTTGTTGCTTTTGTGGATACAGACTAACATGGTTACCCCCTGATACTTGACACCGTGCAAGTCACTGCCAGTGACTTCTGGTGCTGTCTAAGCCTTCCTGTTGCCAATTGTTATTCTGCTCATATCAGAAACGGTTGCAGCAAGCAGTTTGTGAGGAGAAAGCATCCTCAAAATATAAGAAAAAATTAAAGAAATGCCTGAAAAGCAAAGCACATAATGTCCTGAACTCAGCATAGGGGAGCATATAGGCCTGGTGGGCAAATATCAAGCCTCCTCATCTGAGTTGGGCCTACATGTATGGCTTCAAAAATTAGTGGGTCAAAGAATAAGAAAGTCATCCCAATACTTTCTTCTAATGTAAGCTGCCAGTAGCTTCAGACTTTCCCTCTCACAAAGTTTGAGTCATGCTAAACTTTGTCTAACATCCTGTTGGACCTCATGTCCTAGAAGAGCTCCACAGAACATCGGTAGAGGGGCTTCCATGATGGTCTTTCAACCCCTTCACAGTGTGGCTGGTTTTGTGAAGGTCAGTGAATTATCCAAGGGAGAAAGTTAGCCTTCGGGTGGGAGTGAAGGAAAATGAAAACTCTCAAATGATTTTGTGTTCTCCTGAGCTACTAGTTAACTGAAGGCAGGAATTCTTCCCCACTATTCTAGAAATAAAGTCCAGTTAGAGATGCTATGAAGTTTGAAGCCCATGAGCTAGGCTTACTAGACAATATTGTTCTGGGTTAAAATTGCTTTATCTAATCCTAAAAAATCCCCTGAAAGTTTAGAAATAGACCAGATTTGTTGTGTAGTATTTGTGTTGCTGTACCTCTCAGTTTAAAGGGGGCTTGCAAAGGTGAAAAATGAAAATGGGCTTTTCCTTTTTTTGCTTCTCTTTGATGCGTCAAGAAGGCTTGGGCGTTGTTTTGTTTTGTTTTGTTTTTACAAAAGAGGTTTTTTGGGCTTTTACACTGCATGTTTTTTACGTTAGAATTTCGCATCTTGTCGAGACTCAATGTCTAGATAATCCATGCTATAGTTGTGTTTGAAGTGGCAAAATATCCCATAGATTCAGGATAAAAAAATCTCCTATACAGAGCAGACCCAAAAAAGTCCATGTGAATAATCCTAGTACCTCAGGTGAGCACCCTAGAGCTGGTGGGGTGTTCACCTGTACCATAGAGAGAGATAGAGCTTGGCTTATGTTAGAAGTCCAGTTGCAGGAAAATGTCATAGAAGGAATCTTAGTAAGAAACACTGTGCAGAAATTTAACTGTATAGTAAGAGGCCAGGTAGCCTTCATTGGGTTGGACAATTCCTTTGTCATTGCCTTTCCAAGAAGACATAAGTCAAATCTGAGGCCCTCTCAAAAGGAATGAAAGTTCTGTTTCTGCTTACTTGGGGAGATGATAATCTAGGAACAAGAATTGGGAATAAGTGTACCTGGGTTCTATTTCCATCGTGGTTACAGCCTCACTATGTATACTTTTGGGAGGTGATTTAAAATCTCAGGGTGAAATCCTGACCCCATTGCGGTCAATGGCAAAACTCTTATTGACTTGATTTGGATCAAGATTTCACCCTTAGTAATTTGTGTGGCAAACTGTTTTCTACTGTCATGTTACTCCGATCTATGGACCTTGTTCTCTGTGAAGGTATACCTTTCATTCGGTACCCTTGCTGCACAAATTATGGTACTCAAGAAAGTGGGAACGGGCAGAGCCTCACTAGTAACACACAATAATTGTTACTGAATTGAATCAGGCCAGTGCTCCATCAATACCTCATCTGGTAACTGACCTTGGCAATAAGCTTTTTTTTTTTTTTTTTTTTTAAATAATTGGAGATATACCTATCTCCTAGAACTGGAAGGGACCTCAAAAGGTCATTGAGTCCAGCCCCCTGCCTTCACTAGCAGGACCAAGTACTGATTTTGCCCCAGATCCCTAAGTGGCCCCCTTAAGGATTGGGCTCACAACCTGGGTTTAGCAGGCCAATGCTCAAACCACTGACCTATCCCTCCCCCCAAGCTTGAAAGAAAGGCGCAATTTAAATCATGAAATTTATTATTTTTATAATCCTCTAACCATGAAATTGACCCAAATGGACTGTGAATTTGGTAGGGCCCTAATTATAGTCCTGTCATTTTGAAATAAATCCTGGCCAAGATAATGGAGCTGCTGATATGAGACTCAATTAATAAGGAATTAAAGGAGGGTTATACAGTATAATTAATGTGAATCAACATGGTTCTATGGAAAATAGATCTTATCAAACTAACCTGATAACTTTTAAAATCAGATTGTAAAGTTGGTTGATGAAGGTAATAAGGTTGATTTAATATACTTAGATTTTGGTAAGGTGTTTGACTTGGTACCGAAGGACAGTTGATTTAAAAAAAACCTAGAACAACCTAAAAGTGGGTATTTCACACTCATGAGCGACATAGCTGTGTTGATGAAACTTTTTAGTTTAGATCTGACCTTACTGGGTTGTAGATTGTTGTAATGAGACATAAAACCCGTCCATGATTTTTGGTGTCTAGCAGAATTATGAATTTAAGTTCTCAGGCTCATCTTTTGACGGTGTTGTGCAGGTTTCCTTTAGGGATGAGGGCTGAAAAGTCAGATATGGAGTGATCATTTTGTGAAAAGCATTTGCCCATTGGTGATATGGTGATTTTGTCTTTTATCATTTTTCATGCGAAAGTGTAGTGATTGTCTATTTTCACCCACATAGTTGTTGTTGGGGGCATTTAATATACTGGATGAGGTACACCATACGTTGTGCTAGGTATGTGTAGAATCTATGGATCTTGAATGGTGTGTTGTGGGTTGTATTGATCATTGTACCAGTGGACATATGGCTGCAGGTTTTGCATCTGTTGTTCTGGTGGGGTCTGGTACTGCTTTGAGTTGGTGTGTCCTGGTCTGTAGGGAGCTTGTTTCTGCTGATGATCTTGGCAAAGTTGGGGGGTGGGGTTTGAAGGCAAGAACAGGGGGTTTGGGAAAGATTTATTTCAGGATGTAGTCCTCATGAAGTATGGATTGTAATTATTTGATGATGTCCCATATGGGTTCAAGTATCAGATGACAGGTGACATCTAGGGGTGTGCAGTGGTTTGTGCTTTTTTGTTTTTTTTCTGTACTGAAGCAGGTTCTCTCGGAGAAAAGTAACTTGGTTTGAACAACTGGCAGAAAATCTATGCCAGGGAAAACTTCCATATTTGGGTTTGGTAGAGAAGCTGTAATTTTTGTATGTCTCCAGAGTCATACATCTAATTGGGACAACACCAGATCTTATGCTTTTATCTTGTTTTGTTGCGTTTTTTTCATTTTTTTTAAAACAAATGTCGCATTTAACTGCAGCCCAACAGACACTGCCTTGAAGGGGCTTTTCATTTCGAACCATCAAGTTGCTCACTTATTGTACCAGATATTCCCCATATATGTGTATAAAAATATAGTGGGATCTTGCCTGATGAAGTCAATGTTCTCTGACATGGTTGTCTTTATTCTGTTGCACACATAATTTTTCTGTGTCTGCAATTGATTACATACTGAAAGATTCTTCCTCCAATTGTAAACAGAGGAAATTAAGATCTCAGTCTAATACTTTCCATTCCATCCTAGGAAAAAGACAGAGACCTTACTGTTATTTCCCTTGGGGATTCAGGCTGCCACTCTTATTTGACTGTTTTCTATACTACTGTATATCTTCTTTAATAGGATCCTATCTTTAGTATATCAATTCTTTAGAGCAGCAGAACAGTTGTGCCTTCAGGTCATCATAAAGAGAACCTGATTAGAGACCTTACTTTGGTACTAATGCTTTGTTGGCATCTCTTTTTGTGCTCTTGAGGAAAATCTCAGAACATTTTGTCACCTTCAAACTGTTTTTACTAGTGGCCCCGTATTCATCTAGGTCAGTGGGTGTGTTGCAGGCCTTGCTATATAGATAATTTTATTTAGTAACATTATTTAGTATTCCTTTAGGCCAATGTGTCTATCAAAGTGGTACGACACTTTCTGTCAAAGGTGATCTTTGAGGTCATCTCAGTCAAGATTAGAGTTTGTCAAAACTTGGAATTTTGGTTCTATTGGAAATTCCAACATTTCAAAATTTGCTTTCACTCTGAATTGGAACAAAATAAAAAATGTTGAAAGTTCTTATTAAAACTTTTTGAAATTCTTTTGTTTCAGGTCAGTCAAAATGTTCCATTTCAATAATATCAAAATGTTTTTCCTATGTAAACTTTCAAAAGTTTATAATTATACATTTTTGGAAAATAATTTCAAAATGAAAAATTGAAACATTCCATTCCAAAAATGTTAAAATAGAAAATTTCAACATTATCAACGTGCTTCATTTGACTTGTTTTTTAAACAAAATGTTCTTGAAATCTGTTCATTCTCACAGAAAGTTTCAGTTTTGACAAAACAACTTTTTCCAATATAGAAATGTTTTGTCAGAAAATTTTCAACTAGCTCTAGTCAAGATGTGGTTCTTTTGGGTGAAACCCTGGCCCCATTAAAGTCTATGGCAAAACTTCCATTAACTTCAACGGGGCCAGGATTTTACACACGCATGCACGCATGTGCTCTCACTCGCTCGCTCTCTCCCTTGCTCCCAGAAATAATAAAATAAAGGTTAACCATCTATCTTTTTGTCAAGAGGGCTCTGCAGATATATCTCCAAAATACTGGCCAGAGTGTGAAAGCTGAGGGGAAGGCAAATTCACAGCTCTGCCGCTCTAAAGTCCAGAAAATCAAATCGATTGCAAGAGTGGTGAATGAAAAATGTACTTAGCTGTGGGGACATTGTACTTGAGTAATGGCTGCTCTTGTAGACAGAGGGAACTAATGGCTTTTGGCCATGGCTGAGAGCCAGCTATGGAGTGTTTTCCTCACGTCTTTGTTAGACATTGCAGATTGGATGGAGTAATATCTTTAGTTATGGCACCTGAGACTGCTAGGCAAATGCAACTAGTTGCCAGCACAGTAGAAGCACATAATTAAAACTGGAAAGTTTTCACCTGCTCAAAGGATGAAGCCATAGCCTGTTGTCTGGGATGGCGTACAAGTATACTGAGAAACTAAGGGTATGTCTGCACTGCAATTAAACACCCGTGGCTGGTTTGTGTCAGCTGACTCGGACTCACGGGGCTTGGGCTGTGGGGCTGTAAAACTCTGGTGAGCTTGGGCTAGAGCCTGAGCTCTGGGACCGTGCCCACTTGTGAAGTGTCAGAGTTTAGGCTTCAGCCTGAGCCCAAACATCTACACCACAATTTTACAGGCCCATAGCACAAGCCCTGCGAGCCCAAGTCAGCTGACATGGGCTAGCCACGGGCATTTAATTGCAGTGTAGACATAATCTAAATAATCAGGTAGGTACCCTACAAAATAGTGTTTTAAGGTAAGATGTTTATGGAAGGATCAACTTACTTGGTTTATCATTGGGCAAGTCCACAGCCTAACTTTTCCTTTTTTGGACTCCCAAATAATGGCACACAGACTCAAGTCATTCATATACATCCCCGATTTGGAATTCTGGTTTATTAAGCTGACAACTCAATGTCAATTCAAATCAAGCCCATCTTTCCCAGACTCTTCAGAGATTGTTCAGCTACTTGCTAGGCTCCTTTCCAAACTTCAAGTCCTATTGCCTGACTTTTCGTAATGCTTCTTCCTGTTATGGCTTCTGACACATCCATCATAGCAGATGACCGTCTTTCTTTGATGATACAGTTCCACTAGCCCCTTGCTGCACTTAATAGTTCCTTCCTATCTGGACGGCAGGCAGAGTCCCTCCTTGGTTCTCTCTGGGTATATCTACACTTTGAGCTGGGGGTGTGATCCCCAGGTTCAGGAGACATACTTGTGCTAGCTCTGATCAAGCTAACATGCTAAAAATAGAGTGTAAGTGTAGCAATATGACCAGCAAGGGGAGCTAGCAGCTCCATGTACTTACCAGACTGAGACCATAGGCACGTATTTGGGACGAATAGTCCCTCCTGCTGCTTGTGCTGCCATGACTATCCTTTATTTTCAGCAGCTAGCATGAGCATGTCTCCTTAAACTGGGATTTACAGTCCTAGCTCAAAGTGTAGACATACCCTCTGACCCTGGGTCCCCAGCAGGAGGTCTCTCCTCCTCTGACTTAGGAGGCACTGACAGTTAGCTACAGTCATGTAATTTGTGGTCACCTGACCCAGCTGCCCGCCCAAACCTTGACACAGGGTGCTGGGCCATGCAGATGTGCCCCAAGATCAGTGCCCTGTTACAATGCTGAACACTGTTAAATAAAGGCTTTCCCCTTAATATCTTTTTGGTGAGATATAAAATTGAGCCCCTGACTACTTTATAGTTGCCAGGGCACCTTCTGAAATAATATAGGTGTTAATCCTAATTGCTTTACTAAATTCCAGCTCAGGTAGGTAAATTCAGCCTGGCCAAAGTCAAGCATTATTTTGCACTTCCTCTCCTGAAACCTGTTGTGTAGAAAGTTGTATTGCTGCTGTTTTTCGTTTCACAGGTGAAAAGCAATCCCCTTTGAGCTTGCAGGCATTTGGGAAAATGCTTCGGGATCCTTTGGGGTGAACAGCCCTCTGTTAATAAGTTTTATTGTTGTCGCTGTCTAACCAGAGACCATTTAACCAATAAAATGTACTAGCATTCAGAGTTACACTTTAAAAACAACCGGGGGCTGGATTGAGCCTCAAGGCTCCTCCCTGAGCACAGGGCAGTGCATGACTGTGCTGCCCCAAAAAGAGGCCCAGTCCCTTCTTGCTCAGGTATTAGATTATTTTACCTATTTTTAGGGTACAGTTACTGCTTCACCTTGCACCTGGGCATCTATGCTGGCTAGAGTGTGAAGGCTGGGGGGAGGCAAATCCTTTGCACATGGAAGGGGAGTCATTGCTGTGCTGTGCCCTGAAAAAAAAATCAATTAGTTCTTTTGAATTGTCTGCTTAAAAAATAGGATTAAAACCCCCACCATTTCTCTAACTGTTCCATTATGAATAGCACATACGGAAGAGATGACTCTGGGTTCATTACAGTTAAGAGCAGATCATCCACATACATGCTGATTTGACAGTGATTTCAACCCCCCCCGGGAATGCCTTCTACATCAGTCTCATGATCTGATCATGGGGTCAGAACAAACAGCACACTGGAAAGAGAGCAACCTTGCATTGCACTTTTGCCTAATCTGAGGCCCTCTGACTTTTTCATTTCTTATCACTGATGAAAAGAGGCTCTTGTTTGTAGAGTAGTACTATGACTAAATGTGGTATAGGAGATGAATTCATAAAATGGGTCAATGTGGCATATGAAAAAATCCCAGACTAGTTTATTAAAGGCTTTTGCAGCATCATAATAAAAACTGCAGTGGGTTTCCCTAAATCTCTGGCTACTTCAATTACAATCAACAGGTTTTCTGTTTTATGTGTGATCCTCTGTTTTTAATAAAGCCGGCTTAGTCAGTATTTATCAAGGTGGCAGGCATTTCTCTAGGCTCATAGTGAGAATTTTAGCTAGCGCTTTACAGTCACAGTTATGAGAGACATTGATAACTAGAGTGTTTTACAAGGTCTTTGCTTTATTTATAATAAATTAGTGCAGTAGCTAATTGCATTTCTCCTACAGGGAAAAAGCTTGCTGACAAGTGTATAAGCGAATGATTAAATCTACACAGGCGCATAGTGGGTTACTTCTCTTCAAAAGATGTGCAAAATTAGAATGGGAATGCAGCTTTCCCAGGTGTCTTGCCATTATTAAAAGACTCAACAGCCTGGGAAATTTCTTCAGTAGGAATTGGGGAGTCCAAGAGTCCCTCTAGTTTAGTGTAGGGAGGCTGAACTGTACAGAAAAACTCTGCAAGATCTTTTAGATCTTTGAAGAGTTCTGATGAATATAGATACTTTTATAAAAGTTGTAAAGTGTTTTCATTCCCCTATTAATCCCTCTATGGTCCTAGAAAATTCACCACTTCTGAATGGTAATAGTGGTAATCAACGTTTTTTGTTCATATTGTTTTACAGTACAAGCCAATCATCTTCTTCATCTGATGATTCACAGTATCTGTAGTAAGGTCACAATATTGAGCAATTTTCTTCTTATTGGGCTCAATAAAACTGGTCTTTTAGCACAGAGACTTTGAAGTGCCAGTTATTGCTTTTCCTGCAATTCAGATATATCCAATTAAGTTTGACTTGGCCATGATCTGATGTAACTCACTGACAGAATGGTGTCTAGAAACATAGGGAAAAATACCTTGGCTCAAAATTAACAAAAATTTCATGCTGGAATATATTAATGGACCTGAGAAATAATTTATTTTGTTTCTTTTTAACTTAGCTACTGTTCGTACAGCACTTTAAATATTCCAAGTACTGGCTAAGTCCCTGACCTGGCAATTGACTCTGTAAGTGTGCAGTGGTGCGCCCAGACACAGTACATTGCAGGGCTAAAGCATGAGTGTTGCTTTGTGTACAAGTATATATTAAAAAATATATATATATTAACTTTCTTAACATGTAGGACCTCATTTTCAGAGGTGCCGAGCACCCAGAATTCTCAAAATGAAGTCAAGAGGAATCATGTGTAGGCAACACTTCTGAAAATCAGGCCCAAACAATATACCTGGTACACACCTACAAATAAAAAACAATAACCATACTATGGTGAGGTAAATACACTGAAGTACACTGTCAAAAATATAGTGAACAATATAATGTATGTACAGGTTAAGTCCTGGATCCAGCAATTGGTTCAGTACAGGTGAACCCTTGTGCCCACATAGATCCAATTGCAGAATCTAGTATTGGATTAATATTCAGTGTAACTGGAGAGTGGAGATTTTATGCCTCTGGGTTGCAAACGTAGAAAATTTTCAACATTTTGGTCAGTTATTGGCCTCAATCCTGTTCTGGCCATTTGTGGTGCTCAGGCAGCTGAAAGCAGCCTGAAAGATGCCCTAAAGGGAGAGCAGGGGCTTCCCCCAGTGTATGGGAATATTGGGTAGCATAAAGACAGCATAGCTGGCTGTTGTTGTTGTTACTTATTCTTTATATTGCAGTAGTATCTAGGAGCCCTAGTCATGGAATGGGACCCCATTGTGCTAAGTGCTGTGTAAACACAGAACAAAAAACAGTTCCTGTCCCAAATAGCTTACAGTCTACATTCTCACTATCCCTCCCTGCATAGGGGGCATATAGAGGTGGGTCAGGCATGAAAGGTCAGGGCTAGAGTACACAGCACTCTGACCAGTTCATGGCCACTGCAATGGGACCACTGAAGAGGATGAAACTGCTCTTTTGGCTGTTTCAGCCCCTGATGGCTCCAGGATCAGGGAGAGGAGAAAAGTGACTTAGAACCACTTTCCCT
Source organism: Mauremys reevesii (assembly GCF_016161935.1). NCBI lineage: Eukaryota > Metazoa > Chordata > Testudines > Geoemydidae > Mauremys > Mauremys reevesii. Next base: position 103,199,872 of record NC_052623.1, read on the forward strand.
CCCCTCTCCTGAGCTGCACTGAGCCTGAGCTCAGCACAGTTGAAGATTAGGCCCACTGAGTATGTTTAAGACTTGCTGGAGAGTTTTGATTTATTTGATCCAGATGTTTGAATATTAAATAATTTAGAAGAAGTTATATTACATCCTTATCATAGAAAATGGATGGGAGTAACATTATTAGTAGCAAGAACATGTATAGTGGGATACTGGATGAGAAATCTGTGCCTTTGATGTCAGAATGGATTGAGGTGGCTACAAGGATAGAACACCACCACTGTATACTGGGACTATGGAGCAGAGGGGCTATGGTTTGAGGGGCTAGGGTTCATAGAGTCATAGAAATGTGGGCTGAAAGGGGACCTCAAAAGGTCCCCCTATGCTGAGGCAAGATTAAGTATATCAGACCATCCCTGACAGCTGTTTGTCTAACCTGTTCTTAAAACCTCCAGTGCTTTAATATCCTTATAGTTAGAGAGTTTTTTCCTAATATCTAACCTGAATCTCCCTTGCACAGACTAAACCAATTATTTCTTGTCCTATCCTCAATGGACATGGAGAACAATTGATCACTGTCCTCTTTATAACAGTCCTTTTACATACTTCAAAACTGTTATCGTGTCCCCTCGCCACTTTCTCTTCTCTAGACTAAACATGCTCAGTGCTTTCAACCTTTCCTCAGAGCTCACGTTTTCTAAACTTACCATTTTTGTTCTTTGATGCTGTGGTAGTTGGCAAGGGGAGACAAGGTTCTAATACGTTTCAAGGAAATGGTGTAAACCAGGAACAAGACGGTTAATTTCTGTTCCTTTGGTTTCACGTTCCTCAAGTGGTGTCAGGATTCTCAGCATGCAGTTCATGATGATTAACATTTAGTTAGTGGGAAATAAATCATCAGCCATCTATGATTTAATAAAAGATGAGACCCTCAACTTTGTACGTATTACAGAAATCTGGTTGGATGCTGCTGCTTGCACTATTTTTGGCACAGTTCTCACTAGTTGGGTATTTGGTACATCATGAACCAAGTGTGGACGTGCTGATTTAATCCAGCCTAAAATGTATGAGGTCTCCCTCTCCAATATTGGATCTGACAGTGTGTCCTAAAGAAGAGAGTAAGATGGGACTGTTTTCATTATACCACTTGCCCTGCTGCATTTCCAAGTCCCTTCATGAACTGACTAAATTCTTCATTACCGTGGTATTGGAAACACAGAGGTTGATTGTTCTCAGTGATTTTAAGTTGCGTGTAGGTGATGAATCTTCTGAGTCATCTTAGGATCTCCTGGCTACTATGACAACCTTGGGCCTATCCTAGGTAGTTAATGGCTCAAGTCATGCAGCCAGCTACTCTTTGGACTTGGTTTTAGGTGAGGATTGGAGGTTAGGCAACTGGATCTTAAACCTGTGTCATGAACTGGTCATTACCTTCTTCACTTTGAGGTTGGAACTCTTCTCTCGTGTTGAGGTTTGGGACCTCTTTTGATCGTCTACCCTAGGAGATTAATGGAACCAGTGCCAGGGATCAGGGCTTGCAGCAGAGTCAGTCTCCTGGCAATCCAACAAGCACAGCTGGCCGACAGGAGGCTACATGATTGACTGCACCACGTGACTGGTCGGGAAGGGCAGGTTAGCTGGATTTTAAAACCAGCAGCAGCTCCGTGGCCACTCAATACGTTCACACCTAGAGCTGCAATCCTTCCTGTGTCTGATGTTCCTCACTTTGCTCCTGGGTTTGTTCCTGTCTTGTTCCCCCCCACCTTGCTCCTCCTCAGTCCCTGCTACCTCATCTTGCTCCTGGTTCTGGCTTCCTCACTATGACCCTGGTTCTTGACTCCAGGTCTGACCCTTGGCATGTCTACTGGTTCCTGGCTCTGACCCTTGGCTTGCCTATTAGTTTGTACTTCCAGCTCTGACTCCTGACATGGTTACTGGTTCCTGACTCCAGCCCTGACTCATGGTTTGGATCCACTACCCAGCTCTTGCTCTGCCCACTAGACATGGCAGTCCATGGCTAGTCTCTAACAACCAAAGAGTTCTGGAGAGCTCTGAGGGAGAATCTTCTTCCACCGACAGATCTCTGCTTTGATGTTATGGTAGGACACTGTCCTCCACCATTGATGAGGCGGCCTGTAAGCACCCTGTTCATCAGCTTCATTCTCAAAGGTCTGGTTTATGGATGATCTGCAACAAATGAAATGAGATGGAAGACTGTTAGACTCTTGAACTTGCTGCCCTCTTGGTCCAAATAGCCTGAATTTGGTGTTCAGAATTCAGTAAATATCATATGTTCCATCAGGTGTTTTGCAAGAGATGGGGGTATGTTCCCAGAATAATGGTATGGGAAGGAGCTGTTTCACAGGCAGCTGGCTGGCAGAGTGCCTGTATGAATTATTTTAATGCCACTAGGGTTTTCTTGTATCACTAATTATCTGTTAGGGTGCCTAGAGCCTTGATTGGCATCTTTTATTATTTATATAAAAATAAATAAAAACCAAACAGTATAAACACATGTTTCCTATTAAAGTGTATTGCTTATCAATTGAGAAGATGTCCAGAGACATTTAAGGTATATACGAGTGTGATGGGTTCCCCCCGTGGTGCCACCTGGAACTGGGGTACCACTGAGCCCCCTAACCCACCTGGGCTCCCTCTCACACTGTATTGCTGTGACAAGCTGCAAAACCCTCCAGCCTGCACTCTCACCAGCCTTCATACAGGTAGAGCTACCCCCAGCTGCAGTTACATGCAGGCTTTCTGTCCAGCCCCTGCAATGAACCAACAATGGAAAGGCTATAGCTAAGGCAACTCCCAACTCCCCAGTTATGCACCCAAAATTATACTGTCTTGCGCTGCACAGGGACCTGTACAGCATAACCTCATAAATTTCATCCCCTCCCTCAATGTGGAGAGAAACATGCAACAGCCTTTGCCCCTTGAGCTAAGATTCCCATACACGTCACTCCAGCTCACTGGTTTAGATAAAGCAAAAACAAGTTTAACTACAAGATATTATAAATGCTAGCAAACAGGATCAAAGCAGATTACCTAGCAAATAAACAAAAAACACAAACTAAGCTTAATATACTAAATAGACTGGATATGAATTAGCAGATTCTCACCCTAAGAGATGATACAAGCAGGCTGAAGATTCTTAAGGGACAAGCTGCACTTGCTTTACAGTTTGGAATCCCCAGGTGTTTCATACACAGGCTAGAAATCCCTTTAGCCTCAGTCCAGCACTTCCCCCAGTTCAGTCTTTGTTCCTGAGGTGTTTTGAGAAGTCTTCTTGTGTGGGGAGTGAAGAACCCAAGATGATGTCACTCCCTGCCTTATATAGCTTTTGAATATGGTGGGAACCCTTTGTTTCAAAGCGCGGTTCCCAGACCAGTCTGTAGAAAAATACTGACCTCCTAAGATGGAGTCCAGCATCATGTGGTCTGATCACATGTCCTTGTAGAGTCATAGCAGCCATTACTCACAGGCTGTTTGGAGTGTTCTCGGAAGGCTCATCACCACGTGGGGGATAAGCTTCTCCTAAGGCCTGTTGTTTTTTCCTAATGGCCCATGGCCCTGAATAGGCTTTCCCCACCCAGCTCTCTAGACTGAAAGCATCTTGTGTAGTGGGCGTTACCCAGGTGTAACTACATTTGAAATACAGATACATAATCAATATTCATAACTTCAGATATAAAAATGATATATACATACAAATAGGATATTCAGCAAATCATAACTTTTCCAATGACACCTCTCATGACTTATATTGCATAAAATACATCATAATTATGTCATAATCATATCATAATATCACTATGAAGAATATGGGGTGCAGTGTTGCAACAACTGTGATGTATATGTTTTTATTGTTATGATTTATGAACTTTTAGCTTATTCATTAATAGGTATTCGTTAACGTTTGTACAGTGCTTCAAAAATGTAAAGCACTGTGAAGGTATAATTATTTTATCCAGTATAAATGTATAGTTTTGGCATAGCACTCTGCATGTGTCTATCTCTTCAAAATCGTTCCTGTTTGCTGAAGACATTTAGAACTTATTCCAACATCCACTGAAAGTTTCTGAGAGTTTTTTCCATTGCTTCAGTAAGAGTTGGAAGACCTCTATACAGATTTGTGTTTTGATTTGTGCCTTTGTCTTTCAGAATGTTTGACAAAAATATAGAGATTCAACAACAAAACTTGAAGAAAAACATAAAATCCTCTATATATCCCTTTAACATAGGTAGTATTTCTGTAATCTTAGTTTCAAAAAGCAATATTTTTGATAGCAATAACTTACAGAGATAATAAAATAACTTAGCTATTTAGCTCTAAAATGAGTGACACAAAGCACCTTGTTATGAGGCACAGTTGGGAGTTTGTTTGTTTGTTTGTTTTAAAGGATCATCAAATAGTAGATAGTAATAATTTGATGTACAGCAGAGTCATTAAGCTGCCTCTCATCTCCAATTAACAGAAATTCACAGTACTGCACTTATCCAATAGACCATGTTGCATATTTAAGACCTGATCCTTATTGAATCAGGACATTTTTTCTGAGTAAGTAATGCAGGATAGGCCCTTAAGCAGTCTGTGCTTCTTTATATAGCTATTATAACCTTTCTTCTCCCTCAAATATATTTCTGTATGTCAGAATGCAAATCTTGCCTCCTTCTAAGGCAGCTCTCTAGTCATCCTTGGTAGCAAGTGTGGTTTGTGTGTAGGATTGCTCTGTCACATCTCCCTTTTGCTCAGTAAATTTCAAATGTGATTCTTTTTTAACTGTGCTGTTGATTCCTCAGGTGTTCTGTGACAGCAAAGCTTTCTGGCCTTGAGCTTTATACAGACCATTTGCCTTTAGAACTTGACAGCATTGCCTAACAGTATTCCTAAGCTGTTATGTATGTCTGTTAGTTCTAATTGCACTAATACTCTAGTGTTATGCCACTTGCTTTTAACCAAAATGTTTTGAATTAAACTCAATGATTGAACACAACAAACCATTCCCAAGATAGTAGAATTCCTCAAAAAACAGCTTTTTATTTCCATCTCCAACTTAGCACACACCATAATCTCTTCAATTCAGAGTGAAGTAACTTATCTCTGTTCAACAGAAGGCAACATGGGTTACTTACTACTGTTTAAAGCCCTAGTTCTTACATTAGCTAACTGAATGTTTTCCCCCTCTGAATCATGAAAAGACCTTACATTAAACAATTTATATAGCAAAACAGACATTTGTGTTGAACAGACTGAATCTAAGGTACCCAAAATATTGTGAAGCCATGTCTAGTTTACTAGAGCATGCCCAGAGCTGTGCATGTATTGCACATTAAAATACCAGTTCAGACTGAACTTCACAAAATTGCATACGTCTGTCTGGTCTCTGCTTTAGAACAAAAAGACACACCAAATGGTGTCCAAAATGTTAGAGAAGTGCAAGCAGAGTAGCAGTGTAGCTTCCTGCACTTAGCGTTAGAATCACACAGCTGCCTAGCACTGAGCAGCAATACTAGTGCTGGCTCTGAAAACACAGATTAGAAACTAGTGTGCTCCAGTGTCAGCAACTGCTATAAAATCACAGTTCATGCTAACCAAAGAATTGTTTTACAAGACAACATCAAACATACAGGTTTCTTTCCTGCTTTGAACTACTTTCATAAGTGAAAATGTTTCATTTATTCAGTTTTTAAATTTATCACATTTTGACACCACTTTCAACACATTAATGTGCACAATCGTTCGCCCACATGTACAGTGTATTTCTGTTCCCATATACAAGTGCACGAATTTTCAAAATCCAACATGTTACAATGATAGGTTTTGATACTACTGGAACCCTGTACTCCAAGGCTGCCAGCATTTTCTTCTGGCTACCAGTACTACACAGGAAAATTACAGCCTAGCTGTCTTCCTGTTTATTGATAAACAAAGTGGCCAGCCTAGCAGTGGAGTCTTATTAGCACTTTGCACCCTTTGTGAAAGGATAAAGGGAACCCCACTGTTTTGTGTGTTTGATTGCAATTTGCATCTTTGAAGAGGCTTGACTTCCCCGAGATTCATGTTCAACTTCTGAATGGATGGATATACTTTGATATGTTACATATTATCATATAAGCCTATTACATCTGTTTTTTTTTACTGCCGATGTTTTTCTGTTCCCATCTCCAGAAAAATTTACATTACTATCAAGTACCTGTCCAAAATGGAAAAAATGCACCTATACTTCTTTTCCCTTCATTTCTGATCACTGTAACACCAGAACACCACGAGTCCTGTTAATGTTGACAATTTCCCACTTGGAAGCAACGTAGGCATGACGACTATGACTTCACATGTTAGCAGCATTGTTTACAAAAAGGGAAAAGTGGGGGAAGTTTGCCTTATTCTCTCCCCAGAAGTCTTTAAGTTTGGTATTAGGTTGCCCCAAAAAACCCATATTGCAGCACATAATACCAAAACTGAGAAAACTTACTTGCATATATTGTATTCCAAGGATTCCAAATATGATCATACATAAAGAGAATGATGTCCTGCAGGTGTGCATTTTCTTTTAGCCTAACCTGGTTAGATTAAATTTTAAACTTTGGTACCAACCAGACGGAGTCAATATTTTAGTAGTTAACTGTAAGATGACTTTAGCAATTATTTTTAAATACAAGAAATGTAGGTCATTTTAATTGTATTTTCATTGTCAAAGGGAGAACTAATACATGTAAACATGGTTTAATCTATTTAAATGAACTTTCCACATAATCCTTACAATATGTAAGCAACATTTGTTATGCCTTAGAGATAGCATATGATTGGACTCATGAGACCCCGTTTATCTTGCTGTACAGTTTCCTTTATAACTTCAAAGGGAATTTTATATATTTATAATGGTAGCAGGGTGTTAAGTGTAGCTAGACAGAAATTGTACCTCAGCTATTTAGTTAATGCCAATAGGGATTAAATTAGATTTTATAGCTGTTAGTAGAAGTCTGTTTGTAGCTAACAAGTGGGATTTTTAAATCCTGGAAAGCATAATCCTATTATAAAACTGGCAGCTGAATTAACATTATCTAGGAAGCAAGTCTTCACGGATTAACATTTTTGACATTAACAAAGAAAAACTAATGCTACATGGATATTAGATGCTTTTCCCAAAAGTAGGAAAAAAGGGAATGTGAATATAGGACAAAATGGCACAAATACTGCCACTAAGAAGCACCTAGGAAAAATGGGTGAGGGAAATGGAGTCAAGAAATGAAATCTGGAATTTGCATTGTGCTGCCTGTAATATGAAGCAAATGCACTGGATCTGAAAAGGCTCTGCAACTGCTACTTCATATGTTAACCTTGTGCATAATTTTGTATGTGCCTTGTGTTAATTCAGAACTATCTAATGTTACTAAGGAGTGAGACCTTATCCTGTGAGGTTCTCAGACACCTCAGTTCTCATTAGACACAGGGAGAGTTGAGGGCTCTCAGCACCCCACAGTAGAACTCATCACCTCAAAGGAACCAGCCTTTAGAGACCAGACCCATAGAGACCTTGGTTATGCTTCCATGGTTAGTTTGGAGAATAGTTGTAAAACAACCTACCGGTATTTAGGTCAGTTGTAGCCCTCTTGAGACAATCAGGGGTTCACTTTAATTTAAAAATTTGAAATACCTTATTCCATATATTAATAAACTGGGAGACATTGGCTGGAGATGAACTACTAGGATAAGTAGCATCTATGTGTGTCGACCAAAAGCCTTCATCACATAGAGTCTTATTTAAAGTTACAAAGAACAAATCATTTTCAGTAGCGTTTATTAATATGTCTACAGCAGGGGTAGGCAACCTATGGCACGCATGCCAAAGGCGGCACGTGAGCTGATTTTCAGTGGCACTCACACTGCTTCGGTCCTGGCCACCGGTCCGGGGGCTCTGCATTTTAAATTTAATTTTAAATAAAACCTCTTAAACATTTTGAAACTTTATTTACTTTACAAACAACAATAGTTTAGTTATATATTATAGACTTCTAAAAAGAGACCTTCTAAAAACGTTAAAATGTATTACTGGCATGCAAAACCTTAAATTAGAATGAACAAATGAAGACTCGGCACACCACTTCTGAAAGGTTGCCGACCCCGGTCTACAGTATGAGTTGTTATCCACAAATACAGCAAAAATCTTATGACAATGAAAGTGATATTTTAAAAAGAAACTTTTTAAGAGGAATGCAACTGCTAAATACACCACAATTACAAATAAATTCAGCATGTGAGGAAGCTCTTTCAGAACCTTTAGTAATATTGTATCCAATGTCCAATATGATTCTCATTGTAATAATCACTTTTGTCTGCTACCTTTTCTTGAAAAACTCTTCACTTTTTCCAAAAAGCAAGTTTCAGTAATGATGCTGGACTATGATTAATTCCTGATGATGGGCCAAAGCTGGAACACTTAATTCAAAGCATTTCCTCCCAACGTTGGTTCAGATAAAGTGGAACTTGAATCTGAGTCACGGCTAGAGGCAAGTTGCATTATCCAAAACTAAAACCTAACCATGGTTTTGCAAACCCAAAACATGACCTCGCTGGCCCTTGTCCATTCGTTGCTAATCATACCAACCATATTACCAATTCTGTCTGCTGTTTAATATTCACTAATGCTAGATACATAATACATTGTGAGTATAGGAGTGACTAATGCTTGTGTTAAGCCTTTGAGTATCCCAGTGTGAACTGGGTGTTTCCAGAAGCTTCAGTCTATTTAAGTTTTGTGCAGTTGAAATGCTGTCTTCTCTCCGGACAAACACAACACACGAGTGCTCACTATACTAACCATTACAATATGCACTTGAAAAACTTTCTGCTTAGGTTAAATTTTCAGAGGTCCTCCATTTTGTGCATGCAAAACATTTCTGTGTGCATGAGTACATCAAGGTTTTACATGTGTAAATCAATCATTGAAGTCATTGGGGCAACTTGCTTTTTTAAAATTATACACGTGTTTAAGTGTTTTGCTGGACTGAGGCCCAAATACTTAGTTTTACAATTATCTAACAGGTCAGTGTATAAGGTTTTTATGTACCCAAAATGCAGGCCTGGTTTCAAAATTAGTCCTATTTGTCTATTTCAGGCTTTACCACAAGAAGGACATCTTAACATATAAACTACAGAAATAGTATAAATTTAGTAAATTGCCTCGTCTCAAACTCTTCTCTTATAATAGGTATTTGAGGTTTTAGTCTCAGAGGATGAAATCTTGACTCCACTGAAGTCAGTGGCAAAACTGCCACTTCATTTGGACCAGGATTTCATGCATAGTGCATGTTGTGCACATCTACCACAACAGTAGTGACCTCTTACTGGAGGCAGTGGTATTTACCTGGCCGCTATAACGGTTCTGTCAAAAAGAGCTGTGCTCCAACTCCCTTCTAAATGTTTTTCTCTTCTATACATTAAAGATTGTCACCTTGTGAGGATGCTATTAACAAACGCTGCTTTAAAATGTGCTAATACCACCTAATTATTGTCCTAGTTCTATGAAGTGGGGAACACCTCCTGAGAAGTGAGTGTGGAGGGTATTCATCCCCTGGCAGGATTAGTCCCTTCATTAGGAAAGTTGTATATTTCATGTCCCTGGCAATGCATATTTTTGTTCCAGGCTTCATGAAACTTTCCTTGTCCTTTAAATTACTAAGGTAACTACCAGCCTCTTTAGCAGTTCAGAGTTTGTTTCAAATTATGCTTCATGTGTTGGAAAGGAATCAAAGTTGGCCTCCAAGCCTGGATTGTTTTAAAATATGTAGCTACATCTTCAGCTGGTTTAAATTGGTTGATTTCATCTGAGGGTATGGCCCAGAGTATCTACAGCAATTCTCAAATTAAAATAAAGAAACATTCCTTGCCTGTGATAGAGTGGTTTCTGAGATCAATGGCTGCTGCCTGATTTTGAAAGTAAAGAATTTCTCTTAATGAGACCAGGGAAGCAAAAGATGCTTGTCTTGTTGGGATACTTCATCAGGGCTAGAGTATAGCTACAACAAAACAGTTTCAGACCAATCATGGTTGAGAACTGGGCTCCATTTTATCCCAAACTGGCTTATAACTCTATCACTGTTGATGTAGAATGTCCCTCACCAGTGAGGACTTGGTAAGAGACAGAGATACAAGACAGCTGCTTCCGAAGATAAGTCAGAGGTTCGTTACTTGAGGTTTCTGCCAGAGGGAGTTGCCCGCATGCATTTTTTTTCTTTCTTTTTTTTAACCACTCCTGTACAAGGAAACAGAATTCATGTACATCTTGTAAATAAGCAAATTACTCTTAGGAAACACCAGACTCCACATCATCAATTGCCAAAAAGGAAACTGACATGCAAGACCCCGAATTCTGCAACCACACAGCAAAGGGGCAACAACAATATATATTGAAGACCAGTTATTGCTATATAACTTGATTATCTTCACGTAAGTGAAGTAGAGCATTTGTTGAGTTGTTTTGTTTTTGCTTTGGTAATGTTTGGCCTTTGAACAGATCGAATAAGTCGTGACATGGGAATGGTGAAAGAGAAACAACCATTGTGGAATCATTAATCACGTATTTATCTTCCACTCAGTTCACTTCCAAAAAACAACGTTAAATTGATGGAATTTCTGGAATTAATTTGGGTTTGAGATGAAAGGACCTGATTCTCATTTCACTAAGGCCCCTTTACACACTCGGGCAGTGTAAAGGGAGCTTAAAGAGGGAGTAAATTACTAAATTACTAATCTGATCTAGGGGCCAGCTCCTCAAAAGGCATAAACCAGCCTAGCTCCGTTAAAGTCAATGGGTTATCTGGGATGGTGCCATGGAAATGTAGGTTTGTCTTTGTTTAATGTTATGCAGCCTGCATTGCCACTACTTTAAAAAAAAAAAAAGTCCTGTTTTCATCTTGACAATTTACTACTCTGTATTTATTGCTTGTATAACTCAAGGAGAAAAATCATATGTTTTATTTACAGCTCATACAGTTGTTTAGCCACAATGTTGGCTTTGCTTTCTTACCATTTCCCCCTCATTTATTTTTTATAATAGTCTTATCCCATCCTATTAGCACGCTTGCCTCATCCCTCTTCACTTCACACTGCTGTCTTCAGCAGTATGCAATCAGCAGTGGTTATCTGACAAGAGACATAAAATATACATCACTTGCAGTTATTTTGTTCAGTACAGTATTAGTTGTACAACATTTTTTGTGCTTTCCTTTCATATGAAATGGAGCCATTGTTGTCTGTGCTTCCCCTCGGGTGCTACTCTCACCCCAATGTTCGGTGTTCTTCCTTCTTTTGGGAAAGTGTGGATGTGGCACAGCTATTCGCCTTGCAAAGCACAGTTCAACTTCTCTTACTGTTGGCCTAAGACTTGTGCTGCCTTTGATAATAAATAACTCATGTCCACTTACATTGTCAATAAATTAACAATAAGATTAAGATTTTCAGAGGCACAGATAGGGAGTTAGGCACCTAAGTTCCATTGGCTTTCAATATGAGTTGGGTGCCTAACTTCCCTTTGTGCCTTTGAAGATCTCCCCCTAAAATTAGTTATGTTAATTCTTGTTACATAGTCCAAAATGCTGGTTATCTATAGATATAGATATCAAGGGCCTTAACCTACAATGTTAGGTAATGAAAAGCTTCCTATAGTTCATTTACTCTTGAGCCAGAAATTAAAAATGCAGGGTACTGGATTATCTCCTTAATTGCATTGACCTATATATGGGGGTCTCTAATCACAACATTCTTCTGGTCCAGCTATATACGGTTTAGGAGGAGGGGCAGCTCTAAACTATTAAGAACTGTAGGCGGGCTAAATAGGGGCTCTTGGCTACCCTGCTGCTATTGTTGTTGATTAACTTTTTTCAGTAATTATGTATTTCCATCAGGGATGCAATGGTTATCACCACTGCTAATGAGATGATTCCCATTTCATACAATTGCAATGTTCTGCTGGTTCCCTCTTGGCACTTTACCTGTTTCTTTCACTCATACTCTCAGCGCTTACCAAGGTTGTTCACCATAGTCTCTTCTCTGGAGTCATGGAACTGGACAAACTGATTTTTCATCATTCCCGTAGCCACAAACCAATATGAATAGGGTGACCAGATAGCAAGTGTGAAAAATCAGGATGGGAGTGAGGGGGCATAAGGCACCTATATAAGACACAGCCCCAATTATTGGGATAGTCCCTATAAAATCAGAACATCTGGTCACTCTAAATACAAATATCACAACCTACAATATGTTACTTTCTTAGCAACAGCAACAGTTGTGGAGTAGTTCAATTCTTCTTGTGCTTCAAAGCAGACACAGCTCAGCATTGCTAGAAGTTTTTACATGTGCCACTAAACTGTACCACAATAAGCTATCCGAGAAACTTAAAGAAAGGAAACACACATGCTCTCCTTGTGTGAGCCATCTCTGTAACCTAAATAGCAAGAGTTATTTATCCCTGGCTTCACATCCCATTTCCCACTGAAAGAAAGCTTGATAAGGCATTATCCTTTCATTCTAAGATTGAAAAACTTGTAGTCTTCTGCTGGGATTCTCCAGATGCAGGGCACTGTTCTGCCAGGAACTGTTAAAAGTTGTGTTGTCATCCAAAAGGTAAGGTAGAAAAATGGATAATGTTGTGGTGTCTTATTTGTACAAAGAAATTCTCCCTTCCCCTGGTGGGAAGTAATCACCCTAGAAATTCTTTTGATAAGAAGGGAGATGAGTTGCCAAAATAGGGAAAATATATCATGAACTGTCTTGTAGGAGAGACCAAATATTAATGCATCTTTTTAGAGTGTAACAGAGAGGAAAGTTATAGGGTGAAACATTGCACAGAAAGAAGCTGCAGATTCCAGGCATTCCTTTTGATGGAGCATGTGAAGGAAAAAACAGACGAGACTGTGCATCCCCTTTGAGACAACTTTACAGGTCATAGATCTGGCCTAAACAAAAGTAGTTTTCTAAGCTACTCCTTTTATTCTTCTAACCCTTATGTCAGAGCTCCAGCAGAGTCCTGTAAGCAGTGCAGAGAGCCATTCTGACAATGGTCCACCCTCCTTCCTCTAGAGACAGATTACTCAAATTCCAGGCCATAGATCACAATAAAAGTATCTGAAAGGTATTCTTTGTAGAATTCCCTGCCTCCCTTATCTGTTCTTGAATAGTTATTTCTTTCCTTCCCGAGTGCACCAGGAAACGGACAACTCTGTAGTTTACCACTTACTCAAAATCCATTAATGAAGTCTCCTTAATGTAGAGATTTCAGAGTGGATTCAGTGTACTATACGATGCTAAAACAGACAGGTGGCTTTCACCTGTACTAGAAATCATGTGGCTGAATGAACATGTCTGTTGCCAAGAACTATAAATGCAAGTGCTGAACTCTGTTTCACTGCAGCCCTGGAGCACAGAGACTTCCTTGACTTCATGCACCTGAAGTGGCCACACAAGAAGTCCCTTCTACTCTTTCTCCTATTCCACTAGAATCAGTCTAAGGGTCCCAAAGACAGACTAATGAGAATCCCCAATAATGGAAATGATCAGAGTGGTCAAAGGTAAGGGATCTCCTCAAGAAACCAGAATGCGATTCCAGCTTACTAGACATGAAGCTGGTGAGAAAAGATCTACAATCCTTCAAGAAAAGGGTCCTCAACAAGGTAGTCCTCATAAAACTGCATAATATCTTGGTGTTAGCATACACTCCCAATTTCTTGAGGGAAAAAGACTATAATTGCTTTCCTTCTTCAAAAATCAATATCCCTGCTAACTTGGGCAGAAAATTATTTGACAGATCTGGACTCCTGCCATCAGGCCACAAAGATAAATCTGGGAACTCATCACTTGGTGGAAATTTGGGTTGAGGGATCTCTGTCAAGAGATTTCATTAGAGAGACAAGGTGGGTGAGGTAATACCTTATATTAGATCAACTTGTATTGATGAGAGAGACACACTTTTGAGCTTACACAAAGCTCTTCTTCAGCTCTGTGTAAGATCAAAAACTTGTCTCTCTCACCAGCAGAAGTTGGTCCAGTAAAAAGTATTACTTCACCCATCTTATCTCTGTAATATCCTGGGACCAACTTGGCTACACCAATACTTCATACAAGAGATTTCACAGGACAGGAGGGCCCATGTGTCCTGCAACAAGTAATGAGAAAAAGGAGCTGCTACTTAAAGAATACTTCTCCTAGAGGGAATTGTTTCCTTCTGGCATTTCAGTTTATCCTTTCTCATCTGTGTCTCTCATTTCCAAACTGCTGACGAGAGACAGGCTGGTGTTAATTCTGTTCACTCTCTTCAGGCTTTGAAGAGCCTGGATCTTGGAACTGAAACATCAGCAGCAAAGTTAAATCAATAAGATTTACATTGCAGCACAATAAACCATGTAACTCATCCTTGAGAAGTCGGAATTCCTGTCCCTGGCAAGCTACTTCTTAAAGGAAGGTTTTACTGTCGACCTTAATCCAGTCTAATCTCCCCAATCTAATGTTATGTTCATTTCTACTCTAGTCCAAGAGAATAGTAACATTAAAAACATTACTAAATTTGGAATATATTTCCAATATTGTATGAGGTCAGTAATCTCAGACTATGTAAATGCTCTGTATGGGATGCCCTGAAATTTCCATAGAAAGGGTTTAATAAGGGATTTATATAATGCTACAGGGAAATGAGCTCAGCAATTTCTCTCTATCTAATCTATCCTCATCCTCAAAGGAAACCTGTGTAACACTTTCAAAAGATGACCCTGGGTGTTTACATTCATAACTTTGCTAGACACTGAAAAATCATGGTCTTAATGAAGACACTGGATGTATAATTTATTACAACTATCTGTAACCCACTAACAACCTCCCTTTCTGTCCAATGACTACAGGAGCGTTATCGGGGCCGCTCCACCTTGAATGGTCCCTTAGAATACGTGCTAACCACTTATACTAAACAATCTGTTCCACCCTACATTTAGCTGTGATACTCCTTACCTTTCCTAGACCTGAAGAACAGATGGGTGTAGCTTGAAAGCTTGTCTCTTTCACCAACAGAAGTGGTCCAATAAAAGATATTACCTCACCCACCTTGTCTCTCCACTATCTTGGGACCGATATGGCTACAGTAACGCTGCATGCATCTCTAGAACCCTGTTTCTTCATAGAAGGCACTAGCTGCTGTAACTACAAAAATTATTTCTTATTTCCTTGGAAAGTGGGCAATGAGAGAACGTATTTAGCTAGAAACCATATTACCAGTTAAGAAATTAACTCTTTCATATCTCAGTGTAATTCAGTGGTATCTAAACACAGCTGTATGGCAAAAGTGCCAGTATTGGCACAAAATGCATCTGAGAAAATTTCCTATTGTGCCAAGACTGTGACATTGCATTCGGCTGGAAATCTATTTGGCTCAGTTTCATGCATACCTAGCAGATTTAGCAGATTGTGAAAATGAATGTTTTCCATTCTCATGGCTGATTTTTGCGCACATCTGTTCACTCATCTAAATCTTAGTTACATGCTGCTATAAGAATGAAAGGCTGTAATTTTTTTCTTTGGAAATTGGGAGTGTATCATGCACCACAATTTCTGCTTACAAGTCCTGCACAGAAATTATGATACACTTGTTTTAGAAAAATCAAAGTGATAGGGGAATATTTTCCTCTTGTTCTGCATACATATCCACCCTGGATTTTAATAGGAGTTTTGCACATGGATCGAGGAGAGAGTATGCCCCCCTAGAATGTAAAATAACTGTTGCCATGTACTGTAAACATAAATATTTAAACATGACATTTGCATGTGACATTAATAATCCCTTACAGATTGTCACAAATCCTATATTGTAATTATGGTGCTAGCGTCAAATGTCAATTGTTGAGCTACTATAAGTGTACAATTAGTTTGTCTGAATGTGTACATGTGTGAACGTTGCAGAGGTAAAAGTAAGCCAGTACGATCCGGTACGGCGTACTGGTAAGAGCCAGTATGCCGTGCCGGACTGCACTGGCTTCCACTGCGGGGATTTAAAGGGCTCTGGGCTGCCCACAGCTACAGGCAGCCCAGAGCCCTTTGAATCCTGCCCGCGGCTCTGGTGGCCGGGCTGGGGCCGGGATTTAAAGGGCTCGGGGCTCCCCGCAGCGGCAGGAGCTCTGGGCCCTTTAAATCCCAGCCCCAGCCCAGCAAAGCTCAGGGTTCCCATGGTGGCCGGAGCCCCGGGCCCTTTTATTTGCCCCTGAGCCCCGGGTGGCTCCCAGCCACTTCTGCAGCTGGGAGCCCCTGGTTGATTTAAAGGCCCTGGGGTTCCCAGCCACAGCCAGTGCCCCAGGGCCTTTAAATCTTGAGAGGCACCGCCTCTTCCAGATGAGGCCATGCCCCCCTCAGGACTCTGGCAGTACCGGTAAGTCCTGTAAGTTACTTTCACCCCTGGAATGTTGTATCAGTTTTATATTACAGAAATGATGTAGGCATATATATGCTGAACATTTCTTTTTTGTGTATTAAAAACAGCCATCAGACAGCAACTAGCAATATAATGGATTTAAACAGGGTCATGACACTAAGCTAGTTTATGTATGCGATGCTCCAAAAGCATCAGCAGCACTGCAAAATTTTAAAAAACTCTATTTTATGACATCACAGCTTTTTTCTGACATAATTTCACCATGAAAATTTACAATTCTATGTTAACTTTAAAAAGACTGTTTTCTACAGCATCTGCCATCTAAAGGTATCTAAACGTTTTGCAAACATTAATGTATCTAACTTCAACTATATAATCTGTTTTACAAATAAGGAGCCTGAAGCAGAGAGAGCTTAAGTGACTTGACTTAACCACCTCACAGAAAAACTGTGGCAAAGTTAAGAATAAGACCCAGCTGACTCACAAAACCATCCTTCTAAACATTGTAATGCTTTGCAATAACTACCTTGTCTAGTTGCTCTCCCCAAATTATTAGTGCTGTGTATGTTTTTATTCCCTTCTCTGGTAAGATTTGTTGCTTTTTCTGAGCCCTATCATCATGGCACCAACATTATTTAAAATGCCGCATCTAAAAGGTAAAGAGGATGAGGCAAAGGCAGAAATGGCATCAGTAGTAACATTGTGCCCCCTGGACACTTACTGTTTGTGCACCCAAAGCATCAATTAAGCCTATGGCTTTTATAGTATTCCTCAAAGAACATCATCTCTTATTCTGTGAAGTAATACTTATGGTTCTTCACTTCTCTAAGTCAACCTCTGTGCTGACTGGTGTCACGAACTGAACGGTGGCCCAGAAGGAATAAAGCTAAAAGGTGAGTTGTTGGTCGTACTGTGAAAGGTCCAATGATGTAGATTCCAGTTGTTACTAATTTATTCAGGGTTAAATGGTTGCACTGCATGGGGGCCAGCAGCTGGGGGCGATGCAGAGCCACACCAACCCAGCAGATGCTCAGTGATACACAATTTAATTTGCTTCTGGGGGAATTCTGCGCCACTGCGCAATGCAGAATTTGCAGAAATTAATGTTGTGCATGCAGAATTTCATTTTTTCCCCACAGAACTGGGCTGCAGAGATGTTGGCCACCACTAGGGACCGCTGGACATGGCAGAGCCCAGCTCACAGATAGAAGACAAGGCCTGGGGGAGGGAGAGGGAACTTGAGGGTTCCCAGCGTGCCCTGAAGGAAGGAGGTGGCAGCACGCAAGAAACTCCATGCATGCCCGGAACCCAGCATCAGGCTGTTTCTCCTCTGTATCCCTGGGGTCTAGGAGGGTAGAGTCTGCGACTGTCTGGGTTGCGGGGGCAGGCGCAGTTGGGCTCTGGGGGTAGAGGGTGCGTGAGTGTCTAGGCCAGGGGGTGGGGCCGCAGCTGGCCTCTGTGCAGGTAGAGATGGGGGTGTGAGTGTCTGGGCTTCAGGGGGTGCACCTGGGTTCTGGGGGGAGGGGTGTCTGGAGTGGGGGGGCTGTGGCTGGGCTCTAGGAGTAGGGGTGGGGGGTGTGAGTGTCTGGGCCGGAGGGACCCCATGGCTGGACTCGGGGGGAAAGAAGGTGTTAGTGTCTGGACCCCAGCTGGGCTTGGCGGTGGGGGAGAGGCAGAGAAACAGGAACTGGGTTGTCGTAGGTGTTTCTTTAACTCTCTATTCCTGGTGGAATTTTTGTGTGCGCCTGTATTGTTACAGACATACTTTCTGACAGATATTTTGAAATAAATTATCAAAATAATTGAAACTGGCATGATTATGTAGTGTTATTTTGACAAATAAAATTTGCAGAATTTTAAAATATTGGGCACAGAATTTTTAATTTTTTGGTGCAGAATTCTTCCAGAAGTAGAAATGTCTCTAGGTGCAAAAGACAAGTATGATAGCTGCACCGCACTGGGACTGGGTTCAGTACATGCTCTCACAGACACACATGCAAAGCTAGCTCCACTGGCTTGGTGAAGGAAGAGGTGAGACATGGTGCTTCTCACACTTTCTGGAGACTTTAGTGCCAGACAGGAACTGTGCTAGATTTGAGCAGTTGTGCTCAGAGGAACTTGAGGTTATTGTAACTGACCACTGCATAGTGGCATAAGGAGAGCGAAGATCTCTGCACAGCTCTGGTGTTGTTATGGTATTCCGAATCTAGAATCTAAGGGTATGTCTACACTACAAGAGTAGTTCGATTTAACTTAGGTCGAATTTGTGGATTCGACCTTATGAAGTCGAATTTGTGTATCCACACTAAGGACACTAATTCGACTTTGTGAGTCCACACTAACGGGGCAAGCGTCGACATTGGAAGCGGTGCATTCTGGGCAGCTATTCCACAGTTCCTGCAGTCCCCGCTTCCCATTGGAATGCTGGGTAGAGCCCCCAATGCCTGCTGGGGGAAAAATGTGTCGATGGTGGTTTTGGGTAACTGTCGTCATTCAACCGTCACTCCCGCCCTCCCTCCCTGAAAGCGCCGGCGGGAAATCTGTTAGCGCACTTTTCTGGTCAGTGACAGCGCGGACGCCACAGCACTGCGAGCATGGAGCCTGCTGCGATCATCGCTGCACTTATGGCCATTGTCAACTCCTCGCACCTTATTGTCCACCTCTTCCACAGTCAGCTGCTGAGAAATCGGGCTAGGAGGCTCCGGCAGCGCAGTGAGGACATGAAGTGTCAGAGTGGCACAGACCTCTCACAAAGCACGGGATCCTGTGCCGCGGAGATCATGGTGGCAATGGGTCACGTTCATGCTATGGGACGGCGATTCTGGGCCCGGGAAACAAGCACGGACTGGTGGGACCGCATAGTGCTGCAGGTCTGGGATGAATCACAGTGGCTGCGAAACTTCAGGATGCGTAAGGGCACTTTCCTTGAACTGTGTGACTTGCTGTCCCCTGCCCTGAAGCGCCAGGACACCCGGATGCGAGCAGCCCTGAGTGTGCAGAAGCGAGTGGCCATAGCCCTCTGGAAACTTGCAACGCCAGACAGCTACCGGTCAGTAGCGAACCACTTTGGCGTGGGCAAATCTACCATGGGGGTTGCTGTGATGCAAGTAGCCCACGCAATCGTTGACCTACTGCTCTCAAAGGTAGTGACCCTGGGAAACGTCCAGGTCGTCATAGATGGCTTCACCGCGATGGGATTCCCAAACTGCGGTGGGGCTATAGATGGGACTCACATCCCTATCCTGGGACCGGCCCACCAGGCCAGCCAGTATATTAACCGAAAGGGCTACTTTTCAATGGTGCTGCAAGCACTGGTGGACCATAGGGGACGTTTTACCAACATCTACGTCGGGTGGCCGGGCAAGGTTCATGACGCGCATGTTTTCAGGAACTCTTGTCTGTTTAGACGCCTGCAGGAAGGTAGTTTCTTCCCGGACCACAAAATAACTGTTGGGGATGTGGAGATGCCTACAGTGATCCTCGGGGACCCAGCCTACCCGCTAATGCCCTGGCTCATGAAGCCCTATACAGGCGCCTTGGACAGTGACAAGGAGCTCTTCAACTACCGGCTGAGCAAGTGCAAAATGATGGTGGAGTGTGCTTTCGGACATCTCAAGGGGAGATGGAGGAGCTTACTGACTCGCTCGGATCTCAGCGAAACCAATATCCCTATTGTTATTTCAGCTTGCTGTGTGCTCCACAATCTCTGAGAGAGCAAGGGGGAGACCTTTATGGCGGGATGGGAGGTTGAGGCAAATCGCCTGGCTGCTGATTACGCTCAGCCAGACACCCGTGCGATTAGAAGAGCCCAGCGGGAAGCGCTGTGCATCCGGGAGGCTTTGAAAGCTAGGTTCCTCAAAGAGCAGGGTAACCTATGACTGTCCAGTCTCTTTACAGAGAAGCTGAACCTGCCCCTGTTTCAGTTACTATTGACTTTTTTCAGCGGTTACATACCCCGTTCACCAGGTTTCCCCCCTTCCAACAGACGTTTAAAAATAAAGTTATTGGAACATTGTTAATTAACAAAGTTTTCTTTACTAACGAATTCACGTTAAAGGGTTCAAACAGGGACGCAGACTGTGGTGGGTACGGTGTGCAGTGATGTACAGACCGCTTCTACACTCGAGGAATGACAGGCTCCTGCTCCTACAGCGGTCTCTGGGGGGAGGACGGTTACAGGAGGGTGTGCAGGAAGGGGTGGGTTTGCAGGAAGGGGTGAGGGGTGTGTGGGAAGGGTGAGTAGGTGTAGGGGGATGATGGCTCTGGCTGGGGCTCAGGGCATCGGAGAGGCTCATGGCTAGGGTGGAAGGGCATGGTAAGGGCAGCCTGCCTTGCCATTTGTGGATGCCAGGCACTCGGACCCTGGGGCAGCATACACCTCCCAGACTGACCTGGGGCAGCAGACACCTCCTAGAGTGACCCAGGTGCCTAGTGACTGCACTCTGTGTGTGACCTGCTGTTGATCCTGCCCCCATGTCTGTACCCTGGTAATGGTGGCTGTCCTATGCAATTAACAAACCCCTCCCCCACCTTCACACAAAGTCTTCTGCAAAGAAACATGACGGAAACAGTAATTAACAGCAAACAATTTTTAATACTCAACTACACAGTTGGGGGATGAAACTGGGATTTGGGATTGGGTGAGCCAGGAAGGGAAGCAATCCTCATACTTTAGGGAATGAGAGCTGTTTGGTACATGAGCGCTCTGCTGGGGTGGAGTGACAGTTTTCACGGCCCCTAGCGCCCCTCCTTCTTGTTATTTTGGGTGAGGGGGGGACAGGACTTTGTGGCGGGGGAGGGCGGTTGCAGATACAGTGCAGGGGGGCTCTCTCCTCCTGCCTGCGGTCCTGCAGAACATCCACAAGGCGCCGGAGCGTGTCCGTTTGCTCCCTCATTAGGCCAAGCAGCGTTTGAGTCGCCTGCTGGTCTTCCTGCCGCCACCTGTCCTCCCGTTCGCTGTGTGAGCGCTGCTGCTGAGAGGGTCTCCCTCCACTGGCTCTGCTGGGCCGCCTCGGCTCTGGAGCAGGCCATCAGTTCAGCGAACATCTCGTCCCGAGTCTTTTTCTTTCGCCGCCTAATCTGCGCCAGCCTCTGTGAGGGGGATGCCGGGGCAGGTCGGGAAACAGCCGCAGCTGTGTGATGGGAAAAAGGAAGTGATTTCCTTGCAAAGATACATGTTTGCGAACACTGAACACAGTCTAGTCTGTTTCTGTGAACAAGACCATACACGGCACCTATCTCATGCGCTCTCAGGACAAGTTCGAATTTTCGGCATTCGCTTTCATTGCCTGGGGTCTTGCACTGGAGATCAGACAAGCGGGGCAGGACAGCAGAATCCGTGTAGCAGCCAGGCCTGGTAAGCCGTAAACTTTAGGCTGCTTAAAAGTTAATGTATAGCAGTGCCCTCCTGCTGAAGGCAATCTGGAAAGCATAAACTCTGACCCTGTTCCACCCCCTCGCGGCTGTCCCCGGGAAAGATCCCTGTATGCTTCCCCTCTGCAGCCTCCACCACGTGGCTGTTAAACGACGCTTATTGTTATGCAAAGGAAAAGTGAAGCATTCCCAATAGTAACATTACACTAATTCCCCTAATTAGATGCAGCAGTCGCCGAGCGAGATCACCCTGAGGCGGGTCACTAAGAGAGACAGAGAGCGCATGCTGCGTGAAACCCTGCACAGACCAGGGCCCTATGCTGCCATGCTCGTCGAGGCAATGCTCCCACTGTACGTGAGGATAACCTGGCGCGGAAGAGTGTGCTTCCACGGAGCACCCAATAAGGCACCTCTCCCCAGGAACCTCCTGCGGAGGCTTTTCGAGTACCTCTACGAGAGCTTCGTGGAACTCTCCCAAGAGGATTTCTGTTCTATCCCCATATGCATTGACCTTCTTTTCATATAGGTTTTTATTCCTGTTTTTTAAAAAATAAATGTTTACATGTTTATAGCACTTACCAACTGATCCTTCCCCTGATTCAGAGTCCGGGTTAACGGCCGGGGAGGGTTGGTAGGGGATCTCTGTGAGGCTGATGAAGAGATCCTGGCTGTCGGGGAAAGCAGTATTGTAAGCGCTGTCGCCTGCCTCGTCCTCCACAAACCCTTCCTCATCTTCCCCATCCGCGAACATCGCCGAGGAACTGCCCGTCGACACTATCCCATCCTCAGAGTCCACGGTCACTGGTGGGGCAGTGGTGGCAGACGCACCGAGAATGGCATGCAGTGCCTCGTAGAAGCGGCATGCCTGGGGCTGGGCTCCGGAGCGTCCGTTTGCCGCTTTGATTTTTTGATAGCCTTGTCTCAGGTCCTTGATTTTCACGCGGCACTGCGTTGCATCCCGGCTGTATCCTCTGAGTGCCATGGCTTTGGAGACCTTCTCGTAGGTCTTTGCATTCCGTTTTTTGGAGCACAGCTCCGAAAGCACAGACTCATCGCCCCACACAGCGATCAGATCCAAGACTTCCCGGTCAGTCCATGCTGGGGCCCTCTTTCTACTCTGAGATTGCATGGACCCCTCTCCCGGAGAGCTCTGCATCGTTGCCGGTGCTGCTGAGCTCGCCCCGATGTCCAACCAGGAATTGAGATTCAAACTGGCCAGACAGGAAAAGGAATTCAAATTTTCCCGGGGCTTTTCCTGTATGGCTGATCAGAACATCTGAGCTCGGACTGCTGTCCAGAGCGTCAACACAGTGGTGCACTGTGGGATAGCTCCCGGAGCTACTAAGGTCGATTTCCGTCCACACATAGGCTAACTCGACATAGCCATGTCGAATTTAGCGCTACTCCCCTCGTCGGGGTAGAGTACCGAATTCGAACTAAAGAGCCCTCTAGGTCGAACTAATTAGCTTCCTGGTGTGGACGGTTGCACGGTTAAATCGAATTAACGCTGCTAAATTCGACATAAACTCCTAGTGTAGACCAGGCCTAAGTCTGCATTGACACATTATCTGTTACAGACACACCTAGGCTAAATCCTGCACTGTTACGTGGGCGGTCTGGCAAGGAGAAGACAGCAAAGAGTTTATTTCTTCTCACCCACCCCCCTCTGCACTCATATAACAACACATCAGGATACCAGCAATACCTTGTGGTCAAGTGTGCCCTATGAGTGGCCCTGGCTAATGTGCCATGTCTGCTACTGTGTACGTTCAAGACCTCAGTCATCAAGCATGTGCTAGCCATATTTGTATAGCCTCCACCTGCACTGACAGCATGACTCTCGTAACCATTACATGTCTGGCATTGCTCAGTTTCTCCCCTCCCATCCCCCCCGCATACACACACATCCATGGCTCCAGCAAGTGAGAGCATAGAAATTCAAACAAAAATTCTATATAAGGCCAGGGGCGGCTCCAGGCACCAGCACGCCAAGCACGTGCCTGGGGCAGCAAGCCACGGGGGGCGCTCTGCCAGTTGCCGCAAGGGCAGCAGGCAGGTTGCCTTCGGCGGCATGCCTGCGGAGGGTCCGCTGGTCCCGCGGTGTCGACGGACCTCCCTCAGGCTGCTGCCGAATCCGTGGGACCGGGGACCTCCCACAGGCAAGCCGCCGAAGGCAGCCTGCTGTGCTTGGGGCGGCAAAATACCTAGAGCCGCCCCTGTGTAAGGCCCACTCATCTCCAAGTTGATCAGGACTATCTGAATAGCCAGTACAGGAAATGTATTAATATATATTTATTTTGGGTGCCTTTGTATCTTGTCTACAGAAATGAACAGTAAAAAGTTATATTTTTATGAATGGGCTTCATAGCTGGAACTAGCAGAACATTGAACAAAACTGCTCTGTCATTGACTTGCAGCTGCACAGAGGTGGGTGAGAAGAACCTGTTGTTTTTATCAAACTTGTTCCATTTCTCATTTTAAAATTTGGGTTTCCAAAAGTTGCTGGCTTTGGAATCAGTCAGCGCATGCTCTCCCTGTTAGCTGTGTTTCTTTTCGTGGTAGGAATCTTGTCTTCTTATTGCAGGAGAGTTCAAATACTCATTTGGGTGATAGCTGGCAATAGAGAGTGGCCTTTGGGAGTCTACCAAAGGCAGTGGGCGAGATTTTCAAGGGGACTAAGCCACTCCTGCACTGCTTTGAAAATCTCAACCAGTGTATCTTTGCCTCTGGGTATGAAGCACCTAACAATATACTGCTCCTGAGCAGCTTCCTCTGGTTAATGCAGAGTAGCATTGACAGAACCAGTTCTTGTTCGAGGATCCCAATCTCTAATGCCAGAAAGAAAAAATGAATAACATACAATCAAAATAGTGTGCATCCTATTTGCCATAGTGCATCCTAATAAAACAGGTGATTTTTAACCCCTTATAGGCTGGACCTAATCATTCTAATTCCTGCAGTACTGATTTAAAATTGACATTTTATTGAAACCAAAGGAACATCAGAATGTAAGAAATATCTCTATTAAAATATGGCATTCTTGCAACTCCTTGGATCAAATCATGCTACACGAGTATTTTCTGTATAACAACTGCAAATGCCTCTAGTCAGGATAATCAATTGTAGCTAGGGCAGTTTCTGGGTCATATTTTTACAAATGTATATTTGAACATTTAAGCCATGATGCACTTTAATTTCTGCTAATTTGTTTCTATTTTAATTTTTGATAGAATTGCACATACTTTGTTCTGGCAGAATTTTTTTAAATGTTCACATTGGTATCACACTTTTGTGAAAGTCTGAATTCTGCTTAAATTTTCTGTTTTGTATGAAAGATTTGCTAAATTGGAATGTTACAGCATTCTTTGTTTATTCTGTTATTTGTATACTGGATGTGTCGGAATACTGTCTTGTTTATGTGTTCCTTTCTTTACTGCTTTTTTTTCCTCGGCAGAGAGAACTACAAAGTAATTAGAAATGATAATTTTCCTTTGGCAAGTAAAAACTGTTAATAGTTGGAAAGTTATGTTTTTAGCATTGATTGCTAATAAAGCACACCTCTTTCTGCCAAAATCGTACAATCCAATTATCAACATTTCCCCAGTCTCTCTTTCTGTCTCTGCATGAGCCTTTCTCACAGAACTGGATTCACTTCTGGCTGTTTTGTTCGTGCGCTCTGTCAAAAAATATTTTCTGCATCTCTAATTTCATCAAGATATGCTTGACTGGGATCATCAAAATCACTAAGAAGTAGTGTTTTAATTCAGAGTTCACCACGTCTGTGGTTACACAGTTGAACAACTGAAAAGTCAGCTAGGAATTATGTCACAGTAGTTTGTTAAAATGCTGAATTACTCTTTATATGGCAGACTGCCTTAAATGGAGGTTCTTATGAAATTCCAATTCTTAAATGTTAGTGGATAACACTTACTAAATAATGTATATGTGTCTGTACAGTCCATAAATATGTCATATTGACTTACAGAATAGGCTGCATCCTGTTTAAAATGATTTACATTGGAGAAGGCCCAGAGATATGTCCAGATCCTGTTGTTGTTGTTCCTTTTTTTGAGAGACGTGGCATACTTTGAGAAATCCTGGTTTAGGAAAAATGATGATAAAGGTCTCTTTTTATTGCATTGATAGTAGTAATAATACGTTATCAGATGAGAGCTCCTATTTGGATACAATCTCATCTATCAGATTTCTAAGGTGCATATTACACTGGTATACAATCCGTGGTATCATGGCTAACACAAATTTAGTGGTCTGGGAGACAAATGTGGATAGACCAGACTATGGATTTAGAGAACAAATGAATGAATGAAAAGGAGAGAGAAGAATGTTAAGGAAAGGAGTGAGGATGTCCATGTACCTCTCAACTGTACCTCATTTTTGGGAACATCATTCATTTCAGTCCCAAGCCACGTCTCTTCCATCCAAGTTTGATTTCCCTTTACTTTTATTGCTGAAAACTATTTACATCAGAAATAAAGAATCATGAAACTGAGGTTATAGAAAGAGTTATTTACACTAAATAAATTACACTAAAGGAAGGTATCCCCCAGGATTTTCAGTTTCCTGCATAAATAATTACTTTGTGTCCTTCACTTTGAGTCTTTGTCACACACCGTGTCCCACATTTGAGCCTTGGCAGGTTGAGGGGTACAGGAGCCTAGAATAAAATGTAAATTAAATTAAGATACTGTGCTTTTAAAACACATTGACGTCTCAGTGGGCTTGCAGACATGGTCTCATGTGATCAAGGAGTATTGGTAGACTGCTGGGAGACAAAGTCTGGAGTGGACATTTAGCTGATGGTCTGAGGCCAGGTCTGTACTACAAACTTATAATGCCATAACTATGTCACTCAGGGATGTGAAAAATCCACAGGAGAGCTTCTCCGATTGGCATAGCTATCACCTCTTGTGGAGGTGGATTAACTACACCAACAGGAGAGCTCTCCCGTCGGTGTAGTAGTGTCTTCACTAAACCACTATGGTGGCTTTTTAAGTGTAGGCCTGCCCTAAATGTGTACAGTTGCATCAAGTGTTAACCTTTTTGAGTAAAAGTGCTTTCTATGTGTGATTCATTTAGTTGCTCATAGTGTTCTTCCAGGTTAAAATTTAGCAGGGAGCTGAGTATGAAAAATTGACAAAAATTGAACTGTCTTTCATAAGGGGGGAAGATGTGAAGCACTCAAAGTAATCATTAAGATTCATTAATGTCAGTGCTGGTGCAGAGTTGTGCTAGTGGCAGAATGTGGGCCAATCAGCCAAATTCATCCTTGGTGTAACTCCAATGGTTTTCAGTATAGTTACACCAGGGATGAATTTGGCTGAATATGTTTAGCCAGAGAATTCAGATTAGTGGATGATTGTTTTGAGTGTTTGTGATGAGCTGTTCATTAGCTCTCTTTCCCTTGGCTGCTGCTCTAAAATAATTGACAGATGAAATGTGAGATACAAAATTCTCCTCTCGCACGCTTGGATCCATTTTATTTTGTACCACGTGTTACACAATTAGAAATAGGCTGGAATCTGTAGCTCTTATTTACTACTTCAGTAGCATAAACACAGAATACAAAACCTTTTGGCGTAGTTAATGTTATACCATCAGGTCCATGATGAGGTCATTTCCATCAAAGACCAAAAAAGCAACCTGATACTGTTTTTGCTAATCAGAGGAGAGGTTAAAAGTGGGCAGTCTAAATCTTCAAAACTAGACCATCTAAACCAAGGAGTTGGTAATAAAATATAAAGTCTTCCAACATTAGTTCTTGGGTTCAGATTCATCCCTGGTTGGTGTGATCAAAGGTTTTAACCATCTGATAGCAGCTTGTCCAATGAGTTTGGTGTTCTCAGTCCAGTTCACAAGAAGTAATGCTGCTGAGCATAAAAAACAGCAACACAATTGATGCTTGTTGGTAGTCTTTTTTACAGTCTCAGCAGAGTGTCAAGGGTTGATTGGGGTAGTACCTGGCATGTCAAAATGCAGATAGGCCTTCCAGTCTAGATGGAACTGAAGTCTGTTTAACGGTTTTCTTGAAATGTGCTACAGGTTTGGACTTTTCAGGATTGAAGCATAGGTCAGTCCTGTGTGCTGTAAAACCAAATTATTGTTTTAATAAGGTCAGATATTACCATTTTGTAACTAAGCTCCAAAACACAGAAGACTTTTGTGACGTAGATGAGACCTTAGTCACAAGCGCTGCCACTCTGGCTTGTTCACCAGCCCCTTCTCCCCGTCCCCAGCAAAAAACAAACAAACAAAAAATAACAAAACAAAACAAAAAAACACACCCAGAAAACAGCATCATGAAGCTAAAACCTGGATGCTATTTTTAAAAACAATCTAAAATTCGAGCTTTCTTGAATTAGCAAAGCTGAGGCTGAAAGTCGGTTTAGCGCATGCTGTAATAAGGTATCAGCTTTAACTAACTCCTAATTAGAAAAACAAAGATTTTTCGCAACAAAATTTGCAAAAAAAAATAAAGTCCCTTTTAATGATTAAAAATGTCAAAATTCTTAATTTTTCTAACAGCTCCAGTCCAAAAGCTGATAGTGGGTTAGGGTTTCTTTTAATTTTCTGTGAACGTAATGAAGATAGCCTAATGGTTTGTATTCCAAGTTTGTATTTGTGCTACATAAGCTAACTATTATTATTCTTTATTACAATTCCGAGTCCTGGTGCTTGTTTTTCAGACAGGAGGCGCTGAGAGAGTAGTGAGGGTAGTCTGAGCTAGGTCTTTCAGGGTATGTCTACACTGCATGGGCCTGGGTCTGCTGACTCGAGCTTGCAGGGCTCCGGCTGCATCGCTAAAAATTGCAGTGTAGCTGTTTAGGCTCGGGCTGGAGTCCAAGCTCTGAAACACCCTGAGGGGGTGGGTCTCAAAGCCTGGGCTTTGCTGTGACCAGACAGAAAATGTGAAAAATCGGGACAGGGGTGAGGAGTAATAGGAACCTATACAAGAAAAAAACCAAAAATCAGAACTGTCCCCATAAAATCAGGACATCTGGTCACCCTACCTGGGCTCAACCTGAGACCAAATAGCCACACTGCAGTCTTTATTCCCACAGCCCACACCCTGCAAGCTCCAGTCAGTTGCCCCAGGCTTTGAAACTCAGTGCTGTGGGGTTTTTACTGCAGTGTAGACATAACCTTAGAGCAGAGAGTGTCCTGTGTCTCAGCAATAACCACTCCAGCCAACTGATGGGCTCCAGAGGAAGTCCTAGATAGTCCTTTATGGACAGAAGTTGGCAATAACACAGGGCCTTAAGGATTGGATTTATAAAGTTGAGAAGAATTCCCCTTCTGTGACTCAAGACCTTGGCTGGAAAGACGATGGAATTGGATGGAACTCCCTTAAGAGCCTGTCAGTCCCTTTCATTAATCAGCAAGAGGGGTTGCTGCTGAATGACACAAGGCACTGCTTTCCCGCAAGGGCTGAGTCTGCTGCTTCCTCAGGGTGCTCTCATTCCGGGCCAGCCAGAGGAACAAGAGGCTGGAATTGGAACTAAAACTCTGGTTTTCTGCATGACTGGGCAGAGAGTACTAACATTAGAGCCTTTTTATAAATATATATTTGGTTTTCCCAGCAGTAGAGGTTTTGTTCTTACCCTCCATCCCTCTCCCTCCTTTCTTTGCCAGAGGCGTGAGTATACAAGGAATTCTTTTCTACATGAGTAGAAGCCTGGATGTGGGTTTTGAGGTTTGTCCATCTCATTACAGTGAATGCATCACCTGCATGACTCAGTCGTTCTCCGGCTGCCTGGGGAGCGAGACCTACAAGGGCAGCCTTAATGATAATCCTTTCTCATTATGGTGCCTACGTAGTGTTGCTGCTGTGAGGGAAGGCAAGCTAGTCAACAGCTGGTTTTTATAGCAGTGTATAGAAACTTTGTCACTTTTTAACCAAACTTTTTATCATAAGCTTCTCTAGGCAGTATACATTCAATTACATTAATAATTTAAAAAAACTTTGCCAGGAAGATAAATATGAATTTTCTCTGCCTACGCAGTATTTTGAAAAATATAAAAATGCAGCAAGTAATTGTATACAGTAACAAAAATTGATTTATACAACCAGTAGAAAGACACGTGTAATATTTGTAATAAAAAGAACACTTTCTATTTTATCTAGTGGTACCTATTTTCTTGTGTTCCAGGAAAGATACTGAAACTAAGTAATATTCACTAAGTCCTACTTTGTCGTGAGTATGTTTTTACATGGTTATAGTATCCTATGCAGTTTTTAAACAAGGGTCAATTTTCTAGAGGGTCCTTTCTTTCCCATCATTCTTCAATAATAGGGGTAAAATAGGTCTTGGTATTTTACTAGGTAAATCTCTTTCATGAGCAAACCTAACAGTACCCCCACAAGCTGCAGCAGAAGTTTTGTCCTTGTAAATATGTTTGTTAGATTTAATATCATTCAGAATTCTTTTACTCCTGGGGCAATAACACCATATGTGAAAGTGTATGTCTTACGTACCACACTTGTTCACCCTGCATTAGAGGAGTGGAGTAAAGATGATTTGAGGAAGGATGGAGTTAGATAACTAGTGAAAAAAGGTTTATTGGGATTTTTGTGTAGTATATAAAGAAGTTTGGCAGCTGCATGCCAAATTGAAGCCCATTGGTCAAAGGAGACCTCCTTTCCCAAAAACCTCTCTCATGTCATAGTTGCATTTATCTTCCATATCCAGAATGGTGGGTTCCAGGTAAAGCCCTTTAGCATTTATTTCCTGAGTATTTATCCTTTCTGTGGCTCCTATTCTGCCATCTTTTGTCTGCAAGTAGTTCCAGTGAAACCTAGGGGACACCGCAGAGAATATGGTATTATTCAATGTGAGAAAGACTGGGAGGTATTAGGGAGAGGTCTTTGGAGTCATAATGAATCAGAATATTATGCTGCTAATGTTACTATCAATATAGAGGGGTTTCAGCATGTTTAAATGGTGTACCCAAGGCGTCTGTATTTAAAATCTTTCCATCTTTAAAAAAGTGACCTATCCTTTTCTCAGAGTTTAAAGATGAGGGTTGCATTTGCTGGGGAATCTTTGGATGAGCGTCAATGATTTTTACTTCATAAATTACATATGAGCATCACACTTGGGTGTGGGCTAATCTGCAGCTCCCTTTGCTGTTGTGGGGGTTGGGAAATCAAAGATCGTAGTGGAAGCCAAAGTCAGTTTGTTCTATACAAACGCAGGTCTTGGGGTGGGCCTCCTGAAACCCATACCACTAGAGAGAGCAGTTGTGCTGCCCTGTACCCTTTAATGAAGTTAGGAGATGCAATTCTTCTGCTAGATACGGTCTATACAGAATGTGCCCATTAAAACTACAGAGTTCTGTTCTCTGATAAAATGAATCAGAGAGTATTGTAAATCCTCTCTGTGGTCTTTTTGGAGATCTCTATTAGGAGAGTTGAAAAAAAGAAATTTTAAATACAAGATTTATCTTTCCTTGCATGATTTTACATTATTGTATCATATTAGGTCTCAAAGTCCTCTTTAGTGCACTTCAGCAGAGGGACATAATTAGCCCTATAGAAGTTATTCCAGTAAAAGACTGTTTTATTTATTTATTTTTAAATGGGTCCATCCAAAACTCTAGGTACTCAAATTTAAAAAAAAAAAGTAATAACACATGCTGATTTGGACCAGTGTCCTGTTATCAGGTGCTTGAAGCCTGCATGAAGTTTAGTGTAATTACTGCTGAGTCATGGATACTATGATACTATCAGCAAGTAAACACACCTGAATAACACGAAGCTGATCACCAGTCCTGTGAGAAGATCCACAGTACAGGCTTAAATGGGAGGAAAACTCCTCTCTGTGAAAGAGATATTTCTCTCCCATTATTCTGTTAGGAAACTCCTCTCCATGAAAGAGAGCACAAGACTTAGCCCCCGGCTCCCCAAACCCTTTGGATCTTTCAGGATCTGCATGGATCCTAAGAGGCCGTGGGACGATAGGCCAAAGAGGCCTCTGACTTTTTGCTGAAAGTGGGTCTCTGGTGACTCTCGTTCTACCCTGGTGGTGCAGCGCCACCAAAATCATGTTGACAGAGATTCTGCAACCAGTTGCTGTCCTTGAGTTCACCCTATAAGGGAGAGAACTAGGCAATGGGGATGGAAATATAACGTGACCTGGGGCAACATTTCTTCCCACTCTCCTGAGCTCTACAAGGCTAGTCTGAGGATTATGTCCTCCCTGACCCTTCTCATCCTGCCCCGATCTGCCTCCTGCCACCTCTCCTTTCCCCCAGATTGCTGAACTCATGGAGCTCTCAGCAGGGAGGGTACAAGGGAAATATGGAATGCCTCCACAAAGGTGACCAATTCCTTCACCCCTATCCCCCACTTTACTCACCATAGCTGGAGGCTCCATAAGCATCGCTCAGAGGGTACAATTTGGCTCTCTGTTCTTGCTTCTGATGGAAGGACAGAGCAGTATGACCGTATTTTAGAGGGTTCCCTCCAAGACCCTCTCTCTGAGTGACAGATGTCCCTGCTAGAGCAATGCTAGTCAAGCTTATGTTTGGTGTATGAAAAATGTTTCCTAAATGATTGGATTTTTCTCTCCAATTTTCTCAATTTAAAAAACACCAAAACATTCAATAGTATTATTTCTTACATATTTCTGTGTAGTTACAATAGAATGAAAGGGAAATGGGTCTTCTCCCCCTCCCGCAAGAGTAAAATTTATACACTTTAATAACAAGATGTTCTCAGTAGGGAGCAGGAGTCTATCATTGGCTCTTACTGCAGGCAACACAAAATGAAAATCTGAAAGGAAAAACTACAGCACAGAGAGGAAGAACTGACTTTGAGATGCAGAGGGAGAATACAAGTATTTAGACCATATCTGTAACTATAAAGCCAGTAATAAAAGGCTCTCTCCTTTATATTTCCCTTTTTATTTTATTTTTTTATAGTGCAATACAATACAAACATTACAACCTGGCTGACTCCTGCAGAGATGCCAGGCACTAGCATTGTGTCCAAAAAATTAGCTTTATACATATGCTAAATTAAAGATTGGCAGCAGCAGCAGCACAAATCCCATATTGGCAGCAGTTTGCAAATCCTGTATTGGCAGTCTTCTCAACATGAAAGAAGAGCGGAAATACAAAGGGCAAAAAGCCCAAGAGACTCTATCAAATAGCAGTACGTGCAACTTATAAAATATATGTATGAAAAATTCCCAAACTACTTAAAATAAGAGTAAATTTTTATCTGCAGCTAGCCCAAGTTAGGTAAAGAGTTCAAAGGGTCCATTCCCTATTTCTGGAAAAAAGTCCTGTTTCTCCATTGCTCTCAGTGATCCAAATTTTGCTCTGGTATTAGTGGTTGTAGCTACACCAGCTTGAGTGGGATTGCACACACTTACACACCAGGAATGAAGTGGACCCGGAGGGCCAGATTATCCTCTGTTACATCAGTGTAAATCATGAGTAACTATTGAAGTCATTGGGGTTACACCATTGTAACGATGTTGTAAGTATAACAGCATCAGGCCAGATTGATTCAATTACTCCTTTTAATAAAATATATGTTGGACTGGCTGTCTATGGCTTTTTTGTATTGAGGTGACTTGGGCCTGTTACACACTAATCTAAAATTCTATTTTTTGTTTTTTCCAAGTTATTTCCAGATATTTTTGAAGAATGTTTTGGAGTAGGCAACAATTTCCTTTACATACATGTATGTACATCAACAATTTCTGCTGCATATGTACATTCTGGACTAAAACTTAGCTCCTTTGACCAGTTTGCCTAGGTTATTAATTCTAAACAGCTCCAGTTTCCCTCCTGAGAAGTTATTGAAGTTTGCAATTTATCAATACCTAGATTTGCCTAGATTCACCTGCTGCCTAGACTTTAGTAATCATGTGTCCAATATGAAAACGTGTTGCCCCTTTTTGCCCAAAGAAAGGTGTGAATAGTCAGAGCTTTGTTGGGTTGTTTCCATTAGGAGGAAAAATTGATGATAATCAGGTATTTCTTTGATGCAAGATGTGATGGGGTCCACTCACTGCAAACAGCGCCTCCTGCTGGCCATCACAGGGATGAGCTCTGCCGCCCAGTGCACCCTCTCCAGGTGGTGCCTCTCCTGTCATCGTCTCCACCTACAGACTTGCCTCAGTCCAGGAACCACAGCATTCTTTTCATGACTCAGCCTTCAGGTCGGGTCACCATCCGTATTTCCGCCTTCAAGGGTTCATCAAAGTCTAATATTTAAGCCACTCCCTCAGTGGCAGATGGGGGAGAGGGAACCCAGGCCTGCCCACTATTCTAGGTCCTGACCCAGGGACCCTGTAGATAAAGAGACACAGCAGGAGGTGGTTAACTTCCCTCAATGCCCTTGCTTCAATTCCCTGAGCCACTTCCCCACAGCCCAGCATCTTCTTCACCCTTACCTCAGGGAGCTTAGGGATAATGGTAGGATGACAAATGGGAATGATGATATGGAGGTAGATATTACCACATCCGAGGTAGAAGCCAAACTCAAACAGCTTAATGGGACAAAATCGGAGGGCCCAGATAATCTTCATCCAAGAATATTAAAGGAACTGGCACATGAAATTGCAAGCCCATTAGCAAGAATTTTTAATGAATCAGTTAACTCAGGGGTTGTACCGTATGACTGGAGAATTGCTAACATAGTACCTATTTTTAAGAAAGGGGAAAAATGTGATCCGGGTAACTACAGGCCTGTTAGTTTGATATCTGTAGTATGTAAGGTCTTGGAAAAAATTTTGAATGAGAAAGTAGTTAAGGACATTGAGGTCATTGGTAATTGGGACAAAATACAACATGGTTTTACAAAAGGTAGATCGTGCCAAACCAACCTGATCTCCTTCTTTGAGAAGGTAACAGATTTTTTTAGACAAAGGAAACGCAGTGGATCTAATTTACCTCGATTTCAGTAAGGCATTTGATACGGTTCCACATGGGGAATTATTAAACTGGAAAAGATGGGGATCAATATGAAAATTGAAAGGTGGATAAGGAACTGGTTAAAGGGGAGACTACAACGGGTCGTATTGAAAGGTGAACTGTCAGGCTGGAAGGAGGTAACTAGTGGAGTTCCTCAGGGATCAGTTTTGGGACCGATCTTATTTAATCTTTTTATTACTGACCTTGGCACAAAAACTGGGAATGTGCTAATAAAGTTTGCGGATGACACAAAGCTGGGAGGTATTGCTAACACAGAGAAGGACCAGGATATCCTACAGGAAGATCTGGATGACCTTGTAAACTGGAGTAATAGTAATAGGATGAAATTTAATAGTGAAAAGTGCAAGGTCATGCATTTAGGGATTAATAACAAGAATTTTAGTTATAAATTGGGGACACATCAGCTGGAAGTAACGGAGGAGGAGAAGGACCTCGGAGTATTGGTTGATCACAGGATGACTATGAGCCGCCAATGTGATATGGCCGTTAAAAAAGCTAATGCAGTTTTAGGATGCATCAGGCGAGGTATTTCCAGCAAAGATAAGGAGGTGTTAGTACCATTATACAAGGCACTGGTGAGACCTCATCTGGAATACTGTGTGCAGTTCTGGTCTCCCATGTTTAAGAAGGATGAACTCAAACTGGAACAGGTACAGAGAAGGGCTACTAGGATGATCTGAGGAATGGAAAACCTGTCTTATGAAAGGAGACTCAAAGAGCTTGGCTTGTTTAGCCTAACCAAAAAAAGGTTGAGGGGGGATAAGATTGCTCTTTATAAATATATCAGAGGGATAAATATTAGGGAGGGAGAGGAATTATTTAAGCTTAGTACCAATGTGGACACAAGAACAAATGGATATAAACTGAACACTAGGAAGTTTAGACTTGAAATTAGATGAAGATTTCTAACCATTAGAGGAGTGAAGTTCTGGAACAGCCTTCCAAGGGGAGTAGTGGGGGCAAAAGACATATCTGGCTTTAAGACTAAGCTTGATAAGTTTATGGAGGGGATGGTATGATGGGATAGCCTAATTTTGGCAATCTGGCAATTGATCTTTGCTTATCAGCAGGTAAGTATGCCCAGTGGTCTGTGATGGGATGTTAGATGGGATGGGATCTGAGTTACTACAGAGAATTTTCCTGGGTGCTGGCTGGTGAGTCTTGCCCTCATGCTCAGGGTTTAACTGATCGTCATATTTGGGGTCAGGAAGGAATTTTCCTCCAGGGCAGATTGGCAGAGGCCCTGGAGGTTTTTCGCCTTCCTCTGCAGCATGGGGCACGGGTCACTTGCTGGAGGATTCTCTGCAGCTTGAGGTCTTCAAACCACAATTTGAGGACTTCAATAACTCAGACATAGGTTAGAGGTTTGTTATTGAAGTGGATGGGTGAGATTCTGTGGCCTGCATTGTGCAGGAGGTCAGACTAG
This sequence comes from Mauremys reevesii, assembly GCF_016161935.1. Classification (NCBI taxonomy): domain Eukaryota; kingdom Metazoa; phylum Chordata; order Testudines; family Geoemydidae; genus Mauremys; species Mauremys reevesii. Next base: position 103,236,046 of record NC_052623.1, read on the forward strand.
ATGATCATAATGGTCCCTTCTGACCTTAAAGTCCATGAGTCTATGAGGGAAATGTCATTATCCCCATGGTACAGATGAGGAAACTTAAAGTCTAAGTGCCAGCAGCTAGCCAGGAGCTCCCTCTTGATCTCGCAATCCCCGCCAGCAACTGCTCTGTCCAAGGTGCTGCCCTTCCTGCAGCCTGCTAGGAATGCAATCCTCACTCCTTGGGCTCCCCAGAGCAACTGACCCTGCTCTGCCCTGCAGCTCCTTTTGTACTAGCCCACTAGGTCCTGATTGGCTGCTTTGTTCAGCCTCCCTCCAATTGGCTGCTTCCTGCACAGCCTCCCTATTCTGCAAGGAGGACTCACCTCCTCTTCTCCTTTCTGGGATGGGGTGTGGCAGGCCCCCTAGGCCTCCATTAACTCCTTCCACTTGGGTGTAGGGTAAACACTCCATCACACAAGCCTTCAGAGATTGGACACAAAGTCCTGTTTCCCTGAACATACATTAGGATGCAATTTACTTGCTCACAGTTCCTGGCCTGCTTTTTGAGACAGCACCCTGCCCAGAAGAAGCTGTCTTTCTTAGCTTCCTCTCGGGGCCATGCTACCAGTGCTTCTTGGCTTTCTCACGGCTTTTCAGGCTCTTTTCTGATAACTTTCTGGCAGTCAGTCCTAGGGAAAAAATACTTATTTTCTTAGTTCTTGCTCAGGCCTTCCATGTGGTCAGTGCTTTGGGTGGTGGCTCCTGTTTCAGCTATTGGACACCATAAAGGAGCTTAATTTCTTCTTCCATGTCCTAGCACCTTCACCAACTTCAGTGAAATCTGCCTGCCCATAGATCAGACATGCTTGCTAGCAGTCACCAGCACTCTCCAGCATGACAGTAGGTATTCTAGTGTAAATGCCTGAATTTGAACAAAAACATGGCGGTGGTGGGGGGAAGGGATTGAAGCAGACTTCAAAGTAGTCACTTCAGACTTGGCCCTACTACAGTGCTATATCAAAGGCTGATTCCCAAGATGCCACAATGCAGGAATACAGAGGATGAGCATGTTTGAACAACTGGCCTTTTCCTGTTCGTAAAGTGTCTTTTGTTTTTGCAGGCATGGGTTCCTCGTGCATCATTCTGGTATCACGCTCCCTACTCAGTTTCTCACACTAAGGGTACGTCCAGACTACCCGCCGTATCAGCGGGTAGCAATCGATTTTTCGGAGATCAATATATGGTGTCTCATCTAGACATGATATATCGATCCCCGAACGCGCTCCCGTCGACTCCGGAACTCCACCGGAGCGAGCAGCGGTAGCGGAGTCGACATGGGGAGCCGTGGACATCGATCCCACGTGGTGAGGACGGGAGGTAAGTCGGAGTAAGATTCTTCAACTTCAGCTACGGTATTCCCGTAGCTGAAGTTGCATATCTTACATCGACACCCCCCCCCCCAGTGTAGACCAGGCCTAAATTTGGAACTTCACCTCCACAAGCCTCCTCCTGTTTTCCCTTTCTCACCAGTACTGACAGCGTTTTCTTCAGTCTCAAGAGTTCTCACAAACTTCTCTTCCACAACTTTGATTTAGGCTGCCTTTGCAGAATTTTTCAGTCTCTCACATCTCTCTCTTCAGCCAAAAAAAAAAAAAAACGGTGAGTTGCTTGAGGCTGGCCAATCCCTTATCTGGGAAAGATTTTCCCTTTTGCTCCATCTATTGTTTTATATGGCTATGAACACCTGTTACATTAAGTCAGAGAATATGACAGAAATAATCTCCTCAAGCTACTGTGGCTACAAAAGATGCATCAAGAGCACAGGGATTTTCTGGTTGGTGTCATCGTCTTGTTTTTTTATTTCAGGTTGCCAGCTCTCACAAAATGTTCATGACTCTCATGATTATGGAGCATTTTTTACTGCCTTCTTGTGAGAAGGGTCTAGCAGCTCAGGATTCTTCTTCGAGTGCTTGCTCATATTGATTCCAATTAGGTGTGCGCGCGCCGCGTGCACGCTCGTCGGAAGATTTTTACCCTAGCAACACTCGGTGGGTCGGCTGGGTCGCCCCCTAGAGTGTCGCTGCCATGGCGCCGAATATATACCCCTGCCGACCCAACGGCCCTTCAGTTCCTTCTTACCACCCATGTCGGTCATTGGAACAGTGGAGCGCGGCTTAGCTGATCTTCACTTCCCTAGCTACTCATAGTTATCTCGTTAATTCTTGTGTATATAGTTCAAATTTCTATAGTTGTAGTTAATTTTATTAGTTCATAACATAGTGTATATAGTTAAGAGGGGTTCGGGGATTATCCCCTTCCCCGCACCTGGTGCCGGGGCCCATGCCCGGTTCACCGGGTTTCAAACTGTGCTCGGCCTGTCACAAGCCGATGCCAACAGGAGATTCCCACGACTCCTGTCTTAAGTGCCTCAGGGAATCTCACCTCGCAGATAAGTGCTGGATCTGCAAGGCCTTTAAGCCGAGGACAAAAAAGGAGCGTGACTTTTGTCTCAAGCAGCTCCTGATGGAGGCAGCTCTTACCCCTCGGCCTCTTGGCACTGACCGTCGCCGTCGCCGGCACCGACATCTGTTCGGCACCGCTCCCTCTCCCCGAGGGTGAAGAGACATAAGACTCTGGCTGCTTCTGTGACACCTGCACCGCAGCCAGAGCACTCGACTAGGTCGGACCGCCCGGCACCGACACCTGCTGTGGCACCGACAACGTCGGCACCGTCGATTCTGGTCCTGCAAGGGCTGTCGAGTCCAGTGCCTGAAAGCTCCCTGGGAAGAGCCGTGGTTGAGCTCACTATTCCCTCCACGCCGGAGACATTTTCCACGGCGAGGGAGCTGATCGCAATGACAGAGTCTGCGCTGCCTCAACCCCCGGCACCGCCGGTGCGGGTCATACAGTCGATCGGCAAGCCTGCCTTGATCAGACCACCCTCTGTCAGCACCGCAGAGCGGCACCGTTCACGATCGCGATCCCGCAGACGTTCCCGGTCCCGTCACCGCTCGCAGTCCCGTCACTGTTCTCCTTCTCGGTATCGGTCGCACTCGCAGCACCGATCAGCGTCCCGTTCGCCGGCCCGGTACTCTTGGCACTGCTCCAGCTCCCGGCACCGCTCCAGGCACCATGACTCTCGCAGCCGCTCCCGTCGTCGAGCCTCGAGATCTCGGTCGACCTCCCGGCACCGTTCTGGTCGGTCGCAGGTCCCAATCTCATTCCCGGTACCAGTATGGCTCCTGGTACCGATCCCCGGTGCTGAGTAGAGTGAGATCGGTCAGAGAGGAAGACTCTGCCCAGGGCTTTTCAGCCCCTCCATGGCCATCTCGACACACATCAGTGTCGTCTCATGTGGACAGTTCCTATGCTCAGGACCGTGATTCCAATGTGCCCTCCAGAGTCTTCCAGGAGACCCAGGCCCAAGACCAAGGCCCCCATCAGTGGTCATTCTGGACACCTTGGGCGTACCACCAGGCCCAAGGTGTACCGGTAGTTCAGTCTCGCTCTGTCCCATCAGAGCACCGAGTGCCAGAGGCTACTGTTAGCCATCCCCCTCCGACCGGTATGGAGGAAGCTCCAGTTCAGCCACCAGACTCCCAGATCCACCTGGAGTAGGAGGCCGTCCAAGAACAAGAGCTCACACAGGACCCGCTTGTCCCCGGCCTTTCCTCTTCCTCCTCTCCAGATGAGGCGGTGGCAGGAACATCCTCCTCGGGCCCTCCTCCAATCGACCTGCAGGCCCATCAGGACCTCCTGAGACGGGTGGCACTCAATATGAACCTCCAGGTGGAGGAAGTCCCGGAGATAGAGGACCTGGTAGTAGATATCCTGTTGGCTGACGCACCCACAAGAGTGGCTTTACCGTTTATCCGGACGATCCAGGCCAATGCTGATACCCTCTGGCAGTCCCCAGCCTCTATCCTGCCCGCTGCCAGGGGAGTTGAGCGCAAGTACATGGTGCCCTCTAAGGGGTACGACTATTTGTATGTGCATCCTCCTCCCTGCTCCCTCGTAGTGCAGTCTGTCAATGAGAGAGAACGCCATGGCCAGCAAGTGCCGGCTCCAAAATCAAAGGAGGCTAGGCGTATGGACTTACTGGGCCGTAAGGTGTACTCGGCAGGGGCCCTACAACTCCGGGTGGCAAACCAACAAGCCCTGCTTAGCCGCTACAATTATAACACCTGGGCGGTGGTGGGTAAATTTACGGAGTTAGTCCCTCAAGACTCCCGTCAAGAGTTTGCTGCCCTCTTGGAGGAGGGGAAGAAAATGGCGAGAACTTCCCTCCAGGCCTCGCTGGATGCAGCCGACTCCGAAGCCAGGACTCTGGCCTCGGGTGTTGCCATGAGACGCATTTCATGGCTTCAGGTGTCAGGCCTCCCGCCGGAGCTACAGCATATCATACAGGACTTGCCCTTTGATGGTAGAGGCCTGTTTTCTGAAAAGACTGACCCTAGGCTACAAAGCCTAAAGGACAACAGGGTCATTATGCGCTCTCTCGGCATGCACACGCCGGTGACTCAGTGCAGACCTTTCCGTCCCCAGCCTCACCGCCCCTACCCTGCGCCTAGACAAAGACAGGACTTTGGCAGAAGGTGTGGCCGAGGCGGTCGTAGGCGACAGTCAGGACCCCAAGGGGGCCAAAATCAGGGTCCTGCCAAACCACCAGCGGGGCCAAAGCCAAACTTTTGAAGGCACGCCCGAGGATGGCGTACCAGTTATTACCCAGGATCCGTTCCCTCCCTTTTACAACCGCCTCTCCTTTTTCCTCCCTGCGTGGTCCCATCTAACCTCGGATCGTTGGGTCCTACGCATGGTAGAACTTGGGTACTGCCTCCAGTTTATTTCGCCCCCCACCTCCCACCCTCCGTCCTCGTCCCTCTTCAGGGACCCCTCTCACGAACAATTCCTCTTGCAAGAGGTGCGGACGCTCCTTGCCATCGGAGCTATAGAGGAGGTACCAAAGGTTGAAAGGGGCAAGGGATTCTACTCCCGCTATTTCCTAATCCCCAAGGCAAAGGGAGGTCTCAGACCTATCCTAGACCTGCGAGAACTCAACAAGTTCATGATAAAGCTGAAGTTCCGCATGGTATCCCTGGGGACCATCATCCCATCCTTGGATCCCGGAGACTGGTATGCCGCCCTCGATATGAAGGACGCGTATTTTCACGTCGCCATTTATCCTCCACACAGAAGGTACCTCCGGTTTGTGGCCAACCGTCAACATTTCCAGTTTACGGTCCTTCCGTTTGGCCTCTCTACAGCCCCAAGAGTATTCACAAAGTGCATGGCTGTAGTCGCCGCCTCCCTCCGCCGCTGTTGGATACACGTTTTTCGGTATCTAGACGATTGGCTCATTCGAGGGACCTCCGAGGCCCAAGTCACCCGTCATGTGGGCATCGTCAAGGACCTATTCCTGCGTCTAGGCCTGATGATCAATATAGAGAAATCCACTCTGATTACCACATAGAGAATAGAATTCATTGGGGCCATCCTGGACTCCAATCTCGCCAGAGCCTGCTTACTTCAGCCTCGGTTTCAGGCGATGGTAACAATTATACAAGGTCTACGGAACTTCCCGACAACTTCGGCTCGCACTTGCCTCGGTCTCCTGGGTCACATGGCTGCCTGCACGTTCGTGACCAAACATGCCAGGCTACGCCTCCATCCCCTCCAATCGTGGCTCACCTCGGTATACCACCCGAGCAGAGACAGCATAGACATGATTGTCACGATCCCCCCGAGCATCCTAGGCTCCCTCGACTGGTGGTCGACGCCCTCCCTGGTGTGTGCAGGGATGTCCCTGAAGACGGACGCCTCATCTCTCAGCTGGGGTGCTCACCTTGGTCAGTTTTGCACTCAAGGCCTTTGGTCAGCTCAAGAGCTGGCCTTGCACATCAGTGTCCGAGAGCTGAGAGCAGTCCGCCTTGCATGCCAGGCGTTTCAGCAGCACCTACAAGGCCGTTGTGTCTCAGGGTTCACAGACAACACAACGGCCATGTATTACATAAACAAGCAGGGAGGAGCACGGTCCTCCCCTCTTTGTCAGGAAGCCATCCAGCTCTGGGACTTCTGCATAGCCCAATCGATAGACCTGGTAGCGTCCTTTCTCCCAGGAGTCCTTTCTCCCAGTTCACTCTGGCAGATCGCCTCAGCAGATCCTTCCTGTCTCACGAGTGGTCGATTCGTCCGGACGTTATCCATTCTGTTTTCCAGAAGTGGGGCTTTCCCTGCATAGACCTCTTCGCTTCTCGCGAGAACAGGAAGTGCCAGACGTTCTGCTCATTCCAAGGCCTCTCCCCGGGCTCGATCTCGGATGCTTTTCTGATGCCGTGGACGAGCCATCTGCTGTACACTTTTCCACCGTTCCCGCTGGTTCACAGGGTCCTGCTAAAACTCCGCAGGGACAGAGTGCACCTGATCATGATCGCTCCAGCGTGGTACCCCATGTTGCTAGACCTGTCGATAGCCAACCCGATTCCCCTGCCTCTTCGCCCAGACCTCATAACGCAGGATCACGGCACACTTCACCACCCAGACCTGCAATCCCTGCACCTCACAGCATGGCTGCTGTGTGGTTAAACCGATCCGAGTTACGTTGCTCTGCCTCGGTACAACAAGTACTCCTGGGTAGTAGGAAGCCTTCCACTCGGTTAACATATCTGGCCAAGTGGAAGTGTTTCTCCTGCTGGTGCGAAACGCACAATGTTACTCCCACCGAGGTCCCGATCCATTCCATCTTGGACTATCTCTGGTCTCTCAAACAGCAGGGCCTGGCGGTATCATCATTGAGGGTGCACTTGGCAGCCATCTCTACCTTCCACCCAGGGGATAGTGGCCGCTCCGTATTCTTGCACCCTATGGTTTCTAGGTTCCTCAAGGGCTTGGAGCGCTTATACCCCCAAGTTCGCCGCCCCGCCCCAACCTGGGACCTCAACCTGGTTCTAACCAGACTTATGACTGCCCCATTCGAGCCGCTGGCAACCTGCTCACTGCTATACCTGTCCTGGAAGACAGCTTTCCTCGTAGCCATTACATCGGCCAGATGAGTCTCCGAGCTTTGGGCTCTCACGGTGGACCCACCGTATATTGTGTTTCACAAGGACAAGGTGCAGTTGCGGCCACATCCGGCCTTCCTCCCTAAGGTGGTATCGGCCTTTCATATCAACCAGGAAATCTTCCTTCCGGTCTTCTTTCTGAAGCCACACTCATCGCGAAAGGAGCAACAATTGCACCCCCTAGACGTCCGTAGGGCGCTCACATTTTATATCGAGCGGACAAAGCCCTTTCGTAAAATGCCCCAACTCTTCGTCGCAGTGGCAGACCGAATGAAGGGCCTACCTGTCTCCTCCCAGAGGATTTCATCTTGGGTGACGTCGTGCATCCGTACCTGCTATGACTTGGCCCATGTTCTATCGAGCCACCTCACTGCACATTCCACCAGGGCTCAGGTTTCTTCTGATGCCTTCCTGGCTCACATACCCATCCAGGAGATATGTCGTGCAGCTACCTGGTCCTCGGTCCACGCCTTTGCCTCACATTATGCACTGGTCCAACAGTCCAGAGATGATGCAGCCTTTGGCTCAGCAGTTTTGTATTCTGCAACATCTCACTCCGACCCCACCGCCTAGGTAAGGCTTGGGAATCACCTAATTGGAATCGATATGAGCAAGCACTCGAAGAAGAAAAGACGGTTACTCACCTTTGTAACTGTTGTTCTTCGAGATGTGTTGCTCATATCCATTCCAAACCCGCCCTCCTTCCCCTCTGTCGGAGTAGCCGGCAAGAAGGAACTTAAGGGCAGTTGGGTCGCCAGGGGTATATATTCGGCACCATGGTGGCGCCACTCTAGGGGGCGACCCAGCCGACCCACTGAGTGTTGCTAGGGTAAAAATCTTCCGACGAGCGTGCACGTGGCGCGCGCACACCTAATTGGAATGGATATGAGCAACACATCTCAAAGAACAACAGTTACAAAGGTGAGTAACCATCTTTTTCAGGCTCTGCAGGAACTGATGCTGCAGTTTTGGCTTCAGCCACTAGATACCAGCCATGGCAGACTGAGTTGTAAGCTTTTGGCGGCCACTCAGCCTGCCACCAGCAAAAGCTGCTGCAGAGCTTGCTTCCTTTCTCTTGGGAGTCTTCTCCCCTGTTGCACCCAACCTGTAAGGAGCAGGGAAGCAGCAGCCCATGGAGCAGGCAGGTGGAGCAGCCAGGAGCTGGCCTAGGGCAGGCAGCAGAGTCAGGTTCTAACCATCCTCTCATTTCCTGGTTAGTGCTGCACTTGGAAGGAGCATAGGTGACTCAGAAGGTGGACAGAAGAAGAGTCTCCAGGGCTCCATGCCCCTTACTAACTGAACTCTCCCTGCTCCTCCATTGATGCTGGGATCAAGAGAGCCAGGACCGTGGGCAGAGGGAGCTGGATAGAAGGCAGGAACAGTACAGTGGGGACAGAGGTGGATAGGAACAATATGGCAAAGTGGGGCAGAGATAGGCATGGTCAAGGTGGAGGGAGCTAAGCAGGGATAGTGTCTGGGGCACTGTGGGGGAATACGGGAAAGAGCTGGTGAACAGGAAGTGTTGCTGGGGAAATATCTAACATCCTTTCCATGAGTCAAAGGGTAAAAGGAGGAAAGAAGTGGGTTACAAACACACATGCCCTCTGAGAGCTCAAAAATCAGAAAACAGATCAAAATAAACAGGATTTTTTAAAAAACTCTCGTGATTTTAAAGGTAATCTCGTGATTTTTTTTACTATCTCTTGATTTTTGAATTTCTACGGTTAGCAATAGTATTTCTTTAAAGTGTAGCTAGTGATATTTTCAACCATAACTGCACTATAACATTTTGTGAGCACCTATCAGATAAAAGACTAATGTAAACGATCAATAGTAAAATCTCTTACTCAGATAGCAGTCCCAAGGGTTGTTATCCAAGCTTTGCAAATGATGAGCTGCATAAATCTAAATTCCAGTTAGCATTGGGTACCACTACACATCCTCTTTCTTGTGAAGCTTATAAATTAGTACTATGTTATTCATTAACTACAGTGCCATAGAGTGGTGTTGGTGAGTAAGGGAAGAGAGTGGCCTGAAGTAGAACTCTGTATAAGCTCAAAAGCTTGTCTCTCTCACCAACATAAGTTGGTCCAATAAGAGATATTAGTTCAACCACCTTGTCTCTCAACTACACTACAAGACATTATTTCAATATTACAGAAAAACAGGGTGATTTGAATCTGCCCCGATCTGCCTCACTCTTACTTGCTCTCAATACAAGAACATGGAGAAGTAGATACTATGTCACCTCTTCTTTCCTTTAGGGTGGGAGGATTATGTTGAATACACCTGAGTCCCTTCTATTTGCCGTAATGGTAGATAGTTCCTCATTCCAGTACTCGTTCTTAAGATTCTTTAGCACATGTAGGATAGTGAAAGTAAATTATATTTCTCTGGATTTTCCACAGCTCTGTTTTTGTTCGGTTCTTAAACTTTTGACCTCAAAAGGATATTAAAATATCTTACTGTGTTCCAAACCTGAATCTTGGTTCTATCACAAGATAAATTCTTTCTTGACACTTCAGAGATGACAGACAACTTATTAGGTCAGCCAGTCCATCTCCCTGCCAGTACAGGACTGTATATTATACACATTATTTTATCCAGTTTAGTTTTAAATGTACCATGCAATCAGCTTCAACCATTTCTCTTAGCAGACTATTGCACAGACCAATCAATCTCACTTTTAGGATTTTTTTCGTGCTATTCATCCAAAATTTTCACATTCTTTAGTTTATCCCATGATACTACTTATAGTCCCTATTTACTATGCCAAATAATTCCTCCCCCTTAGTGTTTATTCAGATATTAGTACATGTTTATCATGTCTTCCGTCTGAGTCATAGTTTAGCCAAGCTATACATATTTAACTCTTTTAATCTTTCCTCTTTACATCTATCCTTCCAACCCATCTTTCTTGCTCCTTTATGAACTCCCTCCAAATTATCAATCTCTTTCTGTTAATGAGGTGCCTAGAATTGGAGGGAGGGGGAAATTACTGCAGGTGCTGTTCCACCAAAGCTGTATAGAGAAAGGGAGATGTTTACCTCTCCATTATGTGACATGATGCATCCTCATTGGGCTTTTTTGCTACCATGTCACATTGTAAATTCTTATCTAATTTGACACCCGTGTTAGCCCTAAGTCTCTTTTTGCATTATTGCTTTGCTGGCTTATCTTCCTCATTGGTTATCTGTGGTATTGGATTTTGTTTCTAATCTCTGAGTTCCTTTGTATTATTTCTCATTCTTTACTGGTATTTACAGTTCATCACATTTTAATGTCATTCGGGAGTTTCATTAACATGCTGTTTACTTCCTCTTCCAGATCAATTAAAGTGAAGATGTAAATAAGAACAAGCATAGATGCCTACTAGAACACAATAGGCACTTCTCTCACTATTTTGCCATTTATAAATAGTTTATAAGTGTTTGGTCATTTATTTTTGTTTATGGTCCACGTGACAGTTTTGCTATCCAAAGTCGTGTTTTCCCCGTCAAAATGAATTTTAATTAAAACAAAGATCTGGAATCAAATAAACAAGGAAGTCTTGAAAGCTTAAAATTTCTTGCAGCATGCAATTGTTAAATTGTCATTCTGACTCCATACCCATTTTTCTATCCTAATTCCATTTTGCAATAGCTTGATATTGTAAGTATATATGATTAGTATTCTGTAAATTGGGAGTAGCTGATTGTCAGCTCCAGTGTCCTGTCAACCTTTTCATCTCAGATCAGTGCCTGAGGGCTTGGGAGTGGAAGGGGTTCACACTGCAGACACCAAGTCTGATTCTGTAACCTTTTTACTCAGTCGATCTGGTCCCTCTGTGTATTCATAAGCAGATCTGTTCTCCAGAATGACAAAAATAGTTTTTATTATTTTTTATCCTGTTAGCCCCACCGTGCCAGTTCACCTCTGAGTGAGAGAGAGCTGGATTCTGTGACAGCTCATCCATCAATAGAATTTTTAACTAATTCCAGTAATATGGCCACATTCTGCTTCTGGTTACACCTGCTGCACAACCCTGTAAGAAATAGTGGATTTGTCCATGAATCACCAAAGGCAGAATTTGAAGAGAATTTGAACCTGATCTGTGGGATCTATATGACTGGTTATGCCGGTAATTCAAACCAGAAAGAACATAGCTTGTGTTTGCTGGAATCTCAGGTTTGCAGTGCTGGCAGTTAGAAGAAAATCTTCTTTCTAGTAAATGGAGAAAATTTGATCTGGAAGTCATTGAATAACAATAATCATGAAGCCTCACAGTGCAGTCTGTACAGAGTGCCTTTTCAGAGTAACCTTATTCAGGAATTCTATTGATTTTGTTTGTTTTGACTTATTTAAAATGCATCCATTCAGAGCTCTGGTTGTATTTTAAATAAGTTTAAATAAATACGACATATACTCGATCATAATCCGGTTCATTTATAAGCCAACCCCCCTCCCCCAAGGTGGATAAGTAAAAATGGAAAATTTTATGACCCATTCATAAGCCAACCCTATAATTCAAGGGTCAGCAAACTTTGGCTCCCAGGCCATGAGGATAAGCTGCTGGCGGGCCGAGGTGGTTCGAGTGCTCGCAGGCATGGAGGTAAACCTAAGTAAACAAAGTGTCCCGGCATGCCAGCTGCTTAGCCTGACGGGCTAGGACAGCAACTGGTGGGGAAATTTTTTGGGAGGGAGAAGCTGGGGGTCAGGGGAGTAACCCCTGTGACCAACCCCCCACATGACCCCACCCCTAGCCCGGAACCCCCACACTCTTCCCATCCCACCTTATCTGGGGAGGGCCAGGGGAGGATGCAGGGGCGGCTCTAGGTATTTTGCTGCCCCAAGCCTTCGGCGGCTTGCCTGCGGGAGGTCCCCGGTCCTGCGGATTTGGCCGCACGCCTGCGAGAGGTCCGCTGAAGCCGTGGGACCAGGGGACCCTCCGCAGGCAAGCCACCGAAGGCAACCTGCCTGCCGCCCTCACGGCAACCAGCAGAGCGCCCCCCATGGCTTGCTGGCCCAGGCACGCGCTTGGCGTGCTGGTGCCTGGAGCCGCCCCTGGGAGGATGTCTCTGGCCTGGCTGGAGCTACTCCAGCAGACTGGGCAGTGCGGCTGCAGCCTGCTCCAGCAGGCCAGACTGGGCGACACGGCCACAGCATGTTCCAGTGGGCTGGGTCGAGTGGCACGGCTCCAGCGTGCTCCGGCGGGCCGGGCAGCGTGGCCATAGCCTGCTCTGGGGGGCGGGGCCGAGCGGCACAGCTGCAGCCTGCCAGCCCCGGAGCTGCTGCTGCTTTGGAGGCTGGGGGGAGAGCAGCATGGCCAGAAGAGGAGAGACTCTGGCCCCGCCTCTTCCCTTCTGGCTCTGCTGGCTGTGCTGGCTCTCCTTGCTCCCTCTGTTGGGGGGAGGGGCTGTGTCCCACCTCTCCTTCTCTATACCCGTTCATAAGCCGACCCCCTTCTCTGGTGCTTCCCTTTTTTACTAAAAAAAAATTCGGCATATGAATGAGTCTATACGGTAAGTAGTTCTTAATCAGTAAGCAGTAGAGCATGAAATCTCCTTCCTGCATTCAGCCCATCAAAAAAATTAGTCTAACATGACATTCAACTTTATTCTGAAGATCCACTATTGTTAGCATAATTTTCTTATGATGATAAATGTTGAGATTCTCCACAGTAAGAAAGGATTTTGCATTTTGTATGGGGTGGGAGCTACTAGCTAGGAAGATACACAAGACACTTTACTACAGTGATGGGATGGAGAACATTTTGGCCACAGATATTGGGGCATACTCTTATTTGTACAATAAGTGCCATGGGGTCTTTGAAACCATGCTGGAAATGGAACTTCACCACTAGGTGGCAGCAACCAGCAGCAGCAGCAGTGCCTAGGGGAGGCAAATGGCGGCATCCTGGGGAGGGAGGGCGCTGGGGGGGGCGGACCTGCCGCGCCGCCTGGCGGCGGGCCTGAGTCCGCCGGCCCGACGGCGGACCGACCTGCAGGCAGGCTGAGCAGAGCGGGGGCGGGCGCTCGCGGCCTGCTGGCTCCGAGGCCCCGCGCGGAGCTCAAGCTCAACCGCGGGAAAAGGGGAAGAAGGCCGGACGGGGGGAGGCGGCGCGGCGCGCGCCGCCGGCAGCTTGGGGCAGCAGCATTCTAGAGCCGCCCCTGCCACTAGGGTTTGTCCAAATGAGTATAGAAGAATACGTGGAACATAATATATCTTCCTTGGAAGAAAGAAGAACTGAGTCAAGTCTGCTAGGATTAGAACCTGTAGATGCAGAATCTCTAGGTAATCAATAAATGAAGTCTCAGGTAAGGTTTGTCTAAATGGCACCACAGTCCAGAATACCCAGGGAGGTGGGAAACTGTAGCGTGCTCTAACATATTGCGCTCTAACAGCTCCATGTAAACCCTTGCTGGTGAAAATTAAAAGATTTCAAACAGGACTATATTAACACGAACTAACTACCTGTCTCTAATGCAAAGACTCCATTGCTAAGGGCTGCAGTTGTTCAGTCATTCTGAAAATCAAACCACTTTTATTTAGGTGCCTAAACATGGATTTGGGAGCCTCAATTTAAGCAACAAGACTTAAAAATGTTGTCTGTAATTACTTCCTAACTGGATATATTTTTCTTCCTTATTTTTTTATTAGACAGATTTTTAAAGACATTTTAGTAGCTCGGCTATTTTCAACTCATTGCTGAATTTGTCTTGCTACTTCTTCTTAATAGTAGGCATGTGCTACTAAGAATCCTGAAGCAAAGTGTGTAATCCCATAGCAATTGCCTTGATGAATAAATCGGTCTTCAAATGTGAAGTTTAATACTAAGCCTCCTAACTAGTTTCTCAGAAAGCACAAGCATATAATGATTAAATCTGAACATGACATTAGCCAGTATCTTGAGTAAAATAATTAACACATCATGCAAATTAGAGTTAATTTGTGTATGCTTATTAGTTAAGATAAATATCACAATTCAGATGAAAATACATATTACATCATTCTTGATCATTAAAGCTATAAGTCTCATTCTCCACTGTCTTGCACCTTGTATAGTCATTTACACCTGTGCACAGTGAGTGCAAAGTGGGTGTGAAATGCTGCCAAATCAGAATAGTAGAATTTTGCACCCACTTTGCACAAGTGTAAATGACAAATAAGGTGCAAGGCAGTGATGATTCGGTGGATATGTTTTTACACTACAATTTTAACTGCAGAATCTGATCCTCAGAATTATGGCACATATTGTCCCATTGTTTATATTTTCTTCATCTAAAAGTATTATTAATTTTTATGTATTTAAAAACAAAACTAAAAAAGCCCTACAGTCCTGCACGTATCATGTAAACATAGGTTGCACATGAATAGAGAAGAGGAATTTATACTGCAGTGTCCACCTGTGTGCTATATTGGACTGAGAACATTTCTGTGAAAGATAAATATGACCCACAAAGTTCAACAGAATCTAAATTTAGAAGTAAAAACAAAAGAAAAGTAAAAGCTATAAGGAGAGGAGGTGATACTGAAGGTCATTACTTTATTATGGCCCTCATAGCGAGACTTGAGAGCCTGAGCTCCAGTCCAAGTTGCAATGTCTCGAGCTAGTGTGAGCCCCACTGCCACAAGTCTATCAGTCCAGGCTAGAAGGCTCAGTCCCCCGTACAGTGTAGTAAAATCCCCGCTGTCATAGTTTATTAGGTGAGTTTAGTCTCCAATAAGTCACTCTTTCTTTATGGGCCAGTTGAATTTTCTGTTTTATTTTTATTTTTTGCTTAAATATTTTCCAACTCTGACAGAATGACATTTTAAAATGAGCCCCTTTTAAATATCCCCTCAAATTATGATGTTTTTCAGACTCCTCTAGTTAAAGAATCACAATCCCTAAAAGCACCCACACACATTCAGTCCCATAACATCTTACACTAAGGGCCCTCTTAAAATGTATACATAAGAACAGTTACTTTCCCTTTCTGCATGGAAAAGCTGAGCTAACTGACAGGTTCGGCCAGCTACTTCTACCCTTCACTGCTGCTAGACTGGCTCCCTGGGACGGGCACTAGGGAGTATGGGGGCAGGGAACTGGAGAATTGTTGAGGACAAAGGGGTCTTTGAGACAGAATGGATGGCCTGGGGGGAGAATGGGGAGCATGCATGGATCAGGAGGAAGGAGAAGAAATGTTCAGTGCTGCTGCCTTTGCTCCTTTGGCACCATGCAGCAGCCCTGTTGAGAGCCAAGAGAAGTGAGGGCCATATATCAGGGGCAGTCTGGGCTTTCGGGTCTCATGCAGGGTGAGTTGAGCTTTGCAGAGGCAGGGCCATTGAATGGGGGTGTACAGGGGAAATGAGGAAATAGTTGCATGCTGGGGTGAGAGATCTGGTGTGGAAGACACCAGAGCTCCTTGTTGAGCCTTCAGTGGGGAACAGTCCTCGCCCTCTGCACCCAGCATCAGCACTTGAAGCACTTCTTCAGCACTGATGTCTCAGCTCCCTCTTGCACTGAGGCAGCAGTATCAGGGGAGCTGAGTTTTTGGGCACAGAGCCATAGGATCATCAAAGTCTCCTCATGATGCTATAACCCCAGGTATGTCAGAAATTGGAGGTTGAAGGAGCCCATCAATTGCTGGTGGCTTGACACATTGGGACAGAGCCCACTTGCCACCCCCGCTACATAACCCTGATGATACCAGCCCAGATCTCACCCGCATTCATTCCTGCTCACTCCCCTGCTCCTGAAGTTTAACCAGCCCAGCTGGAGTGAAACACTGTGTGGGGGTCGGGTGGGGGGGTGAGTGACTAAGGGGAGGCAGGTGGATGAGAAGGGATGGGGTGCAGCAAAGGAGAGACAGCAGGAATGTAGGAGGGCAGCTGCATCCATCCGTGCCCCTCACTAATGTCCCTCTCCCTCCCTTGTCCATGGAGATCTTCATTTTCTCAAGTTTTAGTCCGGGTATGGCAGACCTGCTCAGATAAAGTAGTCTGTGCACTCCTCCTACAGGAGGGGCATGAACAGTGATTCCATGTATTCATAGATCTGCTCCTCTCTTGACCTGACCCTTGCCCCAAGGAAACCCAACATGCTAGCAGGTAGGGAGCCCTCATACAGCTATACACCATTGCAGACAGAGGTCCTGGCCACCTGGTGCTGGCTTCGCAAACTCTGCCTCCCACTCTGTGCAGTAGAACCACACTTCATGCACCTGGAGTAGGGGAAAAGGTTCCTCTTGAAACAGAGACTCCCACTGGACACTTTCCAACCAGAATCCTACAAGCTGCTGGGTATGGTAAGTCCACATTCTCTTTTTGGGGGCAGAATGTTTTACTTTTTTACAGTGGACAATGAGGTGAGGTTTGACTGGAAGAAAACACTAGCCATAGTTTGTTTACATGGGAGGTCAGTGGTATGTATGTATGTGGGTTTTATATACATACATAATTTTTACTGAGGACGAATGTGGACTGAGGAAGAAGTATACAAACTGGGTCTTCATACTGGCCATGACTGGCACTTCATTTTGCCTCATTGTTTCCTGGTAGTTACCACTCTTTGTCAGACATTTTTGTTGTAGGATGATGAAGGAGAAGAAAACCCTGGTAAACACAATCACTAGCATATAATTTTCCTGTAGAAAGATGGGATAACAATGGAGTGTTGTGAAATAAGATGGCTCTTTACATAACCTTTAAATATTAATACATTAAATATTTAACATCAGTGTTAGTATCTCATTTGCAGTAATTATTTTTGCTCCCCTTTTATGTATGCTGCTACATCTTCAACTCCAGAAAATACCAACAAGCTTTGTAAATATATCCTCCTCCCCAGTATGCACACACACATGCAACCATTAGAACTGACATAATACACTCCAGCAGCAGATGTGAGTAGATCTTTTCCGTTGAAGTCTTCCTTGCCTTCCAGTGACTCCATTATTTACTAAATTACACAATACCAAGATTGCAGTTGTTTTTCAAACCAGTTTATACTTTTTTGTGACAAACATAATTGCAGAAATGAGAAATCAGACTGCAAACAGTCCAAATTTAAATATAATCACCCCCACGCTAGACCATAAGAGTGGCAGATGGACAAAGGAAGAAAGTGTATGTAGTCATATTTTCTTCCATTATAATATAGACCCTTCAGACTTCAGCCAGGAACTTACCATCTGCAAATCTGAGTCTTTCCATTTCTACTGAGGCACTGATTCAAAATTCATGATATTTTTAAGTTTGAGTTCAAGTATTAAGTTGTTTATTTTATATTTTAAAGGCACTGTATCTCATGCTACCCCTTAGGCCCAGGGAAAAAGACTTGAAAAACTCCATACAGCTACTATTTATCTTCCTTCTCATCTCTCTTTAAGACTCACTTCTGCCATGATACCTACAAAACCTGCCAGCTGATCACAGCTAGGTGGGGGGGAGCTAATATTACTGCTACTTACTTGCTTATGACAGCTATGGATTGTGCACACAACTAGACTTTGTAAAACGTTCTCTTCTAATTGTTCCCTCCACTTGTTTCTTCACTCTTTAGGGAAGGCTCAGACTTGGTTTGAGTCTCTAGGACCAGCGCTACTGTAATATAAATAATAACAGTGATAGCAAGTTAGTCCTAATTTTGTTCTTGTGATTAAATTAAGAATTTGTCTGCTGCTCAAGTGTGTAATTGATTTCCTAGGGCCAGATCCTCAGTTCATGTAAATTGCTGTAGCTCCGTTGTATGTTGATTTATGCCAGCCGGCCCTTAATCTTTCAGTATTGCCCACTTAGAATATAGTCACAAAACAAAAACCGTGTTTGTTAAATAACCTATTCTGAAAGGCTGCATTTCACATGGTCCTTTACCACTGTTGTGTCTAGGGACTATGACCCTACATTTAAAATTAGTGTTGCAGAAATTAGATGATGATATACTAACTACCCCATTGAGCAAGGATGGCCAGGGTGTTGATGATATGTAATTTGGTGGGCAGAGGAATTGCTTGTTATGACGTTCATGACTCTCTCATTGACTAAGACAATCATTTTTTCTGTGTGTGCGCTCAGTAATCTAACCCTTACCTTAGCCTGGAGCACCTTTGTGATTGGAGGCCTATCTTGGAGTTGGCCTGGGATGTAGTTCAATCTGGCAAATCTTTTTCAAGGCAAATAGTGCTGCAGCACTTCAGTATGTTTGTCAGATTTCTACTGAATCAGGATTGGTTGCTGCAGGGGATAAGATAGAAGAGCCCTCCAGAGATGCTTCTTTTGTGTGTTTCAGAGTAGCAGCCATGTTAGTCTGTATCTGCAAAAAGAACAGGAGTACTTGTGGCACCTTAGAGACTAACAAATTTATTTGAGCATAAGCATTCATGGGCTACAGCCCACTTAATCAAATGCATGTAGTGGAAAATACAGTAGGAAGATATATATATGTATACACAGAGAACATGAAACAATGGGTGTTACCATACACACTATAAGGAGAGTGATCAGTTAAGGTGAGCTTTTATCAGCAGGAGAGAAAAAGAACTGTTTGTAGTGGTAATGAAAATGGCCCATTTCCAGCAATTGACAAGGAGATGTAAGGAACTGGGGGAGGGGAGAGAATAAACATGGGGAAATAGTTTTACTTTGTGTAATGGCCCATCCACTCCCAGTCTTTATTTGAGCCTAGTTTGATGGTGTCCAATTTACAAATTAATTCCAATTCAGCAATCTCTCGTTGGAGTCTGTTTTTGAAGTTTTTTTTGTTGTAATATTGCGACTTTTAGGTCTGTAATCGAGTGGCCAGGGAGATTGAAGTGTTCTCCAACTGGTTTTTGAATGTTATAATTCTTGACGTCTGATTTGTGTCCATTTATTCTTTTATGTAGAGACTGTCCAGTTTGGCCAATGTACATGGCATTGCTGGCACATATCACATTGGTAGATGTGCAGGTGAATGAGCCCCTGATGGTGTGGCTGATGTGATTAGGTCCTATGAAGGTATCCCCGAATAGATATGTGGACAGAGTTGACAACGGGCTTTGTTGCAAGGATAGGTTCTTGGGTTAGTGTTTTTGTTGTGTGGTTGCTGGTGAGTATTTGCTTCAGGTTTGGAGGTTGTTTGTAAGCAAGGACTGGCCTGTCTCCCAAGATCTGCGAGAGTGATGGATCGTCCTTCAGGATAGGTTGTAGATCCTTGATGATGCGCTGGAGAGGTTTTAGTTGGGGGCTGAAGGTGATGGCTAGTGGAGTTCTGTTACTTTCTTTGTTCTGCCTGTCCTGTAGTAGGTGACTTCTGGGTACCCTTCTGGCTCTGTCAATCTGTTTCTTCACTTCAGCAGATGGGTATTGTAGTTGTAAGAACACTTGATAGAGATCTTGTAGGTGTTTGTCTCTGTCTGAGGGGTTGGAGCAAATGTGATTGTATCGTAGAGCTTGGCTGTAGACAATGGATCGAGTGGTGTGGTCTGGATGAAAGCTGGAGGCATATAGGTAAGTATAGTGGTCAGTAGGTTTCCGGTATAGGGTGGTGTTTATGTGGCCATCATTTATTAGTACTGTAGTGTCCAGGAAGTGGATCTCTTGTGTGGACTGCTCCAGGCTGAGGTTGATGGTGGGGTGGAAATTGTTGAAATCCTGGTGGAATTCCTCAAAGGCTTCTTTTCCATGGGTCCAGATGATGAAGATGTCATCAGTGTAGCGCAAGTAGAGTAGGGGTGTGAGGGGATGAGAGCTGAGGAAGCGTTGTTCTAAGTCAGCCATAAAAATGTTGGCATACTGTGAGGCCATGCGGGTACCCATAGCAGTGCCGCTGACTTGAAGGTACACATTGTCCCCAAATGTGAAATAGTTATGGGTGAGGACAAAGTTACAAAATTCAGCCACCAGGTTTGCCGTGACATTATAGGGGATACTGTTCCTCACGGCTTGTAGTCCACCTTTGTGTGGAATGTTGGTGTAGAGGGCTTCTGCATCCATGGTGGCCGGGATAGTGTTTTCAGGAAGATCAGCAATGGATTGTAGTTTCCTCAGGAAGTCAGTGGTGTCTCGAAGATAGCTGGGAGTGCTGGTAGTGTAGGGCCTGAGGAGAGAGTCTACATAGCCAGACAGTCCTGCTGTCAGGGTGCCAATGCCTGAGATGATGGGGTGTCCAGGATTTCTAGGTTTATGGATCTTGGGTAGCAGATAGAATACCCCTGGTTGGGGTTCTAGGGGTGTGTCTGTGCAGATTTGCTCTTGTGCTTTTTCAGGGAGTTTCTTGAGTAGATGGTGTAGTTTCTTTTGGTAACCCTCAGTGGGATCAGAGGGTAATGGCCTGTAGAATGTGGTGTTAGCTGCCTAGCAGCCTCTTGTTCATATTCCAACATATTCATGATGATGAGAGCACCTCCTTTGTCAGCCTTCTTGATTATGATGTCAGAGTTGTTTCTGCAGCTTTGGATGGCACTTGTTCTGCATGGATGAGGTTATGGGGCAGGTGATGCTGTTTTTCCACAATTTCAGCCTGTGCACATCGGCGGAAGCACTCTATGTAGAAGTCCAGTCTCTTGTTTTGACCTTCAGGGGGAGTCCACCCAGAATCCTTCTTTTTGTAGTGTTGGTAGGAAGGTTTCTGTGGGTTAGTATGTTGTTCAGAGGTGTTTTGGAAATATTCCTTGAGTCGGAGACGTCGAAAATAGGATTCTAGGTCACCACAGAATTGTATCTTGTCCATGGGGGTGGAGGGGCAGAAGGAGAGGGCCCGAGATAGGACAGATTCTTCAATCTTCCTGGCCACTCGATTACAGACCTAAAAGTCGCAATATTACAACAAAAAAACTTCAAAAACAGACTCCAACGAGAGACTGCTGAATTGAATTAATTTGCAAAATGGACACCATCAAACTAGGCTTGAATAAAGACTGGGAGTAGATGGGCCATTACACAAAGTAAAACTATTTCCCCATGCTTATTTCCCCACTCCCCTACAGTTCCTTACATCTCCTTGTCAATTGCTGGAAATGGGCCATTTTCATTACCACTACAAACAGTTCTTTTTCTCTCCTGCTGATAAAAGCTCACCTTAACTGATCACTCTCCTTATAGTGTGTATGGTAACACCCATTGTTTCATGTTCTCTCATATATATATACATATATATATCTTCCTACTGTATTTTCCACTACATGCATTTGATTAAGTGGGCTGTAGCCCACAAAAGCTTATGCTCAAATAAATGTGTTAGTCTCTAAGGTGCCACAAGTACTCCTGTTCTTTTGTGTGTTGTAGACATAAGCTCTATAAACAAAATTAAGCAATAAGCATAGTAATTATAACAATCTTTTACAACATTTCTGCTCAGTACAGCTATGAAAAGTCTAAAAGAAGCAAAATAAAAACAATTTTCAGTGAAGAAATTGAAGTTCAGAAGTCACCAATAATGGTAAAAAGAGAGTAGAAGCCAGTTTAATATCTTGCTCATCTGTTAAGGAATACTTTCTGCACCAGACTAATGGCATAGTAAGACTTTTACCTGGTTCTTGTATATGGCATACAGATTTCATTTGGAAGCGTAATTTTTACAAACTGTTTAGTGTTCATGTGTCACTACCACTGTTGTGCCAGATTGCACCTGGCATCGATATAAACAAAGCTTTGGCAAGAATTCTTTCCTTTGGGATGGAGACATCTGATATTCAAGCTGAAAACATGTCAGTGTTTCAAGACACTCCAAATAGCCTGATTTACCAGTATAGTAAATTAACCCGCCTGGTGGAGTGTTAAATGCTTTACAAACATCAACTGGAGGCAAGGGAGGGAATGGCAAAAACAAACAAAAACACTTCAATAACTTGTTTGTCTAGTATCAGTGAAAGAAAAAGAGCTAAAACATGAGAAGATTATGAGATGCTTGGGAGTCAAGAAGGCAGAAGAGAAAAATGGAAACAAGACATTTCTAATACTTTGTTTGTGTTCTTCCTATAGAATGTACTGTGACTGAGACCAAAAAGTAGAACTGGCAGGTATTGAATAAAACAAGTTCTATATAAAATGGAAAGAATCCCCCCCAACAAAAATATCTGCCTAAAAGATAAATGGGGTTAACTAACAAGCCCTGAAAATACTCACCACATCATTGTCTTTAAGAGGAAAGTTCACAAAAACCACTTAAATTCAAGTGGATTTCCTTTAATGGTGCAAGCCATCTCTAGATAAAGAGAATCTAGACAAAAAAGAGAGAAACTACTAGTATAACCTTCAAAGGCAAAGTAGCTGAGCTGAGCATTTGGCACACACAATTCATAGATGGTACACTTTTTGAGGCAGGGTCCATCATTTATTATAGGTTTAAATAGCACCTAGAAAGTAGTGCTCAAACTGGTGGTGACTGTTTGGTGCTGTTGCCATTGTTGTTTAACATTTATATAACTATCACTAAAATGGGCACTTACAAACAAACTGGAGCTGAACAAGAGTGTGTATATGCTGTCTGAGAAAACACACCATTTGTTCCTGGAAAAAAATTACTCTTTGTGAATAAATGGAATAAAGCTGTGCTATTTTATTATTCTGATATACATTTCTGCTCAAATCTGTATTCTACAGTTTACTGTAAATAAAATAGACTACCATAATGTATTATTATTCCTGACCACTTGGAAATTGTTACAAAGCTTGTGTTTGAGTGGATGATAATTATTTTTTAGTTGGAAAGGTTGACTGATTTTTATTTGAACGGAGATGGAGGATTTAGCTTATATTCAGACAGAAATTATAGCTGGTCAATGGGAAATGAAAGCTGGCCAAGAAACTGCCAACACAGAATTGAAAGCTGTGAAACCTGGTCAAGAAGATATAAAGCCAAATAAGCAACATATGAAAGATGATCTTAAAGCATAGATCAAATCACTCAGATAGAAATGAGAATTATATTAAAAGAGGCTAGCTGGAGATCATGAAGAGACATACAAGCAGTGAAATCAGAAGAAGTTGACTGAAGTGACCAAGACCACTAATTTGAAAATTATAGACCTTAACATTTCCAAGAAATAAAAAAGAAAGAAATCTTTGACCACCCTGAAATTTGCTAATGGAGAAATAACAGAGAGGTCCTTAAGAATCTTGCAAATCACTTTGAATAGAATATCCGAGGTTTTCAGACCACTTTGGAAGTTAACAATTTGAATGAGGGACAGGAAAAGAAAGAGACTTTGGGTAAGACACACATTTTAGAAGGCTTTTCTATGCTGTTACACAGTGTCCTTGGATGTGAGAGCACTCTGCAGGGCTCAGAGTGAGGAGATCAGATTGTCCCTTCTCAACTTACTGCCTTTGAAGGGAGGTCTTCCTCCAAAGTTTGAGCCTAATGTAACATTGCATGCCAAATGAATGGGTGGGGGATGGAAGAGGGTGAGGAGTTATCTGGTAACTTAAGTGGACCAGGTCTGACACTGTTGCAGATTTTGTCCACAGAAAAGAAACTGAATTCTCCAGACTTAGTGCAAGCCCTTGTTAAATGGTTTGAGGGCCAGTCATCAGGTTCAGTTGGTCAGAGTCCAGCTAAGAGCAAGGAGGAGAAGGAAAGGAGTTCACCTGAGCTATCAGAGAACCTGTACAGATTGATGTATCTGACAGCATAACCACATACCAGTGCATCTACCTGGGACAGACTAGCAATGGCCGATATATTGGTGCCCAGCTGGAGCAGGACTACAAATTAAAATTGACAAATGGAGGCAGAGGAACTTTGTGAGACTGTGCAGCTTACTACAGAGCTAGAATTATACAGCAGGACAGAGGTAAAAACAACCACTTCTGAGGAAAGTGGAAGGAGTATCTCCTGAATCTTATTAGTATAATTCTGAATCTAATACTCGTGATGAGAAAAGGGATTCTAATTAGATGCAGGAAATATCTGGGAGGTTTGGAAAAAATGTCACATGCAGTTTGCAAAATAAAATACAAGATCAATTCTGCAATAAAGGGCAATCCTGTCCAATGCTGGTACAGCAAGACTGTTTGCCATAAAAGGAAAGAGTGCTAGTGCATTTAAGGAAAATCAGGACAGATCTTCACAGGTGTCTATTGGCAACCCTTCACCAAGTTCAAGGAACAAATTAATATCAAGTCAAAGGCGCAGACCTTTAGTTAGCTGGTATGGTTAGTCCAATAATTTTTGTTTAAATCCAAGTGGTTAAACAGCAGTAAAGGGAGTTTGAAACTGAAAATATGAATGATGCCAGACTTGTGAACACTGGCTTGAATTTAAGAACTGGTCTACACACAGTTTTTGTACCTGTTTTACCTACATTGGTTTAGAAACCAATATAATTACATTGGAACAACCCTGTCATGTGTAAAAAGTTCTTATATAAAGGTGCTCATATAAATTTATAAGAATAAGCTATACTGCTGTAAGCAACTCCTAGTGGTATAACTGTAGCCACACAAGGGATTGTACTGATTTAACTATTCTGGCTTCTAAACCAATATATTTAAATACAAACAAAACTTGTATATAGATGAGTCCTAAGATTTATTAGCACAGATTTGCTACAAATGTTAGAATCCAAAATTGATCGGTGAAATTAGTCTCTTATTGACACTGATTTGGGAAGAAGCACCAACCCATAAATGGAGGAAGAAATCGCTTAAAAGCTGAACCTGTGGAATTTGAGTCTGAGGTGTGAGGGACTGATACGATAAATGAAATTCATATTAGGCTGGGATTTCAATGTATCTAACACTGTCATAAATGCCAGTAAAAGGTTTTGCAAATTTAGTCCTGGGAAATTCCCATGAAAGGAGAGATACAGATGATACAAAAATTGTATAAGTAACTAATCAGCAGTTTAGCTAGTTGTCCTACTTCCAGGGGCCAAAATCATCTTCTAAGCACTGTAAATGTTTAAGTAACTTTCCAGCAAAGGAAAAATGGTAGCTGGGGAGGCCTGTTTTGAAACACAGACTCTAGCTGGAATTTTAGCTGTAAAGTCCTGATAGATTTGAAACAAGCAAGAATTCTAATGATGGTAACAACTGTAGGAGAATATGAAGTGACTCTAATGGGTTCACTCTAGTGAAGCAAGAAGCTGGGCTTTCTTAATAGCAAGATCATACTTCTGGAATTCACTCTGGTTGGTGATATACGTTTAACTCTGAACGTGGCTGCTTTTACAAACATATTCAAGACACACATTTTTACATTAAATCTGAAATCTCAGGTCCTTAACTGACTGGCCAGGTATCCCATTCTACTGTGTCTTACGACTGTGAGATGTAGATTTAGAACAATAGTTTATCTACTTCATTTACTAGGACAAGTACATAAACCTATCTTTAAGCCAGGTAAAGTATGTCCAGATGCTACAGTAATGAATACCCTGTAAAACAATGTGATAATTTAAAATAATAGATTCTATCAAAAAGAAATTTACAGTTAAGGTAATTCCTAAGGAAAAAAGGGATGAAGTAAAGCTCAAAGAATTTACTGGATTCATTCCAGTGCAGAGAGGAATATTTAAATGAGGACTAGCAGAAAGTTTTGAAAAACTCTCAGATAAACAATCAAGATTTGTTACGTCCTAGTCCATAAGATGTATGTAATTCTGCACTGCTAATATACAACACAAAATTGGCACTGGGAAGAGTTGTTCTATCAAGCAGCCACCTCATCAGCTGCCTGTCTCTTATAGGAGAAGGCTTTCAATTGGTCCTTAGGCTTTGCTCATAGTTCCAGGCAGGGAAAGGGATTGCATCATCAGATTTTGTTTGGCGTACAGAAAACCAAATGAAACTGTAATGAGCGATTCTGACCCTTTGCCATGGGTGAATGATAGGATTAATCTTGTTTTATACACTGGAGGCTCAGATTGTCACTGCTTGTTTAGGGAGATGCAGTTTGCTGCGCCCCAGAGACGTTCTTGCCAGTGAAGGGTGGATGGCACTGGCACTGTTTCCCTCCATTCAGAGGTTAAGTTGCCAGTGGAAGTCTGTAGGAGCCCTGCCAGCAGAGGCTGCCCAGAGGCTGCGCTAAACTTAATGTTTCGGATGTACTGGCTCACAGCAAATGGAACTTGTGGATTCCTTGCATCACCATAACCTCCCTCCAAGTGGACTTTCCACAATATGGGGCCCTGCACCCTGGATTACTGAGGCAGAATCCATCTCACTCTGAATCTAGCCCTGAATCTTCATTAAAGTAATTGTTAACAGAGAAGTAGATCTATAAGGCAGAGAGAAGTCTTCTTTTGAAGCAAGAGAAAAGTTATAGCAGTTTAAAGTTATGCTCTCTAGATCAGTTTCCCATGCTATGGTCGGTGGAGAGCTGGCTGGTCACATGGTGCTGGCTTCTGCTTATTTCAAGATTCTAAACTGAATTAAGGCAACTAAAATGATGTTAAATACTTTCCTAATATTACTCTTCCATGTAAGCAATTACTGTAGTTGCCACAAGGATGTTATGGGACTGTGAAAGGAAATTCAGGTGAATCATGTGATCACAAAAGGGAGGGCGAGTGGTCCATGAGAAAATCTCTGTATTAAAATGAAAATGTTTAGGAACCCCTGTTCTAGATTGTACAATATTCCTTCTGCTTTTGAACAGCTCTTGCAGGGAGTACAGCATGGTAAGCCTCTGTCAGCCTAATATATATGAAAGACCTGTTGGTGTTTGCTAAATCCTTTGAACAAGAATCACACATTTACAAACTGACAGTGATAAACTTACAAATGTGAATTTGAAATTGAACCAAGGAAATAGGAACAGTTTGAGACAGGTGTGATTTCCCTTGGCCCCTTGATCAGGAAGAAAAACATGTCCACTGACTAAAAATAACATAGAGGCAATTCAGAGCTGACTGATTCCCAAAACACTCAGATGTAAGAAGTTTTATAGCACTCTGCTCCTGTTATTAACTGTCAGTACACAGTTTGCCAATATAGAAAAACCACTGCATAAATTAATAGAGTAAGGAGAACTATTTGGTTGTTCACAGAAGTGTGAATCAGCATTTGTAGAGTTCAGAAAAGCACATGTGACTGGTCCAAGTGTTGGCTTCACTTTGTTTCAAAACACCTTACTTGCTAGAGACAGATTTAAGTACTTATAGATTAGAAGTAGTTTTTTTTCAAGAAAGAGAAGAAATGGGAAAAGTAGTGGGTTAATACAGCCAGGCTTAATACAGCTGCAGAGAAAAATGTTTGTGCCACCTGGAATAGTTTTTTGGCAACTATTAAAGCTATTGACCATTTTCATGTATGAGAGGAAATTTGTAATCAGAGAGCATGCACCTATACAATGGTTTCTTTACATTCAAGAATTTTTAAGATAGTAAACTAAACGGCGGTGGAAATTACATAAGGATGGTGGCCAAATCAAACACAGACATAAGCATGCTGACGTTTTGTCTAAAGCTAGGTGTTATGTGGAATATTTCAGCTATTGCTTTTGGCAAGAAAACATTATACTGTATTGGACCAGGGCTGAGACCAGTTTTTACCAGATATTATGTCCACTGTGTGTGACACACAGATTAAGAGCAAAACAATAGCTTAAAGGCAAGATACTAGGTATCCACAAATTCTCCTGAAATACCTCAAACTAAACTGTCAGCTTGAGAGTTGGGAACCTACAAGAGGTAGATTCCCCCACCTCCCTTAAGGCAATTGGGAATTAATGGAAATAAGAGAGTGCAGCTTCCCACCAAGCAAACATCTCTGAAATCATCCCCTGCAGGGTATGATCTGTTTTTGGGATTTCAAGAGGATAGCATCCCATCCTGATTCTCCTCATCCTTGCACAAGGGGCTACTGTGGCCTTAGAGCAGTACTAATCACTGCACCAGCAAGAGGGAAGAGAGAGGGGGGGAGCAGAACTGGGATGAATGACTGTTTGGGCATTCAGGATGTTCATGAGCTTGGGTTTCCCCACCACTGAACAGCTCCATGGCTCCAGCCTGCAGAATGGGTGCAGGTTCCCTCCTCCAGTTGCTTCTGCAGCAGGCTGACTCTTCCTCAGAATCGGTTAGCCTGTTGACAGAGGGTTCTGTGGAGCTTGTTGGTGCTTATGAGCTGGCTATTGCTGAATAAACAGGGATAAGGAATTTGACCCTTTGTGGTTTTTGCTTAAAGAGCTGTCTTACAGTTTGAGGAGAACCACGGAAGCATCTACTGTTTTTTGTAACAGATGCATCATATAAATCTAGGTTCCCAGTTGCTGTATTTCCCCTTCATCTAGTCTTTTATTGGCCTTTAATTATTTCCTTCACATTGTGTTTTCCTCATTTGCCTATATTTTTTGTTTGTTTTTGAACATTGTATTAAAGTAATGGAAGAGATAACTAAATGGCTGTTTATAACATAAACCTTCCCTGGTCTTTGAGACAGCTGATCTGTCCCTTACTTAAAAGAATTGCATCAACAACCAGATACCGAACATAGAGCAAGTCACTTTTCTCTTGTTAACATTTAATTTAGCTAGAATGACAAGTACTCTGATATATGTATTAACAGTATCAACAACAAAAAATGCATTTTTAATTCACAGTAACTGGTTTTTAAAAAGTCTAGTTGTAAACATTTTCATTTAAAACTTGTTACATATTATACCAAGGCAATATTTTTTAAATAAAAATAATTCATGAGGACATATGGTTGAGTTCCTGTGTCACTGTAAATAAATGTTGCCGGGTTTCATTATTGATTACATCAGACAGAATTTTTTGTTGCATCATTCCATCATGCAGCAGCTCATTCATACTGTCCGGGAAGACTAATTAACACTAATGCTTCTAAAGAAATTTTGTTTGTGATGCTAATCTGTCACATAGTGAAAAGCATCCTCAAAAAGCAGGGGGAAAAATTAAAGAGAGTATGTCTTGCAGCCACCTGAAATTAGTGTTAGTTTGATTTGTTTTAATTGAAAGGTTGTTTACATCTCTTTCATAAGTGTTTATAAAAGTTGGCAGATAGAAGAATAGCCTCCTCTGTTCGTGGACGAGATTCTATCTTATTGGACCTATCGTACATAGATGCTTATTACAAAACTTGTCAATACTGTTGGTACACACAGTCTAAATGCATAAACCAAAATATATACAATGTGCACACACATGAAAAGTGCTATAAGAGAGCTAAGTATTGTTATTATTACACATAAAGAGAGATTTAGGCTACGTTTTAAGACTACTGGCATGTTTGTATACACCTCATCATAGTGATCTCTAGTTAAAAGGCCACATTGCTTTGATTATATGCAATATATAAAAGTCTGAAAAACTATTTTATACTCAATTTGTAAAAATATTTAAATCACTTGCAGTAGTTCTCTCATCAGCAGTTATCCTGGCTCTGTAGAGTTTCAGCAAACTTACATAGTCCAGCATCCACGAAGCCTAATCAGGATTCATAAGCCTTGGGTTCTGGGCTGCTGGCCTTGCGGAATTTAGATTCTAATTTTCTGGTTCCTTCACTTTTGTGGAGGCTCAAGCCAAGCCACCTCCTGACGGTCAGATATGGAAGTTGTCCAACTCTGATGATGTCAGGTGGATTCCACTGAGTTTCTTCAGGGAGTCCACTCATGTCCACACTGGGGGGGAAGGCTCAGTGAGGCTAAATGGCAGCAAGCAGCTGCCAATCAGCCATAGAGAGCTTTAAAATATATTGTCCTTTTAAAAAAAGAAAAAAGTATTTAAAATGTTGTTCAAGGGCGTATTGATGGATCATTAGAAAGAAAAACCATTTGCCAAATTGCTGTGTGCGTAAGGGCTTTAAATTTCCTAGCAAAGCATAGTTACCTTTACAAGTTAGTCCATAATGCTGGTTATGTCGATAATTTGCTTGAGTTTTCAAGTTGATAGACCACGGAGAGCATGTAAAGACACTTAGCAGAGCAGAGCAAAGAGAAAGAGAGGCAGATGCCATAGCTGCATACAGTATGAAGAATCACTGTGTTCTGAAGAATATCACCATCAGAAAAGTGACAGGGACAGTGTAAAAGAGGAAGGGCTTGAAAAAACAAACCATTAGAAAAAAGGCTTTTAAGGCTTCAGGAAAGAGGCTCTAAGAGAGAAAGCAGGTATAAATGTACCTACATATTTATTTGCCTAAACTGCAGAGGAAGAAATGAAGTGCATAAATTCATAGATTCCAAGGCTGGAAGGGACCATTGTGATCATCTAATCTGATCTCCTGTGTAAAACATACAGTAGAGGTCCTTTCTCCTCTGAACCCCTTTTTTTGCTTACATTTTGTTTTCAGTACATTCTCTTATAAATGGCCTATTTTATTTTATTAAAAGAAAATGTGCATTAAAAGGAATGAGACTACTTCATGTGTCTTAAAAAAAATCCTGCAAATAATTGATTGAATTTAAAGGCAGATAAAAGAAGGGATTTTAGTAAAGACATATAGAACCTTTAACTGTTTTATGTTGGTATTTTTAGATAGTTTCTCAGTCTGGAAGTCTTACAAGCCCGGCAATTCTTTCAGAAGTTTGTTCAAATCTGACTGTCCTGAGGATGATACATTCTAGTCTGCCATTGTAGCAGATCAGATTTTTGTATTTCAATATGAAGAGTTACTGCAAAGAGATGGTAACAAAATGATGTCTCAGACATCAGTTTTAACATATTTTCATGATTTACTTTGACTTTAACCTCTTCATTTTATTTTATGTTTTATATACATATTCTGTCTTTACATTAAGGGCTGGAGGTCTTGAGAAAAAATGATGAGGGTGTCCAGGAAAACGAAGTGAAATAAAGATACAGCTCACAAAGAACAAGACATGTTTATATGGATACATGTCTTTCCCCTCACCCCCCAAGATAACGCAACTCTAACAATTACAATAATGAAAAATTTGTTTGCAGAATACATTATCAAATTCAAAAGAATATAGAAAATATAAGTCTTCACCTTGTTGTCCTAATACCAAAAACTCCATAAATCCAAATATCTTTGTTTCATCATTTCTTTATTAATGTTGTGTCCAGGTTTTTGGTTTGGTTTGGTTTTGGGGCGGGGGGAGTAGTTCCATGGCATTTATCCCATTTCAAAGCTGAAATTTCTATACATTGACATATAACTTAAAATAAATAAAATAAAAAGGGTACTAATTCAGATGTTCTGAAACTGTGATAATGCTGTTATTTAAGTTGTTTTATTTAGGTATGTTTATACTTTGTAGTTTCATAAATAAGCCCAAGGGGCTCCTTCTTAGTTGTCACATTCTTCCTTGAATCTCGTATTCTGTCTGTCTTATCCTATCCGACAGTAGAATTGATGCCACACTAATCCCTGGAAGTTTGGAACTAATGAACTAACTGCTGAGCTGCCGCCACGGAGCTTGGTCCCAAACTATACTGTACTTCACACTCGATTTATTCTCCAGATGGCGAGACTGTGCAGCCCTGCCGCGAGGGACCACCTCTTCCACTGGAGTGTAAAAGTGGACGGATGTTGTTTTCTTTGCAGATTTGATAATTCAGAGCTAGAAACTTGTGAAGATGATTAGTTATTAGCTTTAATGGGTGCCAATTGAACCAACTGCACGCATATTCCCTTCTTTAATTTCAGTGTCTCTGTGTCTTGGTGATGGTTGATTTATCTGCAGTACTACATCACTGAAACCTTTATCTTCCCAATTTGGTAGCAATACATGGCAACAAAAATCAAACTGTGCCCTATGGAGAGTCAAATATTAGAACGAATATAATAATGTGCTTATTAGCCACTGTTTCTACATTTAAATATGCACAGAATGGATTATCAAGTGAAAGTTGTAACTCTGATATACTATAGTAATATCGCTGTTTACAAGAAGAAGTGTTAGTCATCTTTCTGTCTCTCTGGTTTATAAAACACCCAATCAGTGTGGGATCCAGATACTAATTGGGCTACAATAATCCCAGACTACCTTCGGAGGGAATAATCCATTAAATGATCAGGTTTTCTCCTTTTTTATGCATTGATTCATTGAAGAGAATTATCTTATGGTATAGCGCTGACATAAAGAACAGAGCAAATTTATTTAACTAGTCTGACCATTTGTAGTAGGGGATTGGTGAAGTCTTTGGAAGCAGATTTATTCTTGCATCAAGGGCCTATGTCTAACCTGAATGTATATTATTGCATCAAGTACAAAAGTTTTTCTCTATTATTAAAAATTGAGAGTAGTTTAAGTAAAAGTTTGAGCTTTTGCATATATTATGTAATAAAAATAGGGACTATTTTATTGCATAACGATGCAGAAAAAACTCTTCCCTTTTTCAGTCACATGTTTTGCGCTATTTTTTTTTCTTTTTTTTTTCCTATTTACCCATGAAACATTTTGTGGTAATCCGGGTCAATGGGCCTGATCCTGCACTACTGAAGTCAATGGAAGCTTTTCCATTGGTTTAAGTAGGGATAGGTTATCCTGTTCCGGACTGGCTGTAGTACTTGGAATCTTCTGGGTAGCTGGTACCTATCAGTCTGGTCTGTAATTAAAATGTACGTAACTGAATGATTTGAAGACCATGAGGGCCAGATGTATTTCATCAAGGGAGAGAATCTTCTTCACTGCTGGGGAATCTGTCTCTGAAGCGGACAGTACTAAAATATAATGGTTCTAAGAAAGTGAATCTGTTCTCTACCCAACAGATGGCATGCCTGTGTTAGCAAAACTGTAACATATTTCTCTATTAAAATATGAAAAAATAACATCCTTGTTGGTTGGTATAAATTCAGTGATGTTATTGGTTATTTTGGGATATGTAC
Source organism: Mauremys reevesii (assembly GCF_016161935.1). NCBI lineage: Eukaryota > Metazoa > Chordata > Testudines > Geoemydidae > Mauremys > Mauremys reevesii. The sequence continues at coordinate 103,268,769 of NC_052623.1, forward strand.
CAAAGGGCTGCACACTTAGTTTATGTAAATTACTAAAAGCAACAGCCTGTTAATAAGTGTTTTGTGTGGAAATATACCTAGAAGGACATGATTTGTCTTTTTATGGGATAGGGGTTTACAGCCTGAGGGGAAAAACAACTAACAAGAATGCCTACTGCTCATTATTGTAATCTAGAAAAAAATAATAATCAGATTGTATAGTTTTCCTGTAATATGCCCTCATTTAGAATTGGATGCTTCTTTAGTGGACAGTTTTGGAAGATCTTTATTTTGCAAAGTGGATCATTATGTACTGAAACTGTGATAATCTTATCTGACATTAGTTAAGAGCATAAATTGATTTGGAGAATGTGTTTTAAACTATAACTCAGCAGCAAATCCCCAAAATTTAAGACCAACTAAGAAACCAACTATTGCTACTCTGACAATGAGATTTTAGTGGGATTTGTATTAGCCAGTGATGACATCACATAGTGCAATTTGAAGAAATCAGAAGACAAACAATGCTAGATATCTTTGGAGCCCTCTTCCAGCTGAATATGTTTTAATAAACTGTGTGTTTATTAAACTGTGTATTTACCTGTGTGTTAATTTCATAATGGCAGCAGCTAGAATTCATTCACAATAGCAATAACATTTCTGATTGTATTTATATTTTAATGAAATGATCTCTGAATGTAGCCTTGTATCATAGCATAGCGGTGTCTCTGTCTATGTATGTTGTCCTTTTCTATCCTGCTGATGGGTTAAAATCTTTGGAGAAACATGGAAGCTGAAGGCTGTTTGATTCAAGTTTCATTAACCTTCAGCTTAATTATTCTTTCACTTTAACTGGTGAGAGTAATCACTTGCTTCTGTCTAAACTTATCCGAATTATTGGCAGTCCAAGCCTTGTAAATCAGTGCAGTGCTGTCTTAAACTGGTCTTGGAGACCTATTCTGATCTGACCTGACAACTGGAAGCTACTGTTTCCTCACACTCTTTAACTCGGACCACATTTTGAAACCTCTTCTGCCTCTACTCACAGGCAGAGATTTGTATCCGTCTGGTTTAAATCTACTGTCATGTGTTGTCTCGCTGATTGGTATTAGTCTCGTTATTAACTTTGATGATTTTTTTCTGAGTTTGCCTGTTTTCTAAATAAGTATTTCTGCTCAAATGGCTGTATTTTGTTAAAACTGTTTTTTTAAACAATCGTGAGTCAGAAGCTTTAAAGTTTTATTAGTACCATAAAAACTCTTCACAAATGAAACTACTTTTGATAAGTGTTCATTTTGACAATGAGAATTTGTTAAGGGCTGTTGGCAAGTTGAAAGAATTTGTTTTTGAAACTGAAATTGGCAGGAAGTAGTGAGCTCAAGTGCTTTCTTTTTTTTCTCTTTCCCTTTTTTCTTGACGCCAATAGAAGTGTTTCATTTCAGCAAAGGATTTAAGCATTCTTAATGCAAATCAAGTATTCAACAGATTTATAAACTTTCCTTCCTTCACCATTTTTGAGAGGAGTGTGTCAGTTAGAAAATGTGTGTTTGGAATTTTTATTTTTGCTGATAACCTAGAGTATCTTTTTATTATCAGTCACAGTTTCCAGAAAAATCTGCATATTATTTTGGGTTACATAGTATTATTTTCATGTGTGAGCTGTCTACTCAACTGCAAGCATTAAGACAGTTTAATGTAAAGGAAGTATGATTATACAGCAAGACAAAATAAATATACATATAAGTCCTTATATACTGATAACCCATAATTTTATTATGGTCCATAAGAAGAATACTGGTATTAATTGAAAATATTATTATTTTATGCAATTCTCTTATTCCATTTTTGGCTATGTGGAAAGTATTGGTGTAAAAAGATGCTAAAGATTTGTGTTCCGTTAGACCTTTAAACATGAAAGTGATGTTTTCTTCAAGTACTGTAATAGTCCTATTATTAATCAGATCTGAAAATTGTATATTTACTGTTAGTTGTAAAGAAAGTGCTAAAACTAAAATTCTGAGGTACTGGCTATGAAAGGTTTAAGAAAAGGCAAACAGTAATGGATATTGTGGAAAAAATAGATTTTTATATTGTTAGCTCTATTTTTTTCCATCGGTTTGACATGTTTTCTGCTCAGTGGGTTTTTCTATCAATAGAAAATAAGCTTAATTTTTTAAAACATTTATATTCTAGGCAGAAGCAAGGCTCACAGTTGTGAAAACACTCAAAGAGGTTGAGTTTGGCCAGACTGAAAAGTGTGTCAGGATCAATTCAGTGTCCAGTGGTCTTGCAGAACAAGATCTCGAGGTCCTTTTGAAGTCCAGTGTTCTTCCTTCAAGCCTGATGCTGCCAAAAGTTGAAAATGCTGAAGAAATAAGATGGGTGAGTAGTTATCAAATTTTCATAATCTTAGCTTTTGATTGAAGACCTTGGGCCAATTTAGAAGGAACCATTGGGACCAATGAGCTAGAGTTATAAAGAATGTTGCTGTTATCATGGGACAATGTTGGTGTCTGGCTCAGAAAAGGGTATAACATTTCCATTAAAATGTGCATAGGCTGGAGTTGCACACCGAACATACGTAGCAACTTTAGTTTTTAAGGAAAACTAGTTTTCTTAGTACTGCAGTCAATAAAAGAATCAATATCAGTGTTACAGTATATTATCAAAACAGAGAAGAAAATGTATAATAATATAACTTTGTCCATTGTACCAAACTCTGAACCTTCACTGACACCTTAAAAGATTGTCTATGTCAATATGTTTTATGTACATGCCTGGGAAGTTATAGATGGAGAAAACATGTTAGCAACATATGAAAAAATGGAGTGGGGGAGGAAAAGGTCACTTCTTTGGGGCAACTAGAGGAACAAACAGGAAGCTTTTAACTAGTGTTTTTAATTACCAC